>NW_027480531.1:1200000-1566078 GCF_051401765.1 Calliopsis andreniformis | reverse complement strand
AATTAATCCTCAACATTCAAAACACAACCCTCAACCTTCAATCCTCAATACTCAACCATCAATCCTCAATTCTCAATACTCAATCATCAGTCTTCAATCCTCAACACTCAATCTTCAATCCTCAATCCTCAATCTTCGATCCTCATTACTCAATCTTCAATCCTCAATCCTCAATCCTCAATCCTCAATCTCCAATCGTCAATTCTCGATCCTCAATTCTCAATCCTCAATCCTCAATCCTCAGACATCAAACATCAACACTCAACCCTCAGTCCACGTCCTCAATCCTCAATCCTCAATCCTCAATCCTCAATCCTCAATCTTCAATCCTCAACACTCAATCTTCAATCCTCAATCCTCAATCCTCAATCCTCGATCCTCAATACTCAATCGTCAGTCTTCAATCCTCAACACTCTATACTCAATACTCAATCCCCAATCCTCAATCCTCAATCCTCATTCTTCAATCTTCAATACCCAATCCTCAATCTTCAATACTCAATCCTCAATCCTCAATTCTCAATCCTCAATCCTCAGTCCTCAATCCTCAATCCACAATCCTCAATCCTCAATCCTCAATCTTCAATCTTCAAATCTCAATCCACAAACATCTATTCTCATCACTCAACCCTCAACACTCAGTCCCCAATCTTCAATCCTCAATCCTCAATACTCAATCTTCAATCCTCAATACTCATTCTTCAATCCTCAATCCTCAATCCTCAATCCTCGATCCTCAATCCTCAGTCATCAATCCTCAATCTTCAATACTCAATTCTCAATGTTGAATCTTCAAGTCTCCATCCACAAACATCTATTCTCATCACTCAACCCTCAACCCTGAGTCCTCGTCCTCCATCCTCAATCCTCAACCTTCAATCCTCAATACTCAATCTTCAATCATCAATCCTCAATCCTCAATCCTCAATCCGCAATCCTCAATCTTCTATCCTCAATACTCAATCTTCAATCCCCAATCCTCAAGCCTGAAATCCTGAATCCTCAATATTCAACACACAACACTCAACCTTCAATCCTCAATACTCAATCATCAATCCTCAATTCTCAATACTCAATAGAATATCCTGAATTCTCAGTTTTCAATACCCAATCCTCAATCTTCAATATTCAAGTCTCCATCCACAAACATCTATCCTCATCACTCAACCCTCAACACTCAGTCCTCAATCTTCAATCCTCAATCCTCAATCCTCAATCTTCAATCCTCAACACTCAATCTTCAATCCTCAATTGTCAGTTCTCAATCCTCAATCCTCAATCCTCAGTCACCAATACTCAATCTTCGACACTCAATCCTCAATCCTCAATCCTCAATCCTCAATCCTCAATCCTCATTCCTCAAACCGCAGTCCTCAACCCTCAGTCCTCATCCTCCATCCTCATTCCTCAATCCTCAGTCCTCAATCTTCAATCCTCAATCCTCAATCCTCAAACCTCAATCCTCAGTCATGAATACTCCATCTTCAACGCTCAATCCACAATCCTCAATCCTCAATCCTCAATCCTCAATCCTCAATCCTCATTCCTCACACCTCAATCCTCAACCCTCTGTCCTCATACTCAATTCTCAATTCTCAATCCTCAATCCTCAATTCTCAATCTTCAATCCTCAATAATCAATCTCCAATCCTAGATCCTCAATCCCCAATCCTCAATCCTTAATCCTCAATCTTCAATCCTAAATCCCCAGTCCTCAATCTTCAATACTCAATGCTCAATCGTCAATCCTCAATCCTCAGTCCACAATCCTCAATCCTCAAACCTCAATCCTCAACCGTCAGTCCTCGTCATCAATCCTCAACCCTCAACCCTCAATCCTCAATCTTCAATCATCAATACTCAATCTTCAATCCTCAATCCTCAACCCTCAATCCTCAATCCTCAATCCTCAATATTCAACACACAACCCTCAACCATCAATTCTCAATACTCAACCATCAATCCTCAATTCTCAATACTCAATACTCAATAGAATATCCTGAATTCTCATGGTTCAATACTCAATCCACAATATTCAATAATCAAATCTCAATCCACAAACCTCAATACTCAACACTCAGTCCACAACACTCAGTCATCTCTCTTCAATCCTCCATCCTCAATCCTCAATCCTCAAGAGTCAATCCTCCATCCTCAATCCTCAAACCTCAATTCTCAGTCCTCAAACCTCAATCCCGAATCCTCAACCCTGAATCCTCAATCATCAGCCCACGGTCCTCAACAATCAATTGTCAATCCTCAATCCTCAATAGAATATCCTCAATTCACAGTTTTAAATACTCCATCACCATTCTTCAATCTTCAAATCTCAATCCACAAACATCAATTCTCATCACTCAACCCTCAACACTCAGTCCTCAATCTTCAATCATCAATCCTCTATCCTCAATCTTCAATCCTCAATCCCCAATCCTTTAATCCTTTATCCTCATTCTGCAATCCTCAATACCCAATCCTCAATCTTCAATCCTCAATCCTCAATCCTCAATCCTCATTCCTCAAACCTCAATCCTCAACCCTCAGTCCTCATACTCGATTCTCAATTCTCAAACCTCAATCCTCAATTCTCAATCTTCAACCCTCAATAATCAATCTCCAATCCTAGATCCTCAATCCCCAATCCACAATCCTTAATCCTCAATCTTCAATCCTCAATCCCCAGTCCTCAATCTTCAATACTCAATGCTCAATCGTCAATCCTCAATCCTCAGTCCACAGTCCTCGATCCTCAAACCTCAATCCTCAACCGTCAGTCCTCGTCATCAATCCTCAACCCTCAATCCTCAATCCTCAATCTACAATCATCAATACTCAACCTTCAATCCTCAATCCTCAATCCTCAATCCTCAATCCTCAACCTTCAATCCTCAATATTCAACACACAACCCTCAACCATCAATTCTCAATACTCAACCATCAATCCCCAATTCTCAATACTCAATACTCAATAGTATATCCTGAATTCTCATGGTTCAATACTCAATCCAAAATATTCAATAATCAAATCTCAATCCTCAAACCTCAATTCTCAACACTCAATCCTCAACACTCAGTCCTCTCTCTTCAATCCTCCATCCTCAATCCTCAATCCTCAAGAGTCAATTCTCCATCCTCAATCCTCAAACCTCAATTCTCAGTCCTCAAACCTCTATCCCGAATCCTCAACCCTGAATCCTCAACCTTCTGCCCTCAGTCCTCAACAATCAATTGTCAATCCTCAATCCTGAATAGAATATCCTCAATTCACAGTTTTCAATACACAATCACCATTCTTCAATCTTGAAATCTCAATCCACAAACATCAATTCTCATCACTCTACCCTCAACACTCAGTCCTCAATCTTCAATCCTCAATCCTCTATCCTCAATCTTCAATCCTCAATACACAATCTTCAATTCTCAATCCTCAATTCTCAGTCCTCAATACTCAATCCTCAATCCTCAATCCTCAATCCTCAATATTCAACACACAACCCTCAACCTTCAATCCTCAATACACAACAATCAATCCTCAATTCTCAATACCCAATCATCAGTCTTCAATCCTCAACACTCAATCTTCAATCCTCAATCCTCAATCTTCAATCCTCAACCCTCGATCCTCAATTCTGAATCCTCAATCCTCAATCCTCAGACCTCAAACATCAATACTCAACACTCAGTCCACGCCCTCAATCCTCAATCCTCAATCCTCAATCCTCAATCCTCAATTCTCAATCCTCAATCCTCAACCCTCAGTCCTCATCCTCAGTTCTCAATTCTCAATCCTCAATCCTCAATCCTCAATCTTCAATCCACAATAATCAATCTCCAATCCTAGATCCCCAATCCCCAATCCTCAAACCTTAATCCTCAACCTTCAATCCTCAATCCCCAGTCCTCAATCTTAAATCCTCAATGCTCAATCTTCAATCCTCAATCCTCAGTCCTCAATCCTCAATCCTCAATCCGCAATCCTCAATCTTCAATCCTCAATACTCAATCTTCAATCCTAAATCCTCAATCCTGAAATCCTCAATCCTCAACATTCAAAACACAACCCTCAACCTTCAATCCTCAATACTCAACCATCAATCCTCAATTCTCAATACTCAATCATCAGTCTTCAATCCTCAACACTCAATCTTCAATCCTCAATCCTCAATCTTCGATCCTCAATACTCAATCTTCAATCCTCAATCCTCAATCCTCAATCCTCAATCTCCAATCGTCAATCCTCGATCCTCAATTCTCAATCCTCAATCCTCAATCCTCAGACATCAAACATCAACACTCAACCCTCAGTCCACGTCCTCAATCCTCAATCCTCAATCCTCAATCCTCAATCCTCAATCTTCAATCCTCAACACTCAATCTTCAATCCTCAATCCTCAATCCTCAATCCTCGATCCTCAATACTCAATCGTCAGTCTTCAATCCTCAACACTCTATATTCAATACTCAATCCCCAATCCTCAATCCTCAATCCTCATTCTTCAATCTTCAATACCCAATCCTCAATCTTCAATACTCAATCCTCAATCCTCAATTCTCAATCCTCAATCCTCAGTCCTCAATCCTCAATCCACAATCCTCAATCCTCAATCCTCAATCTTCAATCTTCAAATCTCAATCCACAAACATCTATTCTCATCACTCAACCCTCAACACTCAGTCCCCAATCTTCAATCCTCAATCCTCAATACTCAATCTTCAATCCTCAATACTCATTCTTCAATCCTCAATCCTCAATCCTCAATCCTCGATCCTCAATCCTCAGTCATCAATCCTCAATCTTCAATACTCAATTCTCAATGTTGAATCTTCAAGTCTCCATCCACAAACATCTATTCTCATCACTCAACCCTCAACCCTGAGTCCTCGTCCTCCATCCTCAATCCTCAACCTTCAATCCTCAATACTCAATCTTCAATCATCAATCCTCAATCCTCAATCCTCAATCCGCAATCCTCAATCTTCTATCCTCAATACTCAATCTTAAATCCTCAATGCTCAATCTTCAATCCTCAATCCTCAGTCCTCAATCCTCAATCCTCAATCCGCAATCCTCAATCTTCAATCCTCAATACTCAATCTTCAATCCTAAATCCTCAATCCTGAAATACTCAATCCTCAATATTCAACACATAACCCTCAACCACCAATCCTCAATACTCAACCATCAAAGCTCAATTCTCTATACTCAATAGAATATCCTGAATTCTCAGTTTTCAATACCCAAACCTCAATCTTCAATATTCAAGTCTCCATCCACAAACATCTATTCTCATCACTCAACCCTCAACACTCAGTCCTCAATCTTCAATCCTCAATCCTCAATCCTCAATCTTCAATCCCCAATACCCAATCTTCAATCCTCAATTGTCAGTTCTCAATCCTCAATCCTCAATCCTCAGTCACCAATACTCAATCTTCGACACTCAATCCTCAATCCTCAACCCTCAATCCTCAATCCTCAATCCTCATTCCTCAAACCGCAATCCTCAACCCTCAGCCCTCATGCTCCATCCTCAATCCTCAATCCTCAATCCTCAATCTTCAATCCTCAATCCTCAATCCTCAAACCTCAATCCTCAGTCATGAATACTCCATCTTCAATACTCAATCCACAATCCTCAATCCTCAATCCTCAATCCTCAATCCTCAATCCTCAATCCTCATTCCTCAAACCTCAATCCTCAACCCTCAGTCCTCATACTCGATTCTCAATTCTCAAACCTCAATCCTCAATTCTCAATCTTCAACCCTCAATAATCAATCTCCAATCCTAGATCCTCAATCCCCAATCCACAATCCTTAATCCTCAATCTTCAATCCTCAATCCCCAGTCCTCAATCTTCAATACTCAATGCTCAATCGTCAATCCTCAATCCTCAGTCCACAGTCCTCGATCCTCAAACCTCAATCCTCAACCGTCAGTCCTCGTCATCAATCCTCAACCCTCAATCCTCAATCCTCAATCTACAATCATCAATACTCAACCTTCAATCCTCAATCCTCAATCCTCAATCCTCAATCCTCAACCTTCAATCCTCAATATTCAACACACAACCCTCAACCATCAATTCTCAATACTCAACCATCAATCCCCAATTCTCAATACTCAATACTCAATAGTATATCCTGAATTCTCATGGTTCAATACTCAATCCAAAATATTCAATAATCAAATCTCAATCCTCAAACCTCAATTCTCAACACTCAATCCTCAACACTCAGTCCTCTCTCTTCAATCCTCCATCCTCAATCCTCAATCCTCAAGAGTCAATCCTCCATCCTCAATCCTCAAACCTCAATTCTCAGTCCTCAAACCTCTATCCCGAATCCTCAACCCTGAATCCTCAACCTTCTGCCCTCAGTCCTCAACAATCAATTGTCAATCCTCAATCCTGAATAGAATATCCTCAATTCACAGTTTTCAATACACAATCACCATTCTTCAATCTTGAAATCTCAATCCACAAACATCAATTCTCATCACTCTACCCTCAACACTCAGTCCTCAATCTTCAATCCTCAATCCTCTATCCTCAATCTTCAATCCTCAATACACAATCTTCAATTCTCAATCCTCAATTCTCAGTCCTCAATACTCAATCCTCAATCCTCAATCCTCAATCCTCAATATTCAACACACAACCCTCAACCTTCAATCCTCAATACACAACCATCAATCCTCAATTCTCAATACCCAATCATCAGTCTTCAATCCTCAACACTCAATCTTCAATCCTCAATCCTCAATCTTCAATCCTCAACCCTCGATCCTCAATTCTGAATCCTCAATCCTCAATCCTCAGACCTCAAACATCAATACTCAACACTCAGTCCACGCCCTCAATCCTCAATCCTCAATCCTCAATCCTCAATCCTCAATTCTCAATCCTCAATCCTCAACCCTCAGTCCTCATCCTCAGTTCTCAATTCTCAATCCTCAATCCTCAATCCTCAATCTTCAATCCACAATAATCAATCTCCAATCCTAGATCCCCAATCCCCAATCCTCAAACCTTAATCCTCAACCTTCAATCCTCAATCCCCAGTCCTCAATCTTAAATCCTCAATGCTCAATCTTCAATCCTCAATCCTCAGTCCTCAATCCTCAATCCTCAATCCGCAATCCTCAATCTTCAATCCTCAATACTCAATCTTCAATCCTAAATCCTCAATCCTGAAATCCTCAATCCTCAACATTCAAAACACAACCCTCAACCTTCAATCCTCAATACTCAACCATCAATCCTCAATTCTCAATACTCAATCATCAGTCTTCAATCCTCAACACTCAATCTTCAATCCTCAATCCTCAATCTTCGATCCTCAATACTCAATCTTCAATCCTCAATCCTCAATACTCAATCCTCAATCTCCAATCGTCAATCCTCGATCCTCAATTCTCAATCCTCAATCCTCAATCCTCAGACATCAAACATCAACACTCAACCCTCAGTCCACGTCCTCAATCCTCAATCCTCAATCCTCAATCCTCAATCCTCAATCTTCAATCCTCAACACTCAATCTTCAATCCTCAATCCTCAATCCTCAATCCTCGATCCTCAATACTCAATCGTCAGTCTTCAATCCTCAACACTCTATATTCAATACTCAATCCCCAATCCTCAATCCTCAATCCTCATTCTTCAATCTTCAATACCCAATCCTCAATCTTCAATACTCAATCCTCAATCCTCAATTCTCAATCCTCAATCCTCAGTCCTCAATCCTCAATCCACAATCCTCAATCCTCAATCCTCAATCTTCAATCTTCAAATCTCAATCCACAAACATCTATTCTCATCACTCAACCCTCAACACTCAGTCCCCAATCTTCAATCCTCAATCCTCAATACTCAATCTTCAATCCTCAATACTCATTCTTCAATCCTCAATCCTCAATCCTCAATCCTCGATCCTCAATCCTCAGTCATCAATCCTCAATCTTCAATACTCAATTCTCAATGTTGAATCTTCAAGTCTCCATCCACAAACATCTATTCTCATCACTCAACCCTCAACCCTGAGTCCTCGTCCTCCATCCTCAATCCTCAACCTTCAATCCTCAATACTCAATCTTCAATCATCAATCCTCAATCCTCAATCCTCAATCCGCAATCCTCAATCTTCTATCCTCAATACTCAATCTTAAATCCTCAATGCTCAATCTTCAATCCTCAATCCTCAGTCCTCAATCCTCAATCCTCAATCCGCAATCCTCAATCTTCAATCCTCAATACTCAATCTTCAATCCTAAATCCTCAATCCTGAAATACTCAATCCTCAATATTCAACACATAACCCTCAACCACCAATCCTCAATACTCAACCATCAAAGCTCAATTCTCTATACTCAATAGAATATCCTGAATTCTCAGTTTTCAATCCCCAATCCTCAATCTTCAATATTCAAGTCTCCATCCACAAACATCTATTCTCATCACTCAACCCTCAACACTCAGTCCTCAATCTTCAATCCTCAATCCTCAATCCTCAATCTTCAATCCTCAATACTCAACCTTCAATCCACAATTGTCAGTTCTCACTCCTCAATCCTCAATCCTCAGTCATCAATACTCAATCTTCGATACTCAATCCTCAATCCTCAATCCTCAATTCTCAATCCTCAATCCTCATTCCTCAAACCGCAATCCTCAACCCTCAGTCCTCGTCCTCCATCCTCAATCCTCAATACTCAGTCCTCAATCCACAATCCTCAATCCTCAATCCTCAGTCCTCAATCCTCAATCCTCAATCCTCAACCCTCAATCCTCAATATTCAACACACAACCCTCAACCATCAATTCTCAATACTCAACCATCAATCCTCAATTCTCAATACTCAATACTCAATAGAATATCCTGAATTCTCATGGTTCAATACTCAATCCACAATATTCAATAATCAAATCTCAATCCTCAAACCTCAATTCTCAACACTCAATCCTCAACACTCAGTCCTCTCTCTTCAATCCTCCATCCTCAATCCTCAATCCTCAAGAGTCAATCCTCCATCCTCAATCCTCAAACCTCAATTCTCAGTCCTCAAACCTCAATCCCGAATCCTCAACCCTGAATCCTCAATCTTCCGCCCTCAGTCCTCAACAATCAATCGTCAATCCTCAATCCTCAATAGAATATCCTCAATTCACAGTTTTCAATACTCAATCACCATTCTTCAATCTTCAAGTCTCCATCCACAAACATCTATTCTCATCACTCAACCCTCAACACTCAGTCCTCAATCTTCAATCCTCAATCCTCAATCCTCAATGTTCAATCCTCAATACTCAATCTTCAATCCTCAATCCTCAATCCTCAATGTTCAATCCTCAATACTCAATCTTCAATCCTCAATTGTCAGTTCTCAATCCTCAATCCTCAATCCTCAGTCACCAATACTCAACCTTCGATACTCAATCCTCAATCCTCAATCGTCAATCCTCATTCCTCAAACCGCAATCCTCAACCCTCAGTCCTCATCCTCCATCCTCAATCCTCAATCCTCAATCCTCAATCTTCAATCCTCAATCCTCAATCCTCAAACCTCAATCCTCAGTCTTGAATACTCCATCTTCAATACTCAATCCACAATCCTCAATCCTCAATCCTCAATCCTCAATCCTCAATCCTGAATCCTCAATCCTCAATCTTCAATCCTCAATACTCAATCTTCAATCTTCAATCCTCAATCCTCAATCCTCAATCCTCAATCCGCAATCCTCAACCTTCAATCCTCAATACTCAATCTTCAATCCTCAATCCTCAATCCTCAATATTCAACACACAACCCTCAACATTCTATCCTCAATACACAACCATCAATCCTCAATCCTCAATCTTCAATCCTCAATCCTCCATCCTCAATCCTCAATCCTCAATCCACAGTCCTCAAACCTCAATCCTGAATCCTCAATCCTGAATCCTCATCCTTGAGCCCTCAGGCCTTAACAATCAGTTGTCAATCCTCAATCCTCAATAGAATATCATCAATTCACAGTTTTCAATACTCAATACTCAATCTGCAATCTTCAAATCTCTATCCACAAACATCAATTCTCATCACTCAGCCCTCAACCCTCAGTCCCCAATCCTCAATCTTCAATCCTCAATGCTCAATCCTCAATCCTCAATCCTCAATCCTCAATCTTCAATCCTCAATACTCAATCTTCAATCCTCAATCCTCAATCCTCAATAGAATATCCTCAATTCACAGTTTTCAATACTCAATCACCATTCTTCAATCTTCAAGTCTCCATCCACAAACATCAATTTTCACCACTCAACCCTCGACACTCAGTCCTCAATGTTCAATCCTCAATCCTCAATACTCAACCTTCGATCCTCAATACTGAATCTTCTATCCTAGATCCCCAATCCCCAATCCTCAATCCTTAATTCTCAATATTCAATCCAAAATCCCCAGTCCTCAATCTTAAATCCTCTATGCTCAATCCTCAATCCTCAGTCCTCAGTCCTCAAGCCTCAATCCTCAATCCGCAATCCTCAATCTTCAATCCTCAATACTCAATCTTCAATCCTAAATCCTCAATCCTGAAATCCTCAATCCTCAATATTCAACACACAACCCTCAACCTTCAATCCTCAATACTCAACCATCAATCCTCAATTCTCAATACCCAATCATCAGTCTTCAATCCTCAACACTCAATCTTCAATCCTCAATCCTCAATCTTCAATCCTTAATCCTCGATCCTCAATTCTGAATCCTCAATCCTCAATCCTCAGACCTCAAACATCAATACTCAATAGAATATCCTCAATTCGCAGTTTTCAATACTCAATCACCATTCTTCAATCTTCAAGTCTCCATCCACAAACATCAATTTTCACCACTCAACCCTCAACACTCAGTCCTCAATGTTCAATCCTCAATTCTCAATTCTCAACCTTCGATCCTCAATACTGAATCTTCAATCCTAGATCCCCAATCCCCAATCCTCAATCCTTAATTGTCAGTTCTCAATCCTCAATCCTCAATCCTCAGTCACCAATACTCAACCTTCGATACTCAATCCTCAATCCTCAATCGTCAATCCTCATTCCTCAAACCGCAATCCTCAACCCTCAGTCCTCATCCTCCATCCTCAATCCTCAATCCTCAATCCTCAATCTTCAATCCTCAATCCTCAATCCTCAAACCTCAATCCTCAGTCATGAATACTCCATCTTCAATACTCAATCCACAATCCTCAATCCTCAATCCTCAATCCTCAATCCTCAATCCTGAATCCTCAATCCTCAATCTTCAATCCTCAATACTCAATCTTCAATCTTCAATCCTCAATCCTCAATCCTCAATCCTCAATCCGCAATCCTCAACCTTCAATCCTCAATACTCAATCTTCAATCCTCAATCCTCAATCCTCAATATTCAACACACAACCCTCAACATTCTACCCTCAATACACAACCGTCAATCCTCAATCCTCAATCTTCAATCCTCAATCCTCAATCCTCAATCCTCAATCCTCAATCCTCAGTCATCAATCCTCAATCTTCAATACTCAATTCTCAATGTTGAATCTTCAAGTCTCCATCCACAAACATCTATTCTCATCACTCAACCCTCAACCCTGAGTCCTCGTCCTCCATCCTCAATCCTCAACCTTCAATCCTCAATACTCAATCTTCAATCATCAATCCTCAATCCTCAATCCTCAATCCTCAATCCGCAATCCTCAATCTTCTATCCTCAATACTCAATCTTCAATCCCCAATCCTCAAGCCTGAAATCCTGAATCCTCAATATTCAACACACAACACTCAACCTTCAATCCTCAATACTCAATCATCAATCCTCAATTCTCAATACTCAATAGAATATCCTGAATTCTCAGTTTTCAATACTCAATACTCAATCTTCAATCTTCAAGTCTCCATCCACAAATATCTATTCTCATCACTCAACCCTCAACACTCAGTCCTCAATCTTCAATCCTCAGTACTCAATCTTCTGTCTGCAATCCTCAATCCACAATCCTCAATCCCAAATCCGCAATCCGCAATATTCAATCCTCCATACTCAATCTTCAATCCTCAATCCTCAATCCTGAAATACTCAATCCTCAATATTCAACACATAACCCTCAACCACCAATCCTCAATACTCAACCATCAAAGCTCAATTCTCAATACTCAATAGAATATCCTGAATTCTCAGTTTTCAATCCCCAATCCTCAATCTTCAATATTCAAGTCTCCATCCACAAACATCTATTCTCATCACTCAACCCTCAACACTCAGTCCTCAATCTTCAATCCTCAATCCTCAATCCTCAATCTTCAATCCTCAATACTGAACCTTCAATCCACAATTGTCAGTTCTCACTCCTCAATCCTCAATCCTCAGTCATCAATACTCAATCTTCGATACTCAATCCTCAATCCTCAATCCTCAATTCTCAATCCTCAATCCTCATTCCTCAAACCGCAATCCTCAACCCTCAGTCCTCGTCCTCCATCCTCAATCCTCAATACTCAGTCCTCAATCCACAATCCTCAATCCTCAATCCTCAGTCCTCAATCCTCAATCCTCAATCCTCAACCCTCAATCCTCAATATTCAACAGACAACCCTCAACCATCAATTCTCAATACTCAACCCTCAATCCTCAATTCTCAATACTCAATACTCAATAGAATATCCTGAATTCTCATGGTTCAATACTCAATCCACAATATTCAATAATCAAATCTCAATCCTCAAACCTCAATTCTCAACACTCAATCCTCAACACTCAGTCCTCTCTCTTCAATCCTCCATCCTCAATCCTCAATCCTCAAGAGTCAATCCTCCATCCTCAATCCTCAAACCTCAATTCTCAGTCCTCAAACCTCAATCCCGAATCCTCAACCCTGAATCCTCAATCTTCCGCCCTCAGTCCTCAACAATCAATCGTCAATCCTCAATCCTCAATAGAATATCCTCAATTCACAGTTTTCAATACTCAATCACCATTCTTCAATCTTCAAGTCTCCATCCACAAACATCTATTCTCATCACTCAACCCTCAACACTCAGTCCTCAATCTTCAATCCTCAATCCTCAATCCTCAATGTTCAATCCTCAATACTCAATCTTCAATCCTCAATCCTCAATCCTCAATGTTCAATCCTCAATACTCAATCTTCAATCCTCAATTGTCAGTTCTCAATCCTCAATCCTCAATCCTCAGTCACCAATACTCAACCTTCGATACTCAATCCTCAATCCTCAATCGTCAATCCTCATTCCTCAAACCGCAATCCTCAACCCTCAGTCCTCATCCTCCATCCTCAATCCTCAATCCTCAATCCTCAATCTTCAATCCTCAATCCTCAATCCTCAAACCTCAATCCTCAGTCATGAATACTCCATCTTCAATACTCAATCCACAATCCTCAATCCTCAATCCTCAATCCTCAATCCTCAATCCTGAATCCTCAATCCTCAATCTTCAATCCTCAATACTCAATCTTCAATCTTCAATCCTCAATCCTCAATCCTCAATCCTCAATCCGCAATCCTCAACCTTCAATCCTCAATACTCAATCTTCAATCCTCAATCCTCAATCCTCAATATTCAACACACAACCCTCAACATTCTATCCTCAATACACAACCATCAATCCTCAATCCTCAATCTTCAATCCTCAATCCTCAATCCTCAATCCTCAATCCTCAATCCACAGTCCTCAAACCTCAATCCTGAATCCTCAATCCTGAATCCTCATTCTTGAGCCCTCAGGCCTTAACAATCAGATGTCAATCCTCAATCCTCAATAGAATATCATCAATTCGCAGTTTTCAATACTCAATCACCATTCTTCAATCTTCAAGTCTCCATCCACAAACATCAATTTTCACCACTCAACCCTCAACACTCAGTCCTCAATGTTCAATCCTCAATCCTCAATACTCAACCTTCGATCCTCAATACTGAATCTTCTATCCTAGATCCCCAATCCCCAATCCTCAATCCTTAATTCTCAATATTCAATCCAAAATCCCCAGTCCTCAATCTTAAATCCTCTATGCTCAATCCTCAATCCTCTGTCCTCAGTCCTCAAGCCTCAATCCTCAATCCGCAATCCTCAATCTTCAATCCTCAATACTCAATCTTCAATCCTAAATCCTCAATCCTGAAATCCTCAATCCTCAATATTCAACACACAACCCTCAACCTTCAATCCTCAATACTCAACCATCAATCCTCAATTCTCAATACCCAATCATCAGTCTTCAATCCTCAACACTCAATCTTCAATCCTCAATCCTCAATCTTCAATCCTCAATCCTCGATCCTCAATTCTGAATCCTCAATCCTCAATCCTCAGACCTCAAACATCAATACTCAACACTCAGTCCACGCCCTCAATCCTCAATCCTCAATCCTCAATCCTCAATCCTCAATTCTCAATCCTCAATCCTCAACCCTCAGTCCTCATCCTCAGTTCTCAATTCTCAATCCTCAATCCTCAATCCTCAATCTTCAATCCACAATAATCAATCTCCAATCCTAGATCCCCAATCCCCAATCCTCAATCCTTAATCCTCAACCTTCAATCCTCAATCCCCAGTCCTCAATCTTAAATCCTCAGTGCTCAATCTTCAATCCTCAATCCTCAGTCCTCAATCCTCAATCCTCAATCCGCAATCCTCAATCTTCAATACTCAATACTCAATCTTCAATCCTAAATCCTCAATCCTGAAATCCTCAATCCTCAATATTCAAAACACAACCCTCAACCTTCAATCCCCAATACTCAACCATCAATCCTCAATTCTCAATACTCAATCATCAGTCTTCAATCCTCAACACTCAATCTTCAATCCTCAATCCTCAATCTTCGATCCTCAATACTCAATCTTCAATCCTCAATCCTCAATCCTCAATCCTCAATCTCCAATCGTCAATCCTCGATCCTCAATTCTCAATCCTCAATCCTCAATCCTCAGACATCAAACATCAACACTCAACCCTCAGTCCACGTCCTCAATCCTCAATCCTCAATCCTCAATCCTCAATCCTCAATCTTCAATCCTCAACACTCAATCTTCAATCCTCAATCCTCAATCCTCAATCCTCAATCCTCAATACTTAATCGTCAGTCTTCAATCCTCAACACTCTATATTCAATACTCAATCCCCAATCCTCAATCCTCAATCCTCATTCTTCAATCTTCAATACCCAATCCTCAATCTTCAATACTCAATCCTCAATCCTCAATTCTCAATCCTCAATCGTCAGTCCTCAATCCTCAATCCACAATCCTCAATCCTCAATCCTCAATCTTCAATCTTCAAATCTCAATCCACAAACATCAAGTCTCATCACTCAAACCTCAACACTCAGTCCTCAATCTTCAATCCCCAATCCTCAATCCTCAATCTTCAATACTCAATAAACAATCTTCAATCCTCAATCCCCAATTCTCAGTCCTCAATACTCAATCCTCAACCCTCAATACTCAATCTTCAATCCTCAATCTTCAATTCTCGGTCCTCAATTCTCAATACTCAATCGTCAATCCTCAATCCCCAATCCTCAGTCCTTAATCCTCAATCTTCAATCCTCAATCCCCAGTCCAAAATCCTCAATCCTCAATCCTCAATCCTCAATCCTCAATCCTCAATCCTCAATATTCAAAACACAACCCCCAACCATCAATTATCAATACTCAATCACCAATCCTCAATTCTCAATACTCAGTAGAATATCCTGAATTCTCATGGTTCAATACTCAATCCACAATATTCAATAATCAAATCTCAATCCTCAAACTTCAATTCTCAACACTCAATCCTGAGCACTCAGTCCTCTCTCTTCAATCCTCCATCCTCAATCTTCAATCCTCAATCCTCAGTCCTCAATCCTCAATCCTCAATCCGCAATCCTCAACCTTCAATCCTCAATACTCAATCTTCAATCCTCAATCCTCAATCCTCAATATTCAACACACAACCCTCAACATTCTATCCTCAATACACAACCATCAATCCTCAATTCTCAATACTCAATCGTCAGTCTTCAATCCTCAACGCTCAATCTTCAATCCTCAATCCTCAATCTTCAATCCTCAGTACTCAATCTTCAATCGTCAATCCTCAATCCTCAGTCCTCAATCTTCAATCCTCAATCCTCGATCCTCAATTCTCAATCCTCAGTCCTCAATCTTCAGACCTCAAACATCAATACTCAACCCTCAGTCCTCGTCCTCAATCCACAACCCTCAATCCTCAATCCTCAATCTTCAATACTCAATCCTCAATCCTCAATCCTCAATCCTCAATCCACAGTCCTCAAACCTCAATCCTGAATCATCAATCCTGAATCCTCATTCTTCAGCCCTCAGGCCTTAACAATCAGTTGTCAATCCTCAATCCTCAATAGAATATCATCAATTCACAGTTTTCAATACTCAATACTCAACCTGCAATCTTCAAATCTCTATCCACAAACATCAATTCTCATCACTCAGCCCTCAACCCTCAGTCCCCAATCCTCAATCTTCAATCCTCAATGCTCAATCCTCAATCCTCAATCCTCAATCCTCAATCTTCAATCCTCAATACTCAATCTTCAATCCTCAATCCTCAATCCTCAATCCTCAATCCTCAATACTCAATCGTCAGTCTTCAATCCTCAACACTCAATCTTCAATCCGCAATCCCCAATCCTCAATCCCCAATCCTCATTCTTCAATCCTCAATACCCAATCCTCAATCTTCAATCCTCAATCCTGAATCCTCAATCCTCAATCTTCTATCTTCAATCCTCAATACTCAATCTTCAATCCTCAATCCTCAGTCCTTAAAACTCAATTCTGAATCCTCAATCCTGAATCCTCAATCTTCAATCCTCAATACCCAACCCTCAATCTTCGGTCCTCAATCCTCAATCCTCAATCCTCAATTCTCAATCCTCAATCCGCAGTCCTCAGTCCTCAAACAGCAATCCTCAACCTTCAATCTTCAATCCTCAATACTCAATCTTCAATCCTCAATCCTCAGTCCTCAAACCTCAATTCTGAATCCTCAATCCTGAATCCCCAATCTTCAGCCCACATTCCTCAACAATCATTTGTCAATCCCCAATCCTCAATAGAATATCCTCAATTCACAGTTTTCAATACTCAATGCTCAATCTGCAATCTTCCAACCTCTATCCACAAACATCAATTTTCACCACTCAACCCTCAACACTCAGTCCTCAATGTTCAATCCTCAATCCCCAATTCTCAACCTTCGATCCTCAATACTGAATCTTCAATCCTAGATCCCCAATCCCCAATCCTCAATCCTTAATTCTCAATATTCAATCGAAAATCCCCAGTCCTCAATCTTAAATCCTCTATGCTCAATCCTCAATCCTCAATCCTCAGTCCTCAAGCCTCAATCCTCAATCCGCAATCCTCAATCTTCAATCCTCAATACTCAATCTTCAATCCTAAATCCTCAATCCTGAAATCCTCAATCCTCAATATTCAACACACAACCCTCAACCTTCAATCCTCAATACTCAACCATCAATCCTCAATTCTCAATACCCAATCATCAGTCTTCAATCCTCAACACTCAATCTTCAATCCTCAATCCTCAATCTTCAATCCTCAATACTCAATCTTCAATCCTCAATCCTCGATCCTCAATTCTGAATCCTCAATCCTCAATCCTCAGACCTCAAACATAAATACTCAACACACAGACCACGCCCTCAATCCTCAATCCTCAATCCTCAATCCTCAATCCTCAATTCTCAATCCTCAATCCTCGATCCTCAGACATCAAACATCAACACTCAACCCTCAGTCCACGTCCTCAATCCTCAATCCTCAATCCTCAATCCTCAATCCTCAATCTTCAATCCTCAACACTCAATCTTCAATCCTCAATCCTCAATCCTCAATCCTCAATCCTCAATCCTCAATCCTCAATCTTCAATCCACAATAATCAATCTCCAATCCTAGATCCCCAATCCCCAATCCTCAATCCTTAATACTCAACCTTCAATCCTCAATCCCCAGTCCTCAATCTTAAATCCTCAATGCTCAATCTTCAATCCTCAATCCTCAGTCCTCAATCCTCAATCCTCAATCCGCAATCCTCAGTCTTCAATCCTCAATACTCAATATTCAATCCTAAATCCTCAATCCTGAAATCCTCAATCCTCAATATTCAAAACACAACCCTCAACCTTCAATCCTCAATACTCAACCATCAGTCCTCAATTCTCAATACTCAATCATCAGTCTTCAATCCTCAACACTCAATCTTCAATCCTCAATCCTCAATCTTCGATCCTCAATACTCAATCTTCAATCCTCAATCCTCAATCCTCAATCCTCAATCTCCAATCGTCAATCCTCGATCCTCAATTCTCAATCCTCAATCCTCAATCCTCAGACATCAAACATCAACACTCAACCCTCAGTCCACGTCCTCGATCCTCAATCCTCAATCCTCAATCCTCAATCCTCAATCTTCAATCCTCAACACTCAATCTTCAATCCTCAATCCTCAATCCTCAATCCTCAATCCTCAATACTCAATCGTCAGTCTTCAATCCTCAACACTCTATATTCAATACTCAATCCCCAATCCTCAATCCTCAATCCTCATTCTTCAATCTTCAATACCCAATCCTCAATCTTCAATACTCAATCCTCAATAGAATATCATCAATTCACAGTTTTCAATACTCAATACTCAATCTGCAATCTTCAAATCTCTATCCACAAACATCAATTCTCATCACTCAGCCCTCAACCCTCAGTCCCCAATCCTCAATCTTCAATCCTCAATGCTCAATCCTCAATCCTCAATCCTCAATCCTCAATCTTCAATCCTCAATACTCAATCTTCAATCCTCAATCCTCAATCCTCAATCCTCAATCCTCAATACTCAATCGTCAGTCTTCAATCCTCAACACTCAATCTTCAATCCGCAATCCCCAATCCTCAATCCCCAATCCTCATTCTTCAATCCTCAATACCCAATCCTCAATCTTCAATCCTCAATCCTCAATCCTCAATCCTCAATCTTCTATCTTCAATCCTCAATACTCAATCTTCAATCCTCAATCCTCAGTCCTTAAAACTCAATTCTGAATCCTCAATCCTGAATCCTCAATCTTCAATCCTCAATACCCAACCCTCAATCTTCGGTCCTCAATCCTCAATCCTCAATCCTCAATTCTCAATCCTCAATCCGCAGTCCTCAGTCCTCAAACAGCAATCCTCAACCTTCAATCTTCAATCCTCAATACTCAATCTTCAATCCTCAATCCTCAGTCCTCAAACCTCAATTCTGAATCCTCAATCCTGAATCCCCAATCTTCAGCCCACATTCCTCAACAATCATTTGTCAATCCCCAATCCTCAATAGAATATCCTCAATTCACAGTTTTCAATACTCAATGCTCAATCTGCAATCTTCCAACCTCTATCCACAAACATCAATTTTCACCACTCAACCCTCAACACTCAGTCCTCAATGTTCAATCCTCAATCCCCAATTCTCAACCTTCGATCCTCAATACTGAATCTTCAATCCTAGATCCCCAATCCCCAATCCTCAATCCTTAATTCTCAATATTCAATCCAAAATCCCCAGTCCTCAATCTTAAATCCTCTATGCTCAATCCTCAATCCTCAATCCTCAGTCCTCAAGCCTCAATCCTCAATCCGCAATCCTCAATCTTCAATCCTCAATACTCAATCTTCAATCCTAAATCCTCAATCCTGAAATCCTCAATCCTCAATATTCAACACACAACCCTCAACCTTCAATCCTCAATACTCAACCATCAATCCTCAATTCTCAATACCCAATCATCAGTCTTCAATCCTCAACACTCAATCTTCAATCCTCAATCCTCAATCTTCAATCCTCAATACTCAATCTTCAATCCTCAATCCTCGATCCTCAATTCTGAATCCTCAATCCTCAATCCTCAGACCTCAAACATAAATACTCAACACACAGACCACGCCCTCAATCCTCAATCCTCAATCCTCAATCCTCAATCCTCAATTCTCAATCCTCAATCCTCAATCCTCAGACATCAAACATCAACACTCAACCCTCAGTCCACGTCCTCAATCCTCAATCCTCAATCCTCAATCCTCAATCCTCAATCTTCAATCCTCAACACTCAATCTTCAATCCTCAATCCTCAATCCTCAATCCTCAATCCTCACTCCTCAATCCTCAATCTTCAATCCACAATAATCAATCTCCAATCCTAGATCCCCAATCCCCAATCCTCAATCCTTAATCCTCAACCTTCAATCCTCAATCCCCAGTCCTCAATCTTAAATCCTCAATGCTCAATCTTCAATCCTCAATCCTCAGTCCTCAATCCTCAATCCTCAATCCGCAATCCTCAGTCTTCAATCCTCAATACTCAATATTCAATCCTAAATCCTCAATCCTGAAATCCTCAATCCTCAATATTCAAAACACAACCCTCAACCTTCAATCCTCAATACTCAACCATCAATCCTCAATTCTCAATACTCAATCATCAGTCTTCAATCCTCAACACTCAATCTTCAATCCTCAATCCTCAATCTTCGATCCTCAATACTCAATCTTCAATCGTCAATCCTCAATCCTCAATCCTCAATCTCCAATCGTCAATCCTCGATCCTCAATTCTCAATCCTCAATCCTCAATCCTCAGACATCAAACATCAACACTCAACCCTCAGTCCACGTCCTCAATCCTCAATCCTCAATCCTCAATCCTCAATCCTCAATCTTCAATCCTCAACACTCAATCTTCAATCCTCAATCCTCAATCCTCAATCCTCAATCCTCAATACTCAATCGTCAGTCTTCAATCCTCAACACTCTATATTCAATACTCAATCCCCAATCCTCAATCCTCAATCCTCATTCTTCAATCTTCAATACCCAATCCTCAATCTTCAATACTCAATCCTCAATCCTCAATTCTCAATCCTCAATCCTCAGTCCTCAATCCTCAATCCACAATCCTCAATCCTCAATCCTCAATCTTCAATCTTCAAATCTCAATCCACAAACATCAATTCTCATCACTCAAACCTCAACACTCAGTCCTCAATCTTCAATCCCCAATCCTCAATCCTCAATCTTCAATACTCAATAAACAATCTTCAATCCTCAATCCCCAATTCTCAGTCCTCAATACTCAATCCTCAACCCTCAATACTCAATCTTCAATCCTCAATCTTCAATTCTCGGTCCTCAATTCTCAATACTCAATCGTCAATCCTCAATCCCCAATCCTCAATCGTCAATCCTCAATCCTCGATCCTCAATCCTCAATCGTCAATCTTCAGTCCTCAATACCCAATCTTCAATCCTCAATCCTCAATCCTCAATCCTCAATCCTCAATATTCAAAACACAACCCTCAGCCATCAATCCTCAATACTCAACCATCAATCCTCAATTCTTAATACTCAATAGAATATCCTGAATTCTCATGTTTCCATACTCAATCCACAATACTCAATAATCAAATCTCAATCCTCAAACTTCAATTCTCAACACTCAATCCTGAGCACTCAGTCCTCTCTCATCAATCCTCCATCCTCAATCTTCAATCCTCAATCCTCAGTCCTCAATCCTCAATCCTCAATCCGCAATCCTCAATCTTCAATCCTCAATACTCAATCTTCAATCCTAAATCCTCAATCCTGAAATCCTCAATCCTCAATATTCAAAACACAACCCTCAACCTTCAATCCTCAATACTCAACCATCAATCCTCAATTCTCAGTACTCAATCATCAGTCTTCAATCCTCAACACTCAATCTTCAATCCTCAATCCTCAATCTTCGATCCTCAATACTCAATCTTCAATCCTCAATCCTCAATCCTCAATCCCCAATCGTCAATCCTAAATCCCCAACCCTCTATCATCAATCCTCAATCCTCAATCCTCAATCCTGAATCCTCAATCCTCAATCTTCAATCCTCAATACTCAATCTTCAATCTTCAATCCTCAATCCTCAATCCTCAATCCTCAATCCGCAATCCTCAACCTTCAATCCTCAATACTCAATCTTCAATCCTCAATCCTCAATCCTCAATATTCAACACACAACCCTCAACATTCTATCCTCAATACACAACCATCAATCCTCAATTCTCAATACTCAATCGTCAGTCTTCAATCCTCAACGCTCAATCTTCAATCCTCAATCCTCAATCTTCAATCCTCAGTACTCAATCTTCAATCCTCAATCCTCAATCCTCAGTCCTCAATCTTCAATCCTCAATCCTCGATCCTCAATTCTCAATCCTCAGTCCTCAATCTTCAGACCTCAAACATCAATACTCAACCCTCAGTCCTCGTCCTCAATCCACAAACCTCAATCCTCAATCCTCAATCTTCAATACTCAATCCTCAATCCTCAATCCTCAATCCTCAATCCACAGTCCTCAAACCTCAATCCTGAATCCTCAATCCTGAATCCTCATTCTTCAGCCCTCAGGCCTTAACAATCAGTTGTCAATCCTCAATCCTCAATAGAATATCATCAATTCACAGTTTTCAATACTCAATACTCAATCTGCAATCTTCAAATCTCTATCCACAAACATCAATTCTCATCACTCAGCCCTCAACCCTCAGTCCCCAATCCTCAATCTTCAATCCTCAGTGCTCAATCCTCAATCCTCAATCCTCAATCCTCAATCTTCAATCCTCAATACTCAATCTTCAATCCTCAATCCTCAATCCTCAATCCTCAATCCTCAATACTCAATCGTCAGTCTTCAATCCTCAACACTCAATCTTCAATACGCAATCCCCAATCCTCAATCCCCAATCCTCATTCTTCAATCCTCAATACCCAATCCTCAATCTTCAATCCTCAATCCTCAATCCTCAATCCTCTATCTTCTATCTTCAATCCTCAATACTCAATCTTCAATCCTCAATCCTCAGCCCTTAAAACTCAATTCTGAATCCTCAATCCTGAATCCTCAATCTTCAATCCTCAATACCCAACCCTCAATGTCCGGTCCTCAATCCTCAATCCTCAATCCTCAATTCTCAATCCTCAATCCGCAGTCCTCAGTCCTCAAACAGCAATCCTCAACCGTCAGCCTTCATCCTCAATCCTCAATCCTCAATCCTCAATCCTCAATCCTCAATCCTCAATCTTCAATCTTCAATCCTCAATACTCAATCTTCAATCCTCAATCCTCAGTCCTCAAACCTCAATTCTGAATCCTCAATCCTGAATCCCCAATCTTCAGCCCACATTCCTCAACAATCATTTGTCAATCCCCAATCCTCAATAGAATATCCTCAATTCACAGTTTTCAATACTCAATGCTCAATCTGCAATCTTCCAACCTCTATCCACAAACATCAATTTTCACCACCCAACCCTCAACACTCAGTCCTCAATGTTCAATCCTCAATCCTCAATTCTCAACCTTCGATCCTCAATACTGAATCTTCAATCCTAGATCCCCAATCCCCAATCCTCAATCCTTAATTCTCAATATTCAATCCAAAATCCGCAGTCCTCAATCTTAAATCCTCTATGCTCAATACTCAATCCTCAATCCTCAGTCATCAAGCCTCAATCCTCAATCCGCAATCCTCAATCTTCAATCCTCAATACTCAATCTTCAATCCTAAATCCTCAATCCTGAAATCCTCAATCCTCAATATTCAACACACAACCCTCAACCTTCAATCCTCAATACTCAACCATCAATCCTCAATTCTCAATACCCAATCATCAGTCTTCAATCCTCAACACTCAATCTTCAATCCTCAATCCTCAATCTTCAATCCTCAATACTCAATCTTCAATCCTCAATCCTCGATCCTCAATTCTGAATCCTCAATCCTCAGACCTCAAACATCAATACTCAACACTCAGACCACGCCCTCAATCCTCAATCCTCAATCCTCAATCCTCAATCCTCAATTCTCAATCCTCAATCCTCAACCCTCAGTCCTCATCCTCAGTTCTCAATTCTCAATCCTCAATCCTCAATCCTCAATCTTCAATCCACAATAATCAATCTCCAATCCTAGATCCCCAATCCCCAATCCTCAATCCTTAATCCTCAACCTTCAATCCTCAATCCCCAGTCCTCAATCTTAAATCCTCAATGCTCAATCTTCAATCCTCAATCCTCAGTCCTCAATCCTCAATCCTCAATCCGCAATCCTCAGTCTTCAATACTCAATACTCAATATTCAATCCTAAATCCTCAATCCTGAAATCCTCAATCCTCAATATTCAAAACACAACCCTCAACCTTCAATCCTCAATACTCAACCATCAATCCTCAATTCTCAATACTCAATCATCAGTCTTCAATCCTCAACACTCAATCTTCAATCCTCAATCCTCAATCTTCGATCCTCAATACTCAATCTTCAATCCTCAATCCTCAATCCTCAATCCTCAATCTCCAATCGTCAATCCTCGATCCTCAATTCTCAATCCTCAATCCTCAATCCTCAGACATCAAACATCAACACTCAACCCTCAGTCCACGTCCTCAATCCTCAATCCTCAATCCTCAATTCTCAATCCTCAATACTCAATCGTCAGTCTTCAATCCTCAACACTCTATATTCAATACTCAATCCCCAATCCTCAATCCTCAATCCTCATTCTTCAATCTTCAATACCCAATCCTCAATCTTCAATACTCAATCCTCAATCCTCAATTCTCAATCCTCAATCCTCAGTCCTCAATCCTCAATCCACAATCCTCAATCCTCAATCCTCAATCTTCAATCTTCAAATCTCAATCCACAAACATCAATTCTCATCACTCAAACCTCAACACTCAGTCCTCAATCTTCAATCCCCAATCCTCAATCCTCAATCTTCAATACTCAATAAACAATCTTCAATCCTCAATCCCCAATTCTCAGTCCTCAATACTCAATCCTCAACCCTCAATACTCAATCTTCAATCCTCAATCTTCAATTCTCGGTCCTCAATTCTCAATACTCAATCGTCAATCCTCAATCCCCAATCCTCAATCGTCAATCCTCAATCCTCGATCCTCAATCCTCAATCGTCAATTTTCAGTCCTCAATACTCAATCTTCAATCCTCAATCCTCAATCCTCAATCCTCAATCCTCAATCCTCAATCCTCAATATTCAAAACACAACCCTCAGCCATCAATCCTCAATACTCAACCATCAATCCTCAATTCTTAATACTCAATAGAATATCCTGAATTCTCATGTTTCCATACTCAATCCACAATACTCAATAATCAAATCTCAATCCTCAAACATCAATTCTCAACACTCAATCCTCAACACTCAGTCCTCTCTCTTCAATCTTCCATCCTCAATCCTCTATCCTCAAGTATCAATCCTCAATCCTCAATCTTCAACCCTCAATCCTCAGTCCTCAAACCTCAATTCCGAATCCTCAATCTTCATTACTCAATCCTCTATCCTCAATCCTCAATCCTCAATCAACAATACTCAATCTTCAATAATCAATCCTCTATCCTCAATCCTCAATCCTTAATACTCAACCATCAATCCTCAATTCTCAATTCTCAATAGAATATCCTGAATTCTCGGGATTCAATACTCAAACATCAATCCTCAACCCTGAGCCCCCATTCTCAATCCACAATCCTCACTCCTCAATCCTCAATTTTCAATCCTCAATCATCAACCGCTCAGTCCTCATCCTCATTCTCAATTCTCAATCCTCAATCCTAAATCCTCAATCTTCAATCCTCAATCAATCAATCTCCAATCCTAGATCCCCAATCCCCAATCCTCAATCCTTAATCCTCAATCTTCAATCCTCAATCCCCGTCCTCAATCTTAAATGCTCAATGCTCAATCCTCAATCCTCAATCCTCAGTCCTCAATCCTCAATCCTCAATCCGCAATCCTCAATCTTCAATCCTCAATACTCAATCTTCATCCTAAATCCTCAATCCTGAAATCCTCAATCCTCAATATTCAGCACACAACCCTCAACACTCAGTCCTCAATGTTCAATCCTTAATCCTCAATTCTCAATCTTCGATCCTCTAGACTGAATCTCCAATCCTCAATCCTCAATCCTCAATCCACAATCCTTAATCCTCAATCTTCAATCCTCTGTCCGCAATCCTCAATCTTCAATCCTCATCCTCAATCCTCATCCTCAATCCTCAATCCTCAATATTCATCCTCAATATTCCATCTTCAATCCTAAATCCTCAATCCTGAAATCCTCAATCCTCAATATTCAACACACAACCCTCAACCTTCAATCCTCAATACTCAACCATCAATCCTCAATTCTCAACACTCAATCATCAGTCTTCAATCCTCAACACTCAATCCTCAATCCTCAATCCTCAGTCTTGAATCCTCAATCCTCGATCCTCAATTCTCAATCCTCAATCCTCAGTCCTCAGACCTCAAACATCAATACTCAACCCTCAGTCGTCGTCCTCAATCCACAACCCTCAATCCTCAATCCTCAATCTTCAATCCTCAATCATCAATCCTCAATCTTCAATCTTCAATCCTCAATACTCAATCTTCAATCCTCAATCCTCAATCCTCAATTGTCAATCCTAAATCCCCAATCCACTATCATCAATCCGCAATCCTCAATCCTCAATCCTCAATCCTCAATCCTCAATCTTCATTCCTCAATACTCAATCTTCAATCTTCAATCCTCAATCCTCAATCCTCAATCCTCAATCCGCAATCCTCAATCTTCAATCCTCAATACCCAATCTTCAATCCTCAATCCTCATTCCTGAAATCCTCAAGCCTCAATATTCAGACCTCAAACGTCAATACTCAGCCCTCAGCCCTCATCCTCAATCCACAAACCTCAATCCTCAATCCTCAATCTCCAATCCTCTATCCCCAACCCTCAATCCTCAGTCCTCAATCCTCAATCCTCAAACCTCAATCCTCAATCTTCTATCTTCAATCCTCAATACTGAACATTCAATCCTCAACCCTCAGTCCTGAAACCTCAATTCTGAATCCTCAATCCTGTATCCTCAATCTTCAATCCTCAGACCTCAACCATCAATGCTCAATTCTCAATACACAACAGAATATCCTGAATTCTCAGTTTTCAATACTAAATCCCAATCTTCAATCTTCAAATCTCAATCCACAAACATCAATTCTCATCTCTCAACCCTCAACACTCAGTCCTCAATCTTCAATCCTCAATCCTCAATCCTCAATAGTCAATCCTCAATACTGAATCTTCAATCCTCAATCCTCAATCCGCAATCCTCAATCCTTAATCCTGAATCCTCAATCTTCAATCCTCAGTCCCCAATCCTCAATCTTCAATCCTCAATCCTCAATCCTCAATCTCAATGCTCAATCTTCAATCCTCAATACTCAATCTTCAATCCTCAATCCTCAATCCTCAATCCTCAATCCTCAATTCTCAATCGTCAGTCTTCAATCCTCAACACTCAATCTTCAATCCTCAATCCCCAATCCCCAATCCTCAATCCTCACTCTTCAATCCTCAATACCCAATCCTCAATCTTCAATCCGCGAAACTCAATCCTCAAGTCTCAATCCTCAATCCTCAGTCCTCAGTCCTCAAACATCAATCCTCAACCCTCAGCCCCCATCCTCAAATCCTCAATCCTCAATCCTGAATCCTCAATCTTCAATCCTCAGACCTCAACCATCAATGCTCAATTCTCAATACTCAACAGAATATCCTGAATTCTCAGTTTTCAATACTAAATCCCCAATCTTCAATCTTCAAATCTCAATCCACAAACATCAATTCTCATCTCTCAACCCTCAACACTCAGTCCTCAATCTTCAATCCTCAAACCTCAATCCTCAATCTTCAATCCTCAATACTCAATCATCAATCCTCAATCCTCAATCCTCAATCCTCAATCCTCAATCCTCAATCCTCAGTCATCAATCCGCAATCTTCAACACTCAATCCTCAATCCTCAATCCTCAATCCTCAATCCTGAATCCTCATCCCTTAAACCGCAATCCTCAAGCCTCAGTCCTCATCCTCAATTCTCAATCTCAATCCTCAATACTCAATCCTCAATCTTCAATCCTCAGTCCTCAATCCTCAATCTTCAATCCTTAAAGCTAAATCTTCAATCTTCAATCCTCAATCCTCAATCCTCAATCCTCAATCCGCAATCCTCAACTCTCAGTCCTCAAACCTCAATCCCGAATCCTCAATCCTGAATCCACAATCTTCAGCCCTCAGGCCTCAACAATTCAGTTGTCAATCCTCAATCCTCAATAGAATATCATCAATTCACAGTTTTCAATACTCAATACCCAATCTGCAATCTTCAAATCTCTATCCACAAACATCAATTCTCATCACTCAACCCTCAGCACTCAGTCCTCAATCTTCAATCCTCAATCCTCAATCCTCAATCGTCAATCCTCAATCCCAATCCTCTATCATCAATCCTCAATCCGCAATCCTCAATCCTCAATACTCAATCCTCAACCTTCAATCCTCAATACTCAATCTTCAATCTTCAATCCTCAATCCTCAATCCTCAATCCTCAATCCGCAATCCTCAATCTTCTATCCTCAATCCTCAATCCTGAAACCCTCAATCCTCAATATTCAACACACAACCCTCAAACTTCAATCCTCAATACTCAACCATCAATCGTCAATTCTCAATACTCAATTGTCTGTTTTCAATCGTCATCACTCAATCTTCAACCCTCAATCCCCAATCCTCAATCCCTCAATCCTCAATCTTCAATCCTCAATACCCAATCCTCAACCTTCAATCCTCAATCCTCAATCCTCAATCCTCAATCCTCCATCCGCAGTCCTCAGTCCTCAAACATCAATCCTCAACCGTCAGCCTTCATCCCCAATCCTCAATCCTCAATCCTCAATCCTCAATCCTGAATCCCAATCTTCAGACACAGTCCTCAACAATCAGTTGTCAATCCTCAATCGTCAATAGAATATCCTCTATTCACAGTTTTCAATACTCAATACTCAATCTGCAATCTTCAAATCTCTACCCACAAACATCAATTCTCATCACTCAACCCTCAACACTCAGTCCCCAATCCTCAATCTTCAATCCTCAATCCTCAATCCTCAATCCTCAATCCTCAATCTTCAATCCTCAATCCCCAGTCCTCAATCTTAAATCCTCAATGCTCAATCCTCAATCCTCAATCCTCAGTCCTCAATCCTCAATCCTCAATCCGCAATCCTCAACCTTCAATCCTCAATACTCAATCTTCAATACTAAATCCTGCAATCTGATATCCTCAATCCTCAATATTCAACACACTACCCTCAACCTTCAATCCTCAATACTCAACCATCAATCCTCAATTCTCAATACTCAATCATCAGCCTTCAATCCTCAACACACAATCTTCAATCCTCAATCCTCAATCTTCAATCCTCAATA
Source organism: Calliopsis andreniformis (assembly GCF_051401765.1). NCBI lineage: Eukaryota > Metazoa > Arthropoda > Insecta > Hymenoptera > Andrenidae > Calliopsis > Calliopsis andreniformis. The sequence goes on along the minus strand of NW_027480531.1, from coordinate 1,536,630 downwards.
CTCAATCCTCAATCCTCAATCCTCATTCCTCAATCTTCAATCTTCAATCCTCAATCCTCGATCCTCAATACTCAATCCTCAATCCTCAATCCTCAGACCTCAAACATCAATACTCAACCCTCAGTCCCTCGTCCTCAATCCTCAATCCTCAATCCTCAGTCATCAATCCTCAATCCTCAATCCGCAATACTCAACCTTCAATCCTCAATACTCAATCTTCAATCCTAAATCCTCAATCCTGAAATCCTCAATCCTCAATATTCAACACAAAACCCTCAACCTTCAATCCTCAATACTCAAACATCAATCCTCAATTCTCAATACTCAATCATCAGTCTTCAACCCTCAATACTCAATCTTCAATCTTCAATCCTCAATCCTCAATCCTCAATCCTCAACATTCAATCTTCAATCCCCAATCCCCAATCCTCAATCCCCAATCCTCATTCTTCAATCCTCAATACCCAATCCTCAACCGTCAGTCCTCATCCTCAATTCTCAATTCTCAATCCTCAATCCTCAATCCTCAATCCTCAATCTTCAATCCTCAATAATCAACTCTCCAATCCTAGATCCCCAATCCCCAATCCTCAATCCTTAATCCTCAATCTTCAATCCTCAATCCCCAGTCCTCAATCTTAAATCCTCAATGCTCAATCCTCAATCCTCAATCCTCAGTCCTCAATCCTCAATCCTCAATCCGCAATACTCAACCTTCAATCCTCAATACTCAATCTTCAATCCTAAATCCTCAATCCTGATTTCCTCAATCCTCAATATTCAACACACAACCCTCAACCTTCAATCCTCAATCTCTCAACCATCAATCCTCAATCCTCAATACTCAATCATCAGTCTTCAATCCTCAATACTCAATCTTCAATCCTCAATCCTCAATCTTCAATCCTCAATACCCAATCCTCAACCTTCAATCCTCAATCCTCAATCCTCAATCCTCAATCCTCCATCCGCAGTCCTCAGTCCTCAAACATCAATCCTCAACCGTCAGCCTTCATCCTCAATCCTCAATCCTCAATCCTCAATCCTCAATCCTGAATCCCCAATCTTCAGACCACAGTCCTCAACAATCAGTTGTCAATCCTCAATCGTCATAGAATATCCTCTATTCACAGTTTTCAATACTCAATACACAATCTACAATCTTCAAATCTCTACCCACAAACATCAATTCTCATCACTCAACCCTCAACACTCAGTCCCCAAATCCTCAATCTTCAATCCTCAATCCTCAATCCTCAATCCTCATCCTCAATCTTCAATCCTCAATACTCAATCGTCAGTCCTCAATCCTCAACAATCAATCTTCAATCCTCAATCCCCAATCCTCAATCCCCCATCCTCATTCTTCAATCCTCAATACCCAATCCTCAACCCTCAGTCCTCATCCTCAATTCTCAATTCTCAATCCTCAATCCTCAATCCTCAATCTTCAATCCTCAATAATCAACCTCCAATCCTAGATCCCCAATCCCCAATCCTCAATCCTTAATCCTCAATCTTCAATCCTCAATCCCCAGTCCTCAATCTTAAATCCTCAATGCTCAATCCTCAATCCTCAATCCTCAGTCCTCAATCCTCAATCCTCAATCCGCAATCCTCAACCTTCAATCCTCAATACTCAATCTTCAATACTAAATCCTCAATCCTGATATCCTCAATCCTCAATATTCAACACACTACCCTCAACGTTCAATGCTCAATACTCAACCATCAATCCTCAATTCTCAATACTCAATCATCAGCCTTCAATCCTCAACACGCAATCTTCAATCCTCAATCCTCAATCTTCAATCCTCAATACTCAATCCTCAATCCTCAATCCTCATTCCTCAATCTTCAATCTTCAATCCTCAATCCTCGATCCTCAATTCTCAATCCTCAATCCTCAATCCTCAGACCTCACACATCAATACTCAACCCTCAGTCCTCGTCCTCAATCCTCAATCCTCAATCCTCAGTCATCAATCCTCAATCCTCAATCCGCAATACTCAACCTTCAATCCTCAATACTCAATCTTCAATCCTAAATCCTCAATCCTGAAATCCTCAATCCTCAATATTCAACACACAACCCTCAACCTTCAATCCTCAATACTCAACCATCAATCCTCAATCCTCAATACTCAATCATCAGTCTTCAATCCTCAATACTCAATCTTCAATCCTCAATCCTCAATCCTCAATCCTCAATCCTCAATACCCAATCGTAAGTCCTCAATCCTCAACACTCAATCTTCAATCCTCAATCCCCAATCCTCAATCCCCAATCCTCATTCTTCAATCCTCAATACCCAATCCTCAACCCTCAGTCCTCATCCTCACTTCTCAATTCTCAATCCACAATCCTCAATCCTCAATCTTCAATCCTCAATAATCAACCTCCAATCCTAGATCCCCAATCCCCAATCCTCAATCCTTAATCCTCAATCTTCAATCCTCAATCCCCAGTCCTCAATCTTAAATCCTCAATGCTCAATTCTCAATCCTCAATCCTCAGTCCTCAATCCTCAATCCTCAATCCGCAATCCTCAATCGTCAATCCTCAATACTCAATCTTCAATCCTAAATCCTCAATCCTGAAATCCTCAATCCTCAATATTCAACACAGAAACCTCAACCTTCAATCCTCAATACTCAACCATCAATCTTCAATTCTCAACACTCAATCATCAGTCTTCAATCCTCAACACTCAACCTTCAATCCTCAATCCTCAGTCTTCAATCCTCAATACTCAATCTTCAATCCTCAATCCTCAATCCTCAATCCTCAATCTTCAATCCTCAATCCTCGATCCTCAATTCTCAATCCTCAATCCTCAATCCTCAGACCTCAAACATCAATACTCAACCCTCAGTCCTCGTCCTCAATCCACAACCCTCAATCCTCAATCCTCAATCTTCAATCCTCAATCCTCAATCCTCAATCCTCAATTCTCAGTCCTCAATCCTCAATCCTCAACCCTTAATCCTCTGTCCTCAAACCTCGATCCTGAATCCTCAATCCTGAATCCTCAATCTTCAGCCCTCAGCCCTCAACAATCAGTTGTCAATCCTCAATCCTCAATAGAATATCATCAATTCACAGTTTTCAATACTCAATACTCAATCTGCAATCTTCAAATCTCTATCCACAAACATCAATTCTCATCACCCAACCCTCAACACTCAGTCCCCAATCCTCAATATGCAATCCTCAATCCCCAATCCTCAATCCACAATCCTCAACATTCAACCCTCAATACTCAATCTTCAATCCTCAATCCTCAATCCTCAATTCTCAATTCTCAATCCTCAATCGTCAATCTTCAATCCTCAATGCTCAATCGTCAATCCTCAATCCTCAGTCGACAATCCTCAATCCTCAAACCTCAATCCTCAACTGTCAGTCCTCGTCATCAATCCACAACGCTTAATCCTCAATACTCAACCCTCAATCATCAATACTCAATCTTCAATCCTCAATCCTCAATCCTCAATCCACAATCCTCAATCCTCAATATTCAACACAAAACCCTCAACCATCAATTCTCAATACTCAACCATCAATCCTCAATTCTCAATACTCAATAGAATATCCTGAATTCTCATGGTTCAATACTCAATCCACAATATTCAATAATCAAATGTCAATCCTCAAACGTCAATTCTTAACACTCAATCCTCAACACTCAGTCCTCTCTCTTCAATCATCCATCCTCAATCCTCAATCCCCAAGAGTCAATCCTCCATCCTCAATACTCAAACCTCAATTCTCAGTCCTCAAACCTCAATCCCGAATCCTCAACTCTGAATGCTCAATCTTCAGCCCTCGGTCCTCAACAAGCAATTGTCAATCCTCAATCCTCAATAGAATACCCTCAATTCACAGCATTCAATACTCAATCACCATTCCTCAAACTTCAAATCTCAATCCACAAACATCAACGCTCATCATTCTACCCTCAACACTCAGTCCTCAATCTTCAATACCCAATCCTCAATCCTCAATCTTCAATCCTCAATACACAATCTTCAATCCTCAATCCTCAATTCTCAGTCCTCAATACTCAATCCTCAATCGTCAATCCTCAATTCTCAATCCTCAATCGTCAATCTTCAATCCTCCATACTCAATCTTCAATCCTCAATCCTCATTCCTCAACCCTCAATCCTCATTCTTCAATCCTCACTACCCAATCCTCAATCTTCAATCCTCAATACTCAATCCTCAATCCTCAGTCCTCAAACCTCAATTCTGATTCCTCAATCCTGAATCTTCCATCTTCAGCTCTCAGTCCTCAACTATCAGTTGTCAATCCTCACTCCTGAATAGAATATCCTCAATTCACAGTTTTCAATACTCAATACTCAAACTGCAATCTTCCAACCTCTATCCACAAACATCAATTTTCATCACTCAACCCTCAACACTCAGTCCTCAATGTTCAATCCTTAATTCTCAATTCTCAATCTTCGATCTTCAATACTGAATCTTCAATCCTCAATCCTCAATCCTCAATCCACAATCCTAAATCCTTAATGCTCTATCTTCAATCCTCAGTCCGCAATCCTCAATCTTCAATCCTCAATACTCAATCTTCAATCCTCAATCCTGAATCCTCAATCCTCAATCCTCAATCCTCAATCCTCAATCAACAATACTCAATCTTCAATAATCAAGCCTCTATCCTCAATCCTCAATCCTCAATACTCAACCATCAGTCCTCAATTCTCAATACTCAATAGAATATCCTGAATTCTCAGGATTCAATACTCAAACATCAATCCTCAACCCTGAGCCCTCATTCTCAACCCTCAATCCTCAATCCTCAATCCTCAATCCTCAATCCTCAATCTTCAATCCTCAATACTCAATCTTCAATCTTCAATCCTCAATCCTCAATCCTCAATCCTCAATCCGCAATCCTCAATCTTCAATCCTCAATACCCAATCTTCAATCCTCAATACTCAATCCTCAATCCTCAATCCTCAACCTTCAATCCTCAATACTCAATCTTCAATCCTCAATCCTCAATCCACAAACCTCAATCCTCAATACTCAATCGTCAGTCTTCAATCGTCAACACTCAATCTTCAATCCTCAATCCCCAATCCTCAATCGCCAATCCTCATTCTTCCATCCTCGATACCCTATCCTCAATCTTCAATCCTCAATCCTCGATCCTCAATTCTCAATCCTCAATCCTCAGTCCTCAGTCCTCAAACATCAATCCTCAACTCTCAGCCCTCATCCTCAATCCTCAATCCTCAATCCTCAATCCTCAATCCTCAATCCTCAATCTTCTACCTTCAATCCTCAATACTCAATCTTCAATCCTCAATCCTCAGTCCTAAAACTTCAATTCTGAATCCTCAATCCTGAATCCTCAATCTTCAATCCTCAGACCTCAACAATCAATGCTCAATTCTCAATACTCAACAGAATATCCTGAATTCTCAGTTTTCAATACTTAATCCCCAATATTCAATCTTCAAATCTCAATCCACAAACATCAATTCTCAACACTCAACCCTCAACACTCAGTCCTCAATCTTCAATCCGCAATCTTCAATCCTCAGTCGTCAATCCTCAATCCCCAATCTTCTATCATCAATCCTCAATCCTCAATCATCAATCCTCAATCCTCAATCCTCAATCTTCAATCCTCAATACTCAATCTTCAATCTTCAATACTCAATCCTCAATCCTCAATCCTCAATCCGCAATCCTCAATCTTCAATCCTCAATACTCAATCTTCAATCCTCAATCCTCAATCCTGAAATCCTCAATCCTCAATATTCAACACTCAACCCTGAAACTTCAATCCTCAATACTCAAACATCAATCTTCAATTCTCAATACTCAATCGTCAGTCTTCAACCCTCAACACTCAATCTTCAATCATCAACCCTCAATCTTCAATTCTCAACACTCAATCTTCAATCCTCAATCCCCAATCCTCAATCCTCAATCCTCAATCTTCAATCCTCAATACCCAATCCTCAATCTTCAATCCTCAATCCTCAATCCTACAATTCTCAATCCCCATTCCGCAGTCCTCAGTCCTCAAACATCAATCCTCAACCGTCAGCCCTCATCCTCAATCCTCAATCCTTAATTCTCAATCCTCAATCCTCAATCTTCAATCTTCAATCCTCAATACTCAATCTTCAATCCTCAATCCTCAGTCCTCAAACCTCAATTCTGAATCCTCAATCCTGAAACCTCAATCCTCAGCCCACAGTCCTCAACAATCACTTGTCAATCCTCAATCCTCAATAGAATATCCTCAATTCACAGTTTTCAATACTCAATACTCAATCTGCAATCATCCAACCTCTATCCACAAACATCAACTTTCATCACTCAACCCTCAACACTCAGTCCTCAATGTTCAATCCTTAATCCTCAATTCTCAATATTCGATCCTCAATACTGAATCTTCAATCCTCAATCCTCAATCCTCAATCCTCATCCTCAATCCTCAATCCTCAATCATCAATCCTCAATACTCAATCTTAAATCCTCAATCCTGAATCCTCAATCCTCTATCCTCAATCCTCAATCCTCAATCAACAATACTCAATCTTCAATAATCAATCCTCTATCCTCAATCCTCAATCCTTAATACTCAACCATCAATCCTCAATTCTCAATACTCAATAGAATATCCTGAATTCTCAGGATTCAATACTCAAACATCAATCCTCAACCCTGAGCCCCCATTCTCAATCCACAATCCTCACTCCTCAATCCTCAATCCTCAATTTTCAATCCTCAATCCTCAACCCTCAGTCCTCATCCTCAATTCTCAATTCTCAATCCTGAATCCTAAATCCTCAATCTTCAATCCTCAATAATCAATCTCCAATCCTAGATCCCCAATCCCCAATCCTCAATCCTTAATCCTCAATCTTCAATCCTCAATCCCCGGTCCTCAATATTAAATGCTCAATGCTCAATCCTCAATCCTCAATCCTCAGTCCTCAATCCTCAATCCTCAATCCGCAATCCTCAATCTTCAATCCTCAATACTCAATCTTCAATCCTAAATCCTCAATCCTGAAATCCTCAATCCTCAATATTCAGCACACAACCCTCAACCTTCAATCCTCAATACTCAACCATCAATCCTCAATTCTCAACACTCAATCATCAGTCTTCAATCCTCAACACTCAATCTTCAATCCTCAATCCTCAGTCTTCAATCCTCAATACTCAATCTTGAATCCTCAATCCTCAATCCTCAATCCTCAATCTTCAATCCTCAATCCTCTATCCTCAATTCTCAATCCTCAATCCTCAATCCTCAGACCTCAAACATCAATAATCAACCCTCAGTCCTCGTCCTCAATCCACAACCCTCTATCCTCAATCCTCAATCTTCATTCCTCAATCCTCAATCCTCAATCCTCAATCCTCAATCCTCAGTCCTCAAACCTCAATCCTGAATCCTCAATACTGAATGCTCATTCTTCAGCCCTCAGTCCTCAACAATCAGTTGTCAATCCTCAATCCTCAATAGAATATCCTCAATTCACAGTTTTCAATACTCAATCCCCATTCTTCGATCTTCAAATCTCAATACACAAACATCAATTCTCATCACACAACCCTCAACACTCAGTCCTCAATCTTCAATCCTCAATCCTCAATACTCAATCTTCAATCCTCAATACTCAATTTCCAATCCTCAATCCTCAATTCTCAATCCTCAATCCTCAATCCTCAGTCTTCAATCCTCAATCCTCAAACCTCAATCCTCAGTCCTCAATCTTCAATCCTCAATACTCAATCTTCAATCCTCAATCCTCAATCCTCAATCCTCAATCCTCAATACTCAATCTTCAATCCTCAATACTCAATTTCCAATCATCAATACTCAATTCTCAATCCTCAATCCTCAATCCTCAATCTTCAATCCTCAATCCTCAATCCTCAATCGTCAGTCCTCAATCTTCAATCCTCAATACTCAATCTTCAATCCTCAATTCTCAATCCTCAACCCTCAATCCTCATTCTTCAATCCTCAAAACCCAATCCTCAATCTTCAGTACTCAATACTCAATCTTCAATCCTCAATCCTCAATCCTCAATCCTCAATCCTCAATCCTCAATCCTCAATATTCAAAACACATCCCTCAACCATCAATCCTCAATATTCAAAACACATCCCTCAACCATCAATCCTCAATACTCAACCATCAATCCTCAATTCTCAATACTCAATAGAATATCCTGAATTCACATGTTTCAATATTCAATCCACAATACTCAATAATCAAAACTCTATCCTCAAACATCAATTCTCAGCACTCAATCCTCACCACTCAGGCCTCTCTCTTCAATCTTCCATCCTCAATCCTCTATCCTCAAGCGTCAATCCTCAATCCTCAATTCTCAAACCTCAATCCTCAGTCCTCAAACCTCAATTCCGAATCCTCAATCTTCAATACTCAATCCTCAATCCTAAAATCCTCAATCCTCAATATTCAACACACAACCCTCAACCATCAATCCTCAGAACTCAACCATCAATGCCCAATTCTCAATACTCAACAGACTATCCTGAATTCTCAGTTTCCAATACTCAATCCCTAATCTTGAAACTTCAAATCTCAATCCACAAACATCAATTCTCATCACTCAACCCTCAAAACTCAGTCCTCAATCTTCAATCCTCAATCCTCAATCCTCAATCGTCAATCCTAAATCCCCAATCCTCTATCATCAATCCTCAATCCTCAATCCTCAATCCTCAATCCTGAATCCCCAATCTTCAGACCACAGTCCTCAACAATCAGTTGTCAATCCTCAATCGTCAATAGAATATCCTCTATTCACAGTTTTCAATACTCAATACTCAATCTACAATCTTCAAATCTCTACCCACAAACATCAATTCTCATCACTCAACCCTCAATACTCAGTCCCCAATCCTCAATCTTCAATCCTCAATCCTCAATCCTCAATCCTCAATCCTCAATCTTCAATCCTCAATACTCAATCGTCAGTCCTCAATCCTCAACACTCAATCTTCAATCCTCAATCCCCAATCCTCAATCCCCCATCCTCATCCTTCAATCCTCAATACCCAATCCTCAACCCTCAGTCCTCATCCTCAATTCTCAATTCTCAATCCTCAATCCTCAATCCTCAATCTTCAATCCTCAATAATCAACCTCCAATCCTAGATCCCCAATCCCCAATCCTCAATCCTTAATCCTCAATCTTCAATCCTCAATCCCCAGTCCTCAATCTTAAATCCTCAAAGCTCAATCCTCAATCCTCAATCCTCAGTCCTCAATCCTCAATCCTCAATCCGCAATCCTCAACCTTCAATCCTCAATACTCAATCTTCAATACTAAATCCTCAATCCTGATATCCTCAATCCTCAATATTCAACACACTACCCTCAACCTTCAATCCTCAATACTCAACCATCAATCCTCAATTCTCAATACTCAATCATCAGCCTTCAATCCTCAACACGCAATCTTCAATCCTCAATCCTCAATCTTCAATCCTCAATACTCAATCCTCAATCCTCAATCCTCATTCCTCAATCTTCAATCTTCAATCCTCAATCCTCGATCCTCAATTCTCAATCCTCAATCCTCAATCCTCAGACCTCAAACATCAATACTCAACCCTCAGTCCTCGTCCTCAATCCTCAATCCTCAATCCTCAGTCATCAATCCTCAATCCTCAATCCGCAATACTCAACCTTCAATCCTCAATACTCAATCTTCAATCCTAAATCCTCAATCCTGAAATCCTCAATCCTCAATATTCAACACAAAACCCTCAACCTTCAATCCTCAATACTCAAACATCAATCCTCAATTCTCAATACTCAATCATCAGTCTTCAACCCTCAATACTCAATCTTCAATCCTCAATCCTCAAACCTCAATCCTCAACACTCAATCTTCAATCCTCAATCCCCAATCCTCAATCCCCAATCCTCATTCTTCAATCCTCAATACCCAATCCTCAACCGTCAGTCCTCATCCTCAATTCTCAATTCTCAATCCTCAATCCTCAATCCTCAATCTTCAATCCTCAATAATCAACCTCCAATCCTAGATCCCCAATCCCCAATCCTCAATCCTTAATCCTCAATCTTCAATCCTCAATCCCCAGTCCTCAATCTTAAATCCTCAATGCTCAATCCTCAATCCTCAATCCTCAGTCCTCAATCCTCAATCCTCAATCCGCAATACTCAACCTTCAATCCTCAATACTCAATCTTCAATCCTAAATCCTCAATCCTGAAATCCTCAATCCTCAATATTCAACACACAACCCTCAACCTTCAATCCTCAATACTCAACCATCAATCCTCAATCCTCAATACTCAATCATCAGTCTTCAATCCTCAATACTCAATCTTCAATCCTCAATCCTCAATCCTCAATCCTCAATCCTCAATACCCAATCGTAAGTCCTCAATCCTCAACACTCAATCTTCAATCCTCAATCCCCAATTCTCAATCCCCAATCCTCATTCTTCAATCCTCAATACCCAATCCTCAACCCTCAGTCCTCATCCTCACTTCTCAATTCTCAACCCTCAATCCTCAATCCTCAATCTTCAATCCTCAATAATCAACCTCCAATCCTAGATCCCCAATCCCCAATCCTCTATCCTTAATCCTCAATCTTCAATCCTCAATCCCCAGTCCTCAATCTTAAATACTCAATGCTCAATCCTCAATCCTCAATCCTCAGTCCTCAATCCTCAATCCTCAATCCGCAATCCTCAATCTTCAATCCTCAATACTCAATCTTCAATCCTAAATCCTCAATCCTGAAATCCTCAATCCTCAATATTCAACACAGAAACCTCAACCTTCAATCCTCAATACTCAACCATCAATCTTCAATTCTCAACACTCAATCATCAGTCTTCAATCCTCAACACTCAACCTTCAATCCTCAATCCTCAGTCTTCAATCCTCAATACTCAATCTTCAATCCTCAATCCTCAGTCCTCAATCCGCAATCTTCAATCCTCAATCCTCGATCCTCAATTCTCAATCCTCAATCCTCAATCCTCAGACCTCAAACATCAATACTCAACCCTCAGTCCTCGTCCTCAATCCACAACCCTCAATCCTCAATCCTCAATCTTCAATCCTCAATCCTCAATCCTCAATCCTCAATCCTCAGTCCTCAATCCTCAATCCTCAACCCTTAATCCTCTGTCCTCAAACCTCGATCCTGAATCCTCAATCCTGAATCCTCAATCTTCAGCCCTCAGCCCTCAACAATCAGTTGTCAATCCTCAATCCTCAATAGAATATCATCAATTCACAGTTTTCAATACTCAATACTCAATCTGCAATCTTCAAATCTCTATCCACAAACATCAATTCTCATCAGCCAACCCTCAACACTCAGTCCCCAATCCTCAATATGCAATCCTCAATCCCCAATCCTCAATCCACAATCCTCAACATTCAACCCTCAATACTCAATCTTCAATCCTCAATCCTCAATCCTCAATTCTCAATTCTCAATCCTCAATCGTCAATCTTCAATCCTCAATGCTCAATCGTCAATCCTCAATCCTCAGTCGACAATCCTCAATCCTCAAACCTCAATCCTCAACTATCAGTCCTCGTCATCAATCCACAACGCGTAATCCTCAATACTCAACCTTCAATCATCAATACTCAATCTTCAATCCTCAATCCTCAATCCTCAATCCACAATCCTCAATCCTCAATATTCAACACAAACCCTCAACCATCAATTCTCAATACTCAACCATCAATCCTCAATTCTCAATACTCAATAGAATATCCTGAACTCTCATGGTTCAATACTCAATCCACAATATTCAATAATCAAATGTCAATCCTCAAACGTCAATTCTTAACACTCAATCCTCAACACTCAGTCCTCTCTCTTCAATCCTCCATCCTCAATCCTCAATCCCCAAGAGTCAATCCTCCATCCTCAATACTCAAACCTCAATTCTCAGTCCTCAAACCTCAATCCCGAATCCTCAACTCTGAATCCTCAATCTTCAGCCCTCGGTCCTCAACAAGCAATTGTCAATCCTCAATCCTCAATAGAATACCCTCAATTCACAGCATTCAATACTCAATCACCATTCCTCAAAATTCAAATCTCAATCCACAAACATCAACACTCATCATTCTACCCTCAACACTCAGTCCTCAATCTTCAATACCCAATCCTCAATCCTCAATCTTCAATCCTCAATACACAATCTTCAATCCTCAATCCTCAATTCTCAGTCCTCAATACTCAATCCTCAATCGTCAATCCTCAATTCTCAATCCTCAAACGTCAATCTTCAATCCTCCATACTCAATCTTCAATCCTCAATCCTCATTCCTCAACCCTCAATCCTCATTCTTCAATCCTCACTACCCAATCCTCAATCTTCAATCCTCAATACTCAATCCTCAATCCTCAGTCCTCAAACCTCAATTCTGAATCCTCGATCCTGAATCTTCCATCTTCAGCTCTCAGTCCTCAACTATCAGTTGTCAATCCTCACTCCTGAATAGAATATCCTCAATTCACAGTTTTCAATACTCAATACTCAAACTGCAATCTTCCAACCTCTATCCACAAACATCAATTTTCATCACTCAACCCTCAACACTCAGTCCTCAATGTTCAATCCTTAATTCTCAATTCTCAATCTTCGATCTTCAATACTGAATCTTCAATCCTCAATCCTCAATCCTCAATCCACAATCCTAAATCCTTAATCCTCAATCCTCAATTCTCAATCGTCAGTCTTCAATCCTCAACACTCAATCTTCAATCCTCAATCCCCAATCCCCAATCCTCAATCCTCACTCTTCAATCCTCAATACCCAATCCTCAATCTTCAATCCGCGAAACTCAATCCTCAAGTCTCAATCCTCAATCCTCATTATTCAATCCTCAATACCCAATCCTCAATCTTCAATCCTCAATCCTCAATCCTCAACTATCAATCCTCAGTCCTCAGTCGTCAGTCCTCAAACATCAATCCTCAAACCTGAGCCCTCATCCTCAATCCTCAATCCTCAATCCTCGATCCTCAATCCTCAATCTTCTATCTTCAATCCTCAATACTCAATCTTCAATCCCCAATCCTCAGTCCTCAAACCTCAATTCTGAATCCTCAATCCTGAATCCTCAACCTTCAATCCACACACCTCAACCATCAATGCTCAATTCTCAATACTCAAGAGAGTATCCTGAATTCTCAGTTTTCAATACTCAATCCCCAATCTTCAATTTTCAAATCTCAATCCACAAACATCAATTCTCATCACTCAACCCTCAGCACTCAGTCCTCAATCTTCAATCCTCACTCCTCAATCCTCAATCGTCAATCCTCAATTCCCAATCCTCTATCATCAATCCTCAATCCTCAATCCTCAATCCTCAATACTCAACCATCAATCATCAATCCTCAATCCTCAATCATCAATCCTCAATCCTCAATCCTCAATCTTCAATCCCCAATCCTCATTCTTCAATCCTCAATACCCAATCCTCAACCGTCAGTCCTCATCCTCAATTCTCAATTCTCAATTCTCAATCCTCAATCCTCAATCCTCAATCTTCAATCCTCAATAATCAACCTCCAATCCTAGATCCCCAATCCCCAATCCTCAATCCTTAATCCTCAATCTTCAATCCTCAATCCCCAGTCCTCAATCTTAAATCCTCAATGCTCAATCCTCAATCCTCAATCCTCAGTCCTCAATCCTCAATCCTCAATCCGCAATACTCAACCTTCAATCCTCAATACTCAATCTTCAATCCTCAATCCCCAATCCTGAAATCCTCAATCCTCAATATTCAACACACAACCCTCAACCTTCAATCCTCAATACTCAACCATCAATCCTCAATCCTCAATACTCAATCATCAGTCTTCAATCCTCAATACTCAATCTTCAATCCTCAATCCTCAATCCTCAATCCTCAATCCTCAATACCCAATCCTCAACCTTCAATCCTCAATCCTCAATCCTCAATCCACAATCCTCCATCCGCAGTCCTCAGTCCTCAAACATCAATCCTCAACCGTCAGCCTTCATCCTCAATCCTCAATCCTCAATCCTCAATCCTCAATCCTGAATCCCCAATCTTCAGACCACAGTCCTCAACAATCAGTTGTCAATCCTCAATCGTCAATAGAATATCCTCTATTCACAGTTTTCAATACTCAATACTCAATCTACAATCTTCAAATCTCTACCCACAAACATCAATTCTCATCACTCAACCCTCAATACTCAGTCCCCAATCCTCAATCTTCAATCCTCAATCCTCAATCCTCAATCCTCAATCCTCAATCTTCAATCCTCAATACTCAATCGTCAGTCCTCAATCCTCAACACTCAATCTTCAATCCTCAATCCCCAATCCTCAATCCCCCATCCTCATCCTTCAATCCTCAATACCCAATCCTCAACCCTCAGTCCTCATCCTCAATTCTCAATTCTCAATCCTCAATCCTCAATCCTCAATCTTCAATCCTCAATAGTCAACCTCCAATCCTAGATCCCCAATCCCCAATCCTCAATCCTTAATCCTCAATCTTCAATCCTCAATCCCCAGTCCTCAATCTTAAATCGTCAAAGCTCAATCCTCAATCCTCAATCCTCAGTCCTCAATCCTCAATCCTCAATCCGCAATCCTCAACCTTCAATCCTCAATACTCAATCTTCAATACTAAATCCTCAATCCTGATATCCTCAATCCTCAATATTCAACACACTACCCTCAACCTTCAATCCTCAATACTCAACCATCAATCCTCAATTCTCAATACTCAATCATCAGCCTTCAATCCTCAACACGCAATCTTCAATCCTCAATCCTCAATCTTCAATCCTCAATACTCAATCCTCAATCCTCAATCCTCAATCCTCAATTCTCAATTCTCAATCCTCAATCTTCAATCTTCAATCCTCCATACTCAATCTTCAATCCTCAATCCTCAATCCTCAATCCTCAGTCCTCAAACCTCAATTCTGAATCCTCAATCCTGAATCTTCCATCTTCAGCCCTCAGTCCTCAACAATCAGTTGTCAATCCTCACTCCTGAATAGAATATCCTCAATTCACAGTTTTCAATACTCAATACTCAATCTGCAATCTTCCAACCTCTATCCACAAACATCAATTTTCATCACTCAACCCTCAACACTCAGTCCCCAATCCTCAATATTCAATCCTCAATCCCCAATCCCCAATACACAATCCTCAACATTCAATCCTCAATACTCAATCTTCAATCCTCAATCCTCAATCCTCAATTCTCAATTCTCAATCCTCAATCTTCAATCTTCAATCCTCCATACTCAATCTTCAATCCTCAATCCTCAATCCTCAACCCTCAATCCTCATTCTTCAATCCTCACTACCCAATCCCCAATCTTCAATCCTCAATCCTCAATCCTCAATCCTCAGTCCTCAAACCTCAATTCTGAATCCTCAATCCTGAATCTTCCATCTTCAGCCCTCAGTCCTCAACAATCAGTTGTCAATCCTCACTCCTGAATAGAATATCCTCAATTCACAGTTTTAAATACTCAATACTCAATCTGCAATCTTCCAACCTCTATCCACGAACATCAATTTTCATCACTCAACCCTCAACACTCAGTCCTCAATGTTCAATCCTTAATCCTCAATTCTCAATCTTCGATCCTCAATACTGGATCTTCAATCCTCAATCCTCAATCGTCAATCCTCAATCCTCAATCCTTAATCCTCAATCTTCAATCCTCAGTCCGCAATCCTCAATCCTCAACCCTCAATCCTCATTCTTCAATACTCACTACCCAATCCTCAATCTTCAATCCTCAATCCTCAATCCTCAATCCTCAGTCCTCAAACCTCAATTCTGAATCCTCGATCCTGAATCTTCCATCTTCAGCTCTCAGTCCTCAACAATCAGTTGTCAATCCTCACTCCTGAATAGAATATCCTCAATTCACAGTTTTCAATACTCAATACTCAATCTGCAATCATCCAATCTCTATCCACAAACATCAATTTTCATCACTCAACCCTCAACACTCAGTCCTCAATGTTCAATCCTTAATTCTCAATTCTCAATCTTCGATCCTCAATACTGAATCTCCAATCCGCAATCCTCAATCCTCAATCCTCAATCCTCAATCCTTAATCCTCTATCTTCAATCCTCAGTCCCCAATCCTCAATCTTCAATCCTCAATCCTCAATCCTTATCCTCAATCCTCAATCCTCAATCTTCAATCCTCAATACTCAATCTTCAACCCTCAATCCTGAATCCTCAATCCTCAATCCTCAATCCTCAATCCTCAATCAACAATACTCAATCTTCAATAATCAATCCTCTATCCTCAATCCTCAATCCTCAATCCTCAATCCTCAGTCCTCAAACCTCAATCCTGAATCCTCAATACTGAATCCTCATTCTTCAGTCCTCAGTCCTCAACAATCAGTTGTCAATCCTCAATCCTCAGTAGAATATCCTCAATTCACAGTTTTCAATACTCAATCCCCATTCTTCAATCTTCAAATCTCAATCCACAAACATCAATTCTCATCACACAAACCTCAACACTCAGTCCTCAATCTTCAATCCTGAATCCTCAATCCTCAATCTTCAATCCTCAATACACAATTTCCAATCCTCAATCCTCAATTCTCAATCCTCAATCCTGAATCCTCAATCCTTAATCCTCAATCTTCATTCCTCAGTCCACAATCCTCAACCTTCAATCCTCAATCCTCAATCCTCATCCTCAATCCTCAATCTTCAATCTTCAATCCTCAATACTCAATCTTCTATCCTCAATCCTGTATCCTAAAACCTCAATTCTGAATCCTCAATCCTGAATCCACAATCTTCAATCCTCAGACCTCAACCATCAAAGCTCAATTCTAAATACTCAACAGAATATCCTGAATTCTCAGTTTTCAATGCTCAATCCCCAATCTTCAATCTTCAAATCCCAATCCACAAACATCAATTCTCATCACTCAACCCTCAACACTCTGTCCTCAATCTTCAATCCTCAATCCTCAATCCTCAATCGTCAATCCTCAATCGCCAATCTTCTATCATCAATCCTCAATCCTCAATCACAAATCCTCAATCCTCAATCCTCAATCTTAAATCCTCAATACTCAATCTTCTATCTTCAATACTCAATCCTCAATCCTCAATCCTCAATCCGCAATCCTCAATCTTCAATCCTCAATACTCAACCATCAATCCTCAATTCTCAATACTCAATCGTCAGTCTTCAATCCTCAACAATCAATCTTCAATCGTCAATCCTCAATCTTCAATCCTCAACACTCAATCTTCAATCCTCAATCCCCAATCCTCAATCCTCAATCCTCAATCTTCAATCCTCAATACCCAATCCTCAATCTTCAATCCTCAATCCTCAATCCTCAATCCGCAGTCCTAAGTCCTCAAACATCAATCCTCAACCGTCTGCCCTCATCCTCAATCCTCAATCGTTAATCCTCAATCCTCAATCCTCAATCCTCAATCTTCAACCTTCAATCCTCAATACTCAATCTTCAATCCTCAATCCGCAGTCCTCAAACCTCAATTCTGAATCCTCAATCCTGAAACCTCAACCTTCAGCCCACAGTCCTCAACAATCAGTTGTCAATGCTCAATCCTTAATCCTCAATTCCCAATCTTCGATCCTCAATACTGAATCTTCAATCCTCAATCCTCAATCCTCAATTCTCAATCCTCAATCCTTAATCCTCAACCTTCAATCCTCAGTCCGCAATGCTCAATCTTCAATCCTCAATCCTCAATCCTCATCCTCAATCCTCAATCCTCAATCTTCAATCCTCAATACTCAATTTTCAATCCTCAATCCTGAGTCCTCAATCCTCAATCCTCAATCCTCAATCCTCAATCCTCAATCAACAATACTCAATCTTCAATAATCAATCCTCTATCCTCAATCCTCAATCCTCAATACTCAACCATCAATCCTCAATTCTCAATACTCAATAGAATATCCTGAATTCTCAGGATTCAATACTCAAACATCAATCCTCAATCCTGAGCCCTCATTCTCAATCCTCAATCCTCAATCCTTAATCCTCAATCCTCAATTTTCAATCCTCAATCCTCAACCCTCAGTCCTCATCCTCAATTCTCAATTCTCAATCCTCAATCCTCAATCCTCAATCTTCAATCCTCAATCCTCAATACTCAATCTTCAATCCTCAATAATCAATCTCCAATCCTAGATCCCCAATCCCCAATCCTCAATCCTTAATCCTCAATCTTCAATCCTCAATCCTCAATCCTCAATCTTCAATCCTCAATACCCAATCCTTAATCTTCAATCCTCAATCCTCAATCCTCAATCCTCAATCCGCAGTCCTAAGTCCTCAAACATCAATCCTCAACCGTCTGCCCTCATCCTCAATCCTCAATCCTTAATCCTCAATCCTCAATCCTCAATCTTCAATCTTCAATCCTCAATCCTCAATCCTCAATCCTCAATACCCAATCCTCAACCTTCAATCCTCAATCCTCAATCCTCAATCCACAATCCTCCATCCGCAGTCCTCAGTCCTCAAACATCAATCCTCAACCGTCAGCCTTCATCCTCAATCCTCAATACTCAATCCTCAATCCTCAATCCTGAATCCCCAATCTTCAGACCACAGTCCTCAACAATCAGTTGTCAATCCTCAATCGTCAATAGAATATCCTCTATTCACAGTTTTCAATACTCAATACTCAATCTACAATCTTCAAATCTCTACCCACAAACATCAATTCTCATCACTCAACCCTCAATACTCAGTCCCCAATCCTCAATCTTCAATCCTCAATCCTCAATCCTCAATCCTCAATCCTCAATCTTCAATCCTCAATACTCAATCGTCAGTCCTCAATCCTCAACACTCAATCTTCAATCCTCAATCCCCAATCCTCAATCCCCCATCCTCATCCTTCAATCCTCAATACCCAATCCTCAACCCTCAGTCCTCATCCTCAATTCTCAATTCTCAATCCTCAATCCTCAATCCTCAATCTTCAATCCTCAATAATCAACCTCCAATCCTAGATCCCCAATCCCCAATCCTCAATCCTTAATCCTCAATCTTCAATCCTCAATCCCCAGTCCTCAATCTTAAATCCTCAAAGCTCAATCCTCAATCCTCAATCCTCAGTCCTCAATCCTCAATCCTCAATCCGCAATCCTCAACCTTCAATCCTCAATACTCAATCTTCAATACTAAATCCTCAATCCTGATATCCTCAATCCTCAATATTCAACACACTACCCTCAACCTTCAATCCTCAATACTCAACCATCAATCCTCAATTCTCAATACTCAATCATCAGCCTTCAATCCTCAACACGCAATCTTCAATCCTCAATCCTCAATCTTCAATCCTCAATACTCAATCCTCAATCCTCAATCCTCAATCCTCAATTCTCAATTCTCAATCCTCAATCTTCAATCTTCAATCCTCCATACTCAATCTTCAATCCTCAATCCTCAATCCTCAATCCTCAGTCCTCAAACCTCAATTCTGAATCCTCAATCCTGAATCTTCCATCTTCAGCCCTCAGTCCTCAACAATCAGTTGTCAATCCTCACTCCTGAATAGAATATCCTCAATTCACAGTTTTCAATACTCAATACTCAATCTGCAATCTTCCAACCTCTATCCACAAACATCAATTTTCATCACTCAACCCTCAACACTCAGTCCCCAATCCTCAATATTCAATCCTCAATCCCCAATCCTCAATACACAATCCTCAACATTCAATCCTCAATACTCAATCTTCAATCCTCAATCCTCAATCCTCAATTCTCAATTCTCAATCCTCAATCTTCAATCTTCAATCCTCCATACTCAATCTTCAATCCTCAATCCTCAATCCTCAACCCTCAATCCTCATTCTTCAATCCTCACTACCCAATCCCCAATCTTCAATCCTCAATCCTCAATCCTCAATCCTCAGTCCTCAAACCTCAATTCTGAATCCTCAATCCTGAATCTTCCATCTTCAGCCCTCAGTCCTCAACAATCAGTTGTCAATCCTCACTCCTGAATAGAATATCCTCAATTCACAGTTTTAAATACTCAATACTCAATCTGCAATCTTCCAACCTCTATCCACGAACATCAATTTTCATCACTCAACCCTCAACACTCAGTCCTCAATGTTCAATCCTTAATCCTCAATTCTCAATCTTCGATCCTCAATACTGGATCTTCAATCCTCAATCCTCAATCGTCAATCCTCAATCCTCAATCCTTAATCCTCAATCTTCAATCCTCAGTCCGCAATCCTCAATCCTCAACCCTCAATCCTCATTCTTCAATACTCACTACCCAATCCTCAATCTTCAATCCTCAATCCTCAATCCTCAATCCTCAGTCCTCAAACCTCAATTCTGAATCCTCGATCCTGAATCTTCCATCTTCAGCTCTCAGTCCTCAACAATCAGTTGTCAATCCTCACTCCTGAATAGAATATCCTCAATTCACAGTTTTCAATACTCAATACTCAATCTGCAATCATCCAATCTCTATCCACAAACATCAATTTTCATCACTCAACCCTCAACACTCAGTCCTCAATGTTCAATCCTTAATTCTCAATTCTCAATCTTCGATCCTCAATACTGAATCTCCAATCCGCAATCCTCAATCCTCAATCCTCAATCCTCAATCCTTAATCCTCTATCTTCAATCCTCAGTCCCCAATCCTCAATCTTCAATCCTCAATCCTCAATCCTTATCCTCAATCCTCAATCCTCAATCTTCAATCCTCAATACTCAATCTTCAACCCTCAATCCTGAATCCTCAATCCTCAATCCTCAATCCTCAATCCTCAATCAACAATACTCAATCTTCAATAATCAATCCTCTATCCTCAATCCTCAATCCTCAACACTCAACCATGAATCCTCAATTCTCAATACTCAATAGAATATCCTGAATTCTCAGGATTCAATACTCAAACATCAATCCTCAACCCTGAGCCCTCATTCTCAATCATCAATCCTCAGTCCTCAATCCTCAATCCTCAATTTTCAATCCTCAATCCTCAACCCTCAGTCCTCATCCTCAATTCTGAATTCTCAATCCTCAATCCTCAATCCTCAATCTTCAATCCTCAGTAATCAATCTCCAATCCTAGATCCCCAATCCCCAATCCTCAATCCTTAATCCTCAATCCTCACACCTCAAACATCAATACTCAACCCTCAGTCCTCGTCCTCAATCCACAACACTCAATCCTCAATCCTCAATCTTCAATCCTCAATCCTCAATCCTCAATCCTCAATCCTCAATCCTCAGTCCTCAAACCTCAATCCTGAATCCTCAATACTGAATCCTCATTCTTCAGTCCTCAGTCCTCAACAATCAGTTGTCAATCCTCAATCCTCAGTAGAATATCCTCAATTCACAGTTTTCAATACTCAATCCCCATTCTTCAATCTTCAAATCTCAATCCACAAACATCAATTCTCATCACACAAACCTCAACACTCAGTCCTCAATCTTCAATCCTGAATCCTCAATCCTCAATCTTCAATCCTCAATACACAATTTCCAATCCTCAATCCTCAATTCTCAATCCTCAATCCTGAATCCTCAATCCTTAATCCTCAATCTTCATTCCTCAGTCCACAATCCTCAACCTTCAATCCTCAATCCTCAATCCTCATCCTCAATCCTCAATCCTCATCCTCAATCCTCAATCTTCAATCTTCAATCCTCAATACTCAATCTTCTATCCTCAATCCTGTATCCTAAAACCTCAATTCTGAATCCTCAATCCTGAATCCACAATCTTCAATCCTCAGACCTCAACCATCAAAGCTCAATTCTAAATACTCAACAGAATATCCTGAATTCTCAGTTTTCAATGCTCAATCCCCAATCTTCAATCTTCAAATCCCAATCCACAAACATCAATTCTCATCACTCAACCCTCAACACTCTGTCCTCAATCTTCAATCCTCAATCCTCAATCCTCAATCGTCAATCCTCAATCGCCAATCTTCTATCATCAATCCTCAATCCTCAATCACAAATCCTCAATCCTCAATCCTCAATCTTAAATCCTCAATACTCAATCTTCTATCTTCAATACTCAATCCTCAATCCTCAATCCTCAATCCGCAATCCTCAATCTTCAATCCTCAATACTCAACCATCAATCCTCAATTCTCAATACTCAATCGTCAGTCTTCAATCCTCAACAATCAATCTTCAATCGTCAATCCTCAATCTTCAATCCTCAACACTCAATCTTCAATCCTCAATCCCCAATCCTCAATCCTCAATCCTCAATCTTCAATCCTCAATACCCAATCCTCAATCTTCAATCCTCAATCCTCAATCCTCAACTCGCAGTCCTAAGTCCTCAAACATCAATCCTCAACCGTCTGCCCTCATCCTCAATCCTCAATCGTTAATCCTCAATCCTCAATCCTCAATCCTCAATCTTCAACCTTCAATCCTCAATACTCAATCTTCAATCCTCAATCCTCAATCTTCAATCCTCAATCCTCAATACTCAATCTTCAATCCTCAATAATCAATCTCCAATCCTAGATCCCCAATCCCCAATCCTCAATCCTTAATCCTCAATCTTCAATCCTCAATCCTCAATCCTCAATCTTCAATCCTCAATACCCAATCCTTAATCTTCAATCCTCAATCCTCAATCCTCAATCCGCAGTCCTAAGTCCTCAAACATCAATCCTCAACCGTCTGCCCTCATCCTCAATCCTCAATCCTTAATCCTCAATCCTCAATCCTCAATCTTCAATCTTCAATCCTCAATACTCAATCTTCAATCCTCAATCCGCAGTCCTCAAACTTCAATTCTGAATCCTCAATCCTGAAACCTCAACCTTCAGCCCACAGTCCTCAACAATCAGTTGTCAATGTTCAATCCTTAATCCTCAATTCCCAATCTTCGATCCTCAATACTGAATCTTCAATCCTCAATCCTCAATCCTCAATCCTCAATCCTCAATCCTTAATCCTCAATCTTCAATCCTCAGTCCGCAATGCTCAATCTTCAATCCTCAATCCTCAATCCTCATCCTCAATCCTCAATCCTCAATCTTCAATCCTCAATACTCAATCTTCAATCCTCAATCCTGAGTCCTCAATCCTCAATCCTCAATCCTCAATCCTCAATGCTCAATCAACAATACTCAATCTTCAATAATCAATCCTCTATCCTCAATCCTCAATCCTCAATACTCAACCATCAATCCTCAATTCTCAATACTCAATAGAATATCCTGAATTCTCAGGATTCAATACTCAAACATCAATCCTCAGCCCTGAGCCCTCATTCTCAATCCTCAATCCTCAATCCTCAATCCTCAATCCTCAATTTTCAATCCTCACTCCTCAACCCTCAGTCCTCATCCTCAATTCTCAATCCTCAATCCTCAATCCGCAATACTCAACCTTCAATCCTCAATACTCAATCTTCAATCCTAAATCCTCAATCCTGAAATCCTCAATCCTCAATATTCAACACAAAACCCTCAACCTTCAATCCTCAATACTCAAACATCAATCCTCAATTCTCAATACTCAATCATCAGTCTTCAACCCTCAATACTCAATCTTCAATCCTCAATCCTCAATCCTCAATCCTCAACACTCAATCTTCAATCCTCAATCCCCAATCCTCAATCCCCAATCCTCATTCTTCAATCCTCAATACCCAATCCTCAACCGTCAGTCCTCATCCTCAATTCTCAATTCTCAATCCTCAATCCTCAATCCTCAATCTTCAATCCTCAATAATCAACCTCCAATCCTAGATCCCCAATCCCCAATCCTCAATCCTTAATCCTCAATCTTCAATCCTCAATCCCCAGTCCTCAATCTTAAATCCTCAATGCTCAATCCTCAATCCTCAATCCTCAGTCCTCAATTCTCAATCCTCAATCCGCAATACTCAACCTTCAATCCTCAATACTCAATCTTCAATCCTAAATCCCCAATCCTGAAATCCTCAATCCTCAATATTCAACACACAACCCTCAACCTTCAATCCTCAATACTCAACCATCAATCCTCAATCCTCAATACTCAATCATCAGTCTTCAATCCTCAATACTCAATCTTCAATCCTCAATCCTCAATCCTCAATCCTCAATCCTCAATACCCAATCCTCAACCTTCAATCCTCAATCCTCAATCCTCAATCCTCAATCCTCAATCCTCCATCCGCAGTCCTCAGTCCTCAAACATCAATCCTCAACCGTCAGCCTTCATCCTCAATCCTCAATCCTCAATCCTCAATCCTCAATCCTGAATCCCCAATCTTCAGACCACAGTCCTCAACAATCAGTTGTCAATCCTCAATCGTCAATAGAATATCCTCTATTCACAGTTTTCAATACTCAATACTCAATCTACAATCTTCAAATCTCTACCCACAAACATCAATTCTCATCACTCAACCCTCAATACTCAGTCCCCAATCCTCAATCTTCAATCCTCAATCCTCAATCCTCAATCCTCAATCCTCAATCTTCAATCCTCAATACTCAATCGTCAGTCCTCAATCCTCAACACTCAATCTTCAATCCTCAATCCCCAATCCTCAATCCCCCATCCTCATCCTTCAATCCTCAATACCCAATCCTCAACCCTCAGTCCTCATCCTCAATTCTCAATTCTCAATCCTCAATCCTCAATCCTCAATCTTCAATCCTCAATAATCAACCTCCAATCCTAGATCCCCAATCCCCAATCCTCAATCCTTAATCCTCAATCTTCAATCCTCAATCCCCAGTCCTCAATCTTAAATCCTCAATGCTCAATCCTCAATCCTCAATCCTCAGTCCTCAATCCTCAATCCTCAATCCGCAATCCTCAACCTTCAATCCTCAATACTCAATCTTCAATACTAAATCCTCAATCCTGATATCCTCAATCCTCAATATTCAACACACTACCCTCAACCTTCAATCCTCAATACTCAACCATCAATCCTCAATTCTCAATACTCAATCATCAGCCTTCAATCCTCAACACGCAATCTTCAATCCTCAATCCTCAATCTTCAATCCTCAATACTCAATCCTCAATCCTCAATCCTCATTCCTCAATCTTCAATCTTCAATCCTCAATCCTCGATCCTCAATTCTCAATCCTCAATCCTCAATCCTCAGACCTCAAACATCAATACTCAACCCTCAGTCCTCGTCCTCAATCCTCAATCCTCAATCCTCAGTCATCAATCCTCAATCCTCAATCCGCAATACTCAACCTTCAATCCTCAATACTCAATCTTCAATCCTAAATCCTCAATCCTGAAATCCTCAATCCTCAATATTCAACACAAAACCCTCAACCTTCAATCCTCAATACTCAAACATCAATCCTCAATTCTCAATACTCAATCATCAGTCTTCAACCCTCAATACTCAATCTTCAATCCTCAATCCTCAAACCTCAATCCTCAACACTCAATCTTCAATCCTCAATCCCCAATCCTCAATCCCCAATCCTCATTCTTCAATCCTCAATACCCAATCCTCAACCGTCAGTCCTCATCCTCAATTCTCAATTCTCAATCCTCAATCCTCAATCCTCAATCTTCAATCCTCAGTAATCAATCTCCAATCCTAGATCCCCAATCCCCAATCCTCAATCCTTAATCCTCAATCTTCAATCCTCAATCCCCAGTCCTCAATCTTAAATCCTCAATGCTCAATCCTCAATCCTCAATCCTCAGTCCTCAATCCTCAATCCTAAATCCGCAATCCTCAATCTTCAATCCTCAATACTCAATCTTCAATCCTAAAGCCTCAATCCTGAAATCCTTAATTCCCAACATTCAACACACTACCCTCAACCTTCAATCCTCAATACTCAGCCATCAATCCTCAATTCTCAACACTCAATCATCAGTCTTCAATCCTCAACACTCAATCTTCAATCCTCAATCCTCAGCCTTCAATCCTCAATACTCAATCTTCAATCCTCAATCCTCAATCCTCAATCCTCAATCTTCAATCCTCGATCCTCGATCCTCAATTCTCAATCCTCAATCCTCAATCCTCAGACCTCAAACATCAATACTCAACCCTCAGCCCTCGTCCTCAATCCACAACCCTCAATCCTCAATCCTCGATCTTCAATCCTCAATCCTCAATCCTCAATCCTCAATCCTCAATGCTCAGTCCTCAAACCTCAATCCTGAATCCTCAATACTGAATCCTCATTCTTCAGACCTCAGTCCTCAACAATCAGTTGTCAATCCTCAATCCTCAATAGAATATCCTCAATTCACAGTTTTCAATACTCAATCCCCATTCTTCAATCTTCAAATCTCAATCCACAAACATCAATTCTCATCGCACAAACCTCAACACTCAGTCCTCAATCTTCAATCCTCAATCCTCAATACTCAATCGTCAGTCTTCAATCCTCAACACTTAATCTTCAATACTCAATCCCCAATCCTCAATCCTCAATCCTCATTCTTCAATCCTCAATACCCAATCCTCAATCTTCAATCCTCAATCCTCAATCCTCAACTATCAATCCTCAGTCCTCAGTCGTCAGTCCTCAAACATCAATCCTCAAACCTGAGCCCTCATCCTCAATCCTCAATCCTCAATCCTCGATCCTCAATCCTCAATCTTCTATCTTCAATCCTCAATACTCAATCTTCAATCCTCAATCCTCAGTCCTCAAACCTCAATTCTGAATCCTCAATCCTGAATCCTCAACCTTCAATCCACACACCTCAACCATCAATGCTCAATTCTCAATACTCAAGAGAATATCCTGAATTCTCAGTTTTCAATACTCAATCCCCAATCTTCAATTTTCAAATCTCAATCCACAAACATCAATTCTCATCACTCAACCCTCAGCACTCAGTCCTCAATCTTCAATCCTCACTCCTCAATCCTCAATCGTCAATCCTCAATTCCCAATCCTCTATCATCAATCCTCAATCCTCAATCCTCAATCCTCAATCCTCAATCCTCAATCCTCAATCCTCAATCTTCAATCCTCAATACACAATCTTCAATCCTCAATCCTCAATTCTCAGTACTCAATACTCAATCCTCAATCGTCAATCCTGAATTCTCAATCCTCAATCGTCAATCTTCAATCCTCCATACTCAATCTTCAATCCTCAATCCTCATTCCTCAACCCTCAATCCTCATTCTTCAATCCTCACTACCCAATCCTCAATCTTCAATCCTCAATACTCAATCCTCAATCCTCAGTCCTCAAACCTCAATTCTGAATCCTCAATCCTGAATCTTCCATCTTCAGCTCTCAGTCCTCAACAATCAGTTGTCAATCCTCACTCCTGAATAGAATATCCTCAATTCACAGTTTTCAATACTCAATACTCAATCTGCAATCTTCCAACCTCTATCCACAAACATCAATTTTCATCACTCAACCCTCAACACTCAGTCCTCAATCTTCAATCCTCACTCCTCAATCCTCAATCGTCAATCCTCAATTCCCAATCCTCTATCATCAATCCTCAATCCTCAATCCTAAATAATCAACCTCCAATCCTAGATCCCCAATCCCCAATCCTCAATCCTTAATCCTCAATCTTCAATCCTCAATCCCCAGTCCTCAATCTTAAATACTCATTGCTCAATCCTCAATCCTCAATCCTCAGTCCTCAATCCTCAATCCTCAATCCGCAATCCTCAATCTTCAATCCTCAATACTCAATCTTCAATCCTAAATCCTCAATCCTGAAATCCTCAATCCTCAATATTCAACACAGAAACCTCAACCTTCAATCCTCAATACTCAACCATCAATCTTCAATTCTCAACACTCAATCATCAGTCTTCAATCCTCAACACTCAACCTTCAATCCTCAATCCTCAGTCTTCAATCCTCAATACTCAATCTTCAATCCTCAATCCTCAATCCTCAATCCTCAATCTTCAATCCTCAATCCTCGATCCTCAATTCTCAATCCTCAATCCTCAATCCTCAGACCTCAAACATCAGTACTCAACCCTCAGTCCTCGTCCTCAATCCACAACCCTCAATCCTCAATCCTCAATCTTCAATCCTCAATCCTCAATCCTCAATCCTCAATCCTCAATCCTCAGTCCTCAATCCTCAATCCTCAACCCTTAATCCTCTGTCCTCAAACCTCGATCCTGAATCCTCAATCCTGAATCCTCAATCTTCACCCCTCAGCCCTCAACAATCAGTTGTCAATCCTCAATCCTCAATAGAATATCATCAATTCACAGTTTTCAATACTCAATACTCAATCTGCAATCTTCAAATCTCTATCCACTAACATCAATTCTCATCACCCAACCCTCAACACTCAGTCCCCAATCCTCAATATGCAATCCTCAATACCCAATCCTCAATCCACAATCCTCAACATTCAACCCTCAATACTCAATCTTCAATCCTCAATCCTCAATCCTCAATTCTCAATTCTCAATCCTCAATCGTCAATCTTCAATCCTCAATGCTCAATCGTCAATCCTCAATCCTCAGTCGACAATCCTCAATCCTCAAACCTCAATCCTCAACTGTCAGTCCTCGTCATCAATCCACAACGCGTAATCCTCAATACTCAACCTTCAATCATCAATACTCAATCTTCAATCCTCAATCCTCAATCCTCAATCCACAATCCTCAATCCTCAATATTCAACACAAAACCCTCAACCATCAATTCTCAATACTCAACCATCAATCCTCAATTCTCAATACTCAATAGAATATCCTGAATTCTCATGGTTCAATACTCAATCCACAATATTCAATAATCAAATGTCAATCCTCAAACGTCAATTCTTAACACTCAATCCTCAACACTCAGTCCTCTCTCTTCAATCCTCCATCCTCAATCCTCAATCCCCAAGAGTCAATCCTCCATCCTCAATACTCAAACCTCAATTCTCAGTCCTCAAACCTCAATCCCGAATCCTCAACTCTGAATCCTCAATCTTCAGCCCTCGGTCCTCAACAAGCAATTGTCAATCCTCAATCCTCAATAGAATACCCTCAATTCACAGCATTCAATACTCAATCACCATTCCTCAAAATTCAAATCTCAATCCACAAACATCAACTCTCATCATTCTACCCTCAACACTCAGTCCTCAATCTTCAATACCCAATCCTCAATCCTCAATCTTCAATCCTCAATACACAATCTTCAATCCTCAATCCTCCATTCTCAGTCCTCAATACTCAATCCTCAATCGTCAATCCTCAATTCTCAATCCTCAATCGTCAATCTTCAATCCTCCATACTCAATCTTCAATCCTCAATCCTCATTCCTCAACCCTCAATCCTCATTCTTCAATCCTCACTACCCAATCCTCAATCTTCAATCCTCAATACTCAATCCTCAATCCTCAGTCCTCAAACCTCAATTCTGAATCCTCAATCCTGAATCTTCCATCTTCAGCTCTCAGTCCTCAACTATCAGTTGTCAATCCTCACTCCTGAATAGAATATCCTCAATTCACAGTTTTCAATACTCAATACTCAATCTGCAATCTTCCAACCTCTATCCACAAACATCAATTTTCATCACTCAACCCTCAACACTCAGTCCTCAATCTTCAATCCTCACTCCTCAATCCTCAATCGTCAATCCTCAATTCCCAATCCTCTATCATCAATCCTCAATCCTCAATCCTCAATCCTCAATCCTCAATCCTCAATCCTCAATCCTCAATCCTCAATCCTCAATCTTCAATCCTCAAAAATCAACCTTCAACTTCAATCCTCAAAAATCAACCTTCAACTTCAATCCTCAATCCTCAATCCTCAATCCTCAATCCTCAATCCGCAATCCTCAATCTTCAATCCTCAATACTCAATCCTCAATCCTCAATCCTCAATCATGAAATCCTCAAGCCTCAATATTCAACACACAACCCTCAAACTTCAATCCTCAATACTCAACCATCAATCCTCAATTCTCAATACTCAATCTTCAATTCTCAATCTTCGATCCTCAATACTGAATCTTCAATCCTCAATCCTCAATCCTCAATCCTCAATCCTCAATCCTCAATCGTTAATCCTCAATCTTCAATCCTCAGTCCCCAATCCTCAATCTTCAATCCTCAACCCTCAATCCTCATCCTCAATCCTCAATCCTCAATCCTCAATCTTCAGTCCTCAATACTCAATCTTCAATCCTCAATCCTGAATCCTCAATCCTCAGTCCTCAATCCCCAATCAACAATCCTCAATCTTCAATACTCGATCCTCTATCCTCAATCCTCAATCCTCAATACTCAACCATCAATCCTCAATTCTCAATACTCAATAGAATATCCTGAATTCTCAGGATTCAATACTCAAACATCAATCCTCAACCCTCAGCCCTCATCCTCAATCCTCAATCCACAATCCTGAATCCTCAATCCTCATTCTTCAATCCTCAATACCCAATCCTCAACGTTCAATCCTCAATACACAATCCTCAATCTCCAATCCTCAATCCTCAGTCCTCAATCCTCAATCCTCAATCCTTAATCCTCTGTCCTCAAACCTCGACCCTGCATCCTCAATCCTGAATCCTTAATCTTCAGCCCTCAGCCCTCAACAATCAGTTGTCAATCCTCAATCCTCAATAGAATATCATCAATTCACAGTTTTCAATACTCAATACTCAATCTGCAATCTTCAAATCTCTATCCACAAACATCAATTCTCACCACCCAACCCTTAACACTCAGTCCCCAATCCTCAATATTCAATCCTCAATCCCCAATCCTCAATACACAATCCTCAACATTCAATCCACAATACTCAATCTTCAATCCTCAATCCTCAATCCTCAATTCTCAATTCTCAATCCTCAATCTTCAATCTTCAATCCTCCATACTCAATCTTCAATCCTCAATTCTCAATCCTCAATCCTCAGTCCTCAAACCTCAATTCTGAATCCTCAATCCTGAATCTTCCATCTTCAGCCCTCAGTCCTCAACAATCAGTTGTCAATCCTCACTCCTGAATAGAATATCCTCAATTCACAGTTTTCAATACTCAATACTCAATCTGCAATCTTCCAACCTCTATCCACAAACATCAATTTTCATCACTCAACCCTCAACACTCAGTCCCCAATCCTCAATATTCAATCCTCAATCCCCAATCCTCAATACACAATCCTCAACATTCAATCCTCAATACTCAATCTTCAATCCTCAATACCCAATCCTCAATCCTTAATCCTCAATCTTCAATCCTCAATCCCCAGTCCTCAATCTTCAATCCTAAATGCTCAATCCTCAATCCTAAATCCTCAGTCCTCAATCCTCAATCCTCAATCCTCAAACCTCAATCCTCAACCGTCAGTCCTCGTCCTCAATCCTCAAACCTCAAGCCTCAGCCCTCAATTTCAATCATCAATACCCAATCTTGTATCCTCAATCCTCAATCCTCAATCCTCAATCCTCAATCCTCAATATTCAACACAGAGCCCTCAACCATCAATTCTCAATACTCAACCATCAATCCTCAATTCTCAATACTCAATCTGCAATCCTCAATACTCAATCCTCAATCCTCAATCCTCAATAATCAATCTTCAATCGTCAATACTCAATCTTCAATCCTCAATCCTCAATTCTCAATCCTCAGTCCTCAATCCTCAATCCTCAGTCCTCAATCCTCAATCCTCAATACTCAAACCTCAATCCTCAACCGTCAGTCCTCGTCCTCAATCCTCAACCCTCAATCCTCAGTCCTCAATCTTGAATCATCAATACTCAATCTTCAATCCTCAAGTCTCCATCCACAAACATCAATTCTCATCACTCACCCCTCAACACTCAGTCCTCAATCTTCAATCCTCAATCCTCAATCCTCAATCTACAATCCTCAATACTCTATCTTCAATCCTCAATCCTCAATCCTCAATCCTCAATCCTCAATCCTCAGTCATCAATCCTCAATCCCCAACCCTCAATCCTCATTCTCCAATCCTCAATCCCCAATCCCCAATCTGCAATCCTCAATACTCAATCCTCAATCCTCAATCGTCAATCATCAATCCCCAATCCTCTATCATCAATCCTCAATCCTCAATCCTCAATCCTCAATCCTCAATCCTCAATCCTCAATCCTCAATCCTCAATACTCAATCTTCAGTCTTCAATCCTCAGTCCTCAATCTTCAATCCTCAATCCTCAATCCTCAATCCTCAATCTTCAATCCTCAATACTCAATATTCAATCCCCAATCCTCAATCCTCGATCTTCAATCCTCAGTCATCAATCCTCAATCTTCAATACTCAATCCTCAATCCTCAATCCTCAATCCTCAATCGTCAATCCTCAATCCTCATACCTCAAACCTCAATCCTCAACCCTCAGTCCTCATCCTGCATCCTCAATCCTCAATTCTCAATCCTCAATCCTCAATCTTCAATCCTCAATACTCAATCCACAATCCTCAATCCTCAGTCCTCAAACCTCAATTCCGAATCCTCAATCCTGAATCCTCAATCTTCATCCCTCAGTCCGCAACAATCAATTGTCATTCCTCAATCCTCAATAGAATATCCTCAATTCACAGTTTTCAATACTCAATCCCCAATCTTCAATCTTCAAATCTCAATCCACAAACATCAATTCACATCACTCAACCCTCAACACTCAGTCCTCAGTCTTCAATGCTCAATCCTCAACCCTCAATCGTCAATCCTCAATTCCCAATCCTCGATCATCAATCCTCAATCCTCAATCCTCAATCGTCAATCCTCAATCCTCAATCCTCAATTCTCAATCTTCAATCCGCAATTGTCATTCCTCAAACCTCAATCCTCAACCCACAGTCCTCATCCCCAATTCTCAATTCTCAATCCTCAAACCTCAATTCTCAATCTTCTATCCTCAATAATCAATCTAGAATCCTAGATCCTCAATACCCAATCCTCAATCCTTAATCCTCAATCTTCAATCCTCAATCCCCAGTCCTCAATCTTCAATCCTAAATGCTCAATCCTCAATCCTAAATCCTCAGTCCTCAATCCTCAATCCTCAATCCTCAAACCTCAATCCTCAACCGTCAGTCCTCGTCCTCAATCCTCAAACCTCAAGCCTCAGCCCTCAATTTCAATCATCAATACCCAATCTTGTATCCTCAATCCTCAATCCTCAATCCTCAATCCTCAATCCTCAATATTCAACACAGAGCCCTCAACCATCAATTCTCAATACTCAACCATCAATCCTCAATTCTCAATACTCAATAGAATATCCTGAATTCTCATGGTTCAATACTCAATCCACAATATTCAATAATCAAATCTCAATCCTCAAACATCACTTCTCAACACTCTATCCTCAACACTCAGTACTCTCTCTTCAATCCTCCATCCTCAATCCTCAATCCTCAATCCTCAATCCTCAATCTTCAATCCTCAAAACTCAATCTTCAGTCTTCAATCCTCAATCCTCAATCTTCAATCCCCAATCCTCAATCCTCGATCTTCAAGCCTCAGTCATCAATCCTCAATCTTCAATACTCAATCCTCAATCCTCAATCCTCAATCGTCAATCCTCAATCCTCATACCTCGAACCTCAATCCTCAACCCTCAGTCCTCATCCTCCATCCTCAATCCTCAATTCTCAATCCTCAATCCTCACTCTTCAATCCTCAATACTCAATCCACAATCCTGAATCCTCAGTCCTCAGTCCCCAATCTTCAATACTCAATCCTCAATCCTAAAATCCTCAATCCTCAATATTCAACACACAACCCTCAACCACCAATCCTCAGTACTCAAACATCAATGCTCAATTCTCAATACTCAATAGAATATCCTGAATTCTCAGCTTTGAATACTCAATCCTCAATCTTCAATCTTCAAGTCTCCATCTACAAACATCTATTCTCATCACTCAACCCTCAGCACTCAGTCCTCAATCTTCAATCCTCAATCCTCAATCCTCAATCTTCAATCCTCAATACTCAATCTTCAATCCCCAATCCTCAATCCTCGATCTTCAATCCTCAGTCATCAATCTTCAATCTTCAATACTCAATCCTCAATCCTCAATCCTCAATCGTCAATCCTCAATCCTCATACCTCAAACCTCAATCCTCATCCCTCAGTCCTCATCCTCCATCCTCAATCCTCAATTCTCAATCCTCAATACTCAATCTTCAATCCTCAATACTCAATCCACAATCCTCAATCCTCAGTTCTCAAACCTCAATTCCGAATCCTCAGTCCTGAATCCTCAATCTTCATCTCTCAGTCCGCAACAATCAATTGTCAGTCCTCAATCCTCAATAGAATATCCTCAATTCACAGTTTTCAAAACTCAATCCCCAATCATCAATCTTCAAATCTCAATCCACAAACATCAATTCTCATCACTCAACCCTCAACACTCAGTCCTCAATCTTCAATCCTCAATCCTCAAACCTCAATCCTCAATCCGCAATCCTCAATCCTCAATCCTCAATCCTCAATCTTCAATCCTCAGTCATCAATCCTCAATCTTCAATACTCAATCCTCAATCGTCAATCCTCAAACGTCAATCCTCAATCCTCAATCGTCAAACGTCAATCCTCAATCCTCATACCTCAAACCTCAATCCTCAACCCTCAGTCCTCATCCTCCATCCTCAATCCTCAATTCTCAATCCTCAATCCTCAATCTTCAATCCTCAATACTCAATCCACAGTCCTCAATCCTCAGTCCTCAAACCTCAATCCTCAAACCTCAGTCCTCATCCTCCATCCTCAATCCTCAATCCTCAATCCTCAGTCATCAATCCTAAATCCTCATTCTTCAATCGTCAATCCTCAATCCTTAATCTGCAATCCTCAATACTTAATCCTCAATCCTCAATCGTCAATCATCAATCCCCAGTCCTCTATCATCACTCCTCAATCCTCAATCCTCAATATTCAACACACAAACCTCAACCTTCAGTCCTCAATACTCAACCATCAATCCTCAATTCTCAATACTCAATAGAATATCCTGAATTCTCAGTTTTCAATACTCAATCCTCAATCTTCTATCTTCAAGTCTCCATCTACAAACACCAATACTCATCACTCAACCCTCAACACTCAGTCCTCAATCTTCAATCCTCAATCCTCAATACTCAATCCTCAGTCCTCAGTCCTCAATCTTGAATACCCAATCCTCAATCCTAAAATCCTCAATCCTCAATATTCAACACACAACCTCAACCACCAATCCTCAGTACACAACCATCAATGCTCAATTCTCAATACTCAATAGAATATCCTGAATTCTCAGCTTTGAATACTCAATCCTCAATCTTCAATCTTCAAGTCTCCATCCACAAACATCTATTCTCATCACTCAACCCTCAACACTCAGTCCTCAATCTTCAATCCTCAATCCTCAATCCTGAAATCCTCAATCCTCAATATTCAACACACAACCCTCAACCTTCAATCCTCAATACTCAACCATCAATCCTCAATTCTCAATACTCAATAGAATATCCTGAATTCTCAGTTTTCAATACTCAATCCTCAATCTTCTAACTTCAAGTCTCCATCCACAAACATCAATACTCATCACTCAACCCTCGACACTCAGTCCTCAATCTTCAATCCTCAATCCTCAATACTCAATCCTCAGTCCTCAGTCCTCAATCTTGAATACCCAATCCTCAATCCTAAAATCCTCAATCCTCAATATTCAACACACAACCTCAACCACCAATCCTCAGTACACAACCATCAATGCTCAATTCTCAATACTCAATAGAATATCCTGAATTCTCAGCTTTGAATACTCAATCCTCAATCTTCAATCTTCAAGTCTCCATCCACAAACATCTATTCTCATCACTCAACCCTCAACACTCAGTCCTCAATCTTCAATCCTCAATCCTCAAACCTCAATCTTCAATCCTCAATACTCAATCTTCAATCCCCAATCCTCAATCCTCGATCTTCAATCCTCAGTCATCAATCCTCAATCTTCAGTACTCAATCCTCAATACTCAATCCTCAGTCTTCAGTCCTCAATCTTCAATACTCAATCCTCAATCCTAAAATCCTCAATCCTCAATATTCAACACACAACCCTCAACCACGAATCCCCAGTACTCAACCATCAATGCTCAATTCTCAATACTCAATAGAATATCCTGAATTCTCAGCTTTGAATACTCAATCCTCAATCTTCAATCTTCAAGTCTCCATCCACAAACATCTATTCTCATCACTCAACCATCAACACTCAGTCCTCAATCTTCAATACTGAATCCTCAATCCTCAATCCTCAATGTTCAATCCTCAATACTCAATCTTCAATCCTCAATCCTCAATCCTCAATCCACAATCTACAATCCTCAATACTCTATCTTCAATCCTCAATCCTCAATCCTCAATCCTCAATCCTCAATCCTCAGTCATCAATCCTCAATCCCCAATCCTCAATCCTCATTCTTCAATCCTCAATCCTCAATCCTCAATCTGCAATCCTCAATACTCAATCCTCAATCCTCAATCCTCAATAATCAATCTTCAATCGTCAATACTCAATCTTCAATCCTCAATCCTCAATTCTCAATCCTCAGTCCTCAATCCTCAATCCTCAGTCCTCAATCCTCAATCCTCAATACTCAAACCTCAATCCTCAACCGTCAGTCCTCGTCCTCAATCCTCAACCCTCAATCCTCAGTCCTCAATCTTGAATCATCAATACTCAATCTTCAATCCTCAAGTCTCCATCCACAAACATCAATTCTCATCACTCACCCCTCAACACTCAGTCCTCAATCTTCAATCCTCAATCCTCAATCCTCAATCTACAATCCTCAATACTCTATCTTCAATCCTCAATCCTCAATCCTCAATCCTCAATCCTCAATCCTCAGTCATCAATCATCAATCCCCATCCCTCAATCCTCATTCTCCAATCCTCAATCCCCAATCCCCAATCTGCAATCCTCAATACTCAATCCTCAATCCTCAATCGTCAATCATCAATCCCCAATCCTCTATCATCAATCCTCAATCCTCAATCCTCAATCCTCAATCCTCAATCCTCAATCCTCAATCCTCAATCCTCAATACTCAATCTTCAGTCTTCAATCCTCAGTCCTCAATCTTCAATCCTCAATCCTCAATCCTCAATCCTCAATCTTCAATCCTCAATACTCAATATTCAATCCCCAATCCTCAATCCTCGATCTTCAATCCTCAGTCATCAATCCTCAATCTTCAATACTCAATCCTCAATCCTCAATCCTCAATCCTCAATCGTCAATCCTCAATCCTCATACCTCAAACCTCAATCCTCAACCCTCAGTCCTCATCCTGCATCCTCAATCCTCAATTCTCAATCCTCAATCCTCAATCTTCAATCCTCAATACTCAATCCACAATCCTCAATCCTCAGTCCTCAAACCTCAATTCCGAATCCTCAATCCTGAATCCTCAATCTTCATCCCTCAGTCCGCAACAATCAATTGTCATTCCTCAATCCTCAATAGAATATCCTCAATTCACAGTTTTCAATACTCAATCCCCAATCTTCAATCTTCAAATCTCAATCCACAAACATCAATTCACATCACTCAACCCTCAACACTCAGTCCTCAGTCTTCAATGCTCAATCCTCAACCCTCAATCGTCAATCCTCAATTCCCAATCCTCGATCATCAATCCTCAATCCTCAATCCTCAATCGTCAATCCTCAATCCTCAATCCTCAATTCTCAATCTTCAATCCGCAATTGTCATTCCTCAAACCTCAATCCTCAACCCACAGTCCTCATCCCCAATTCTCAATTCTCAATCCTCAAACCTCAATTCTCAATCTTCTATCCTCAATAATCAATCTAGAATCCTAGATCCTCAATACCCAATCCTCAATCCTTAATCCTCAATCTTCAATCCTCAATCCCCAGTCCTCAATCTTCAATCCTAAATGCTCAATCCTCAATCCTAAATCCTCAGTCCTCAATCCTCAATCCTCAATCCTCAAACCTCAATCCTCAACCGTCAGTCCTCGTCCTCAATCCTCAAACCTCAAGCCTCAGCCCTCAATTTCAATCATCAATACCCAATCTTGTATCCTCAATCCTCAATCCTCAATCCTCAATCCTCAATCCTCAATAT
Source organism: Calliopsis andreniformis (assembly GCF_051401765.1). Classification (NCBI taxonomy): domain Eukaryota; kingdom Metazoa; phylum Arthropoda; class Insecta; order Hymenoptera; family Andrenidae; genus Calliopsis; species Calliopsis andreniformis. The sequence goes on along the minus strand of NW_027480531.1, from coordinate 1,498,463 downwards.
TCAACACAGAGCCCTCAACCATCAATTCTCAATACTCAACCATCAATCCTCAATTCTCAATACTCAATCTGCAATCCTCAATACTCAATCCTCAATCCTCAATCCTCAATAATCAATCTTCAATCGTCAATACTCAATCTTCAATCCTCAATCCTCAATTCTCAATCCTCAGTCCTCAATCCTCAATCCTCAGTCCTCAATCCTCAATCCTCAATACTCAAACCTCAATCCTCAACCGTCAGTCCTCGTCCTCAATCCTCAACCCTCAATCCTCAGTCCTCAATCTTGAATCATCAATACTCAATCTTCAATCCTCAAGTCTCCATCCACAAACATCAATTCTCATCACTCACCCCTCAACACTCAGTCCTCAATCTTCAATCCTCAATCCTCAATCCTCAATCTACAATCCTCAATACTCTATCTTCAATCCTCAATCCTCAATCCTCAATCCTCAATCCTCAATCCTCAGTCATCAATCCTCAATCCCCAACCCTCAATCCTCATTCTCCAATCCTCAATCCCCAATCCCCAATCTGCAATCCTCAATACTCAATCCTCAATCCTCAATCGTCAATCATCAATCCCCAATCCTCTATCATCAATCCTCAATCCTCAATCCTCAATCCTCAATCCTCAATCCTCAATCCTCAATCCTCAATCCTCAATACTCAATCTTCAGTCTTCAATCCTCAGTCCTCAATCTTCAATCCTCAATCCTCAATCCTCAATCCTCAATCTTCAATCCTCAATACTCAATATTCAATCCCCAATCCTCAATCCTCGATCTTCAATCCTCAGTCATCAATCCTCAATCTTCAATACTCAATCCTCAATCCTCAATCCTCAATCCTCAATCGTCAATCCTCAATCCTCATACCTCAAACCTCAATCCTCAACCCTCAGTCCTCATCCTGCATCCTCAATCCTCAATTCTCAATCCTCAATCCTCAATCTTCAATCCTCAATACTCAATCCACAATCCTCAATCCTCAGTCCTCAAACCTCAATTCCGAATCCTCAATCCTGAATCCTCAATCTTCATCCCTCAGTCCGCAACAATCAATTGTCATTCCTCAATCCTCAATAGAATATCCTCAATTCACAGTTTTCAATACTCAATCCCCAATCTTCAATCTTCAAATCTCAATCCACAAACATCAATTCACATCACTCAACCCTCAACACTCAGTCCTCAGTCTTCAATGCTCAATCCTCAACCCTCAATCGTCAATCCTCAATTCCCAATCCTCGATCATCAATCCTCAATCCTCAATCCTCAATCGTCAATCCTCAATCCTCAATCCTCAATTCTCAATCTTCAATCCGCAATTGTCATTCCTCAAACCTCAATCCTCAACCCACAGTCCTCATCCCCAATTCTCAATTCTCAATCCTCAAACCTCAATTCTCAATCTTCTATCCTCAATAATCTATCTAGAATCCTAGATCCTCAATACCCAATCCTCAATCCTTAATCCTCAATCTTCAATCCTCAATCCCCAGTCCTCAATCTTCAATCCTAAATGCTCAATCCTCAATCCTAAATCCTCAGTCCTCAATCCTCAATCCTCAATCCTCAAACCTCAATCCTCAACCGTCAGTCCTCGTCCTCAATCCTCAAACCTCAAGCCTCAGCCCTCAATTTCAATCATCAATACCCAATCTTGTATCCTCAATCCTCAATCCTCAATCCTCAATCCTCAATCCTCAATATTCAACACAGAGCCCTCAACCATCAATTCTCAATACTCAACCATCAATCCTCAATTCTCAATACTCAATAGAATATCCTGAATTCTCATGGTTCAATACTCAATCCACAATATTCAATAATCAAATCTCAATCCTCAAACATCACTTCTCAACACTCTATCCTCAACACTCAGTACTCTCTCTTCAATCCTCCATCCTCAATCCTCAATCCTCAATCCTCAATCCTCAATCTTCAATCCTCAAAACTCAATCTTCAGTCTTCAATCCTCAATCCTCAATCTTCAATCCCCAATCCTCAATCCTCGATCTTCAAGCCTCAGTCATCAATCCTCAATCTTCAATACTCAATCCTCAATCCTCAATCCTCAATCGTCAATCCTCAATCCTCATACCTCGAACCTCAATCCTCAACCCTCAGTCCTCATCCTCCATCCTCAATCCTCAATTCTCAATCCTCAATCCTCACTCTTCAATCCTCAATACTCAATCCACAATCCTGAATCCTCAGTCCTCAGTCCCCAATCTTCAATACTCAATCCTCAATCCTAAAATCCTCAATCCTCAATATTCAACACACAACCCTCAACCACCAATCCTCAGTACTCAAACATCAATGCTCAATTCTCAATACTCAATAGAATATCCTGAATTCTCAGCTTTGAATACTCAATCCTCAATCTTCAATCTTCAAGTCTCCATCTACAAACATCTATTCTCATCACTCAACCCTCAGCACTCAGTCCTCAATCTTCAATCCTCAATCCTCAATCCTCAATCTTCAATCCTCAATACTCAATCTTCAATCCCCAATCCTCAATCCTCGATCTTCAATCCTCAGTCATCAATCCTCAATCTTCAATACTCAATCCTCAATCCTCAATCCTCAATCGTCAATCCTCAATCCTCATACCTCAAACCTCAATCCTCATCCCTCAGTCCTCATCCTCCATCCTCAATCCTCAATTCTCAATCCTCAATACTCAATCTTCAATCCTCAATACTCAATCCACAATCCTCAATCCTCAGTTCTCAAACCTCAATTCCGAATCCTCAGTCCTGAATCCTCAATCTTCATCTCTCAGTCCGCAACAATCAATTGTCAGTCCTCAATCCTCAATAGAATATCCTCAATTCACAGTTTTCAAAACTCAATCCCCAATCATCAATCTTCAAATCTCAATCCACAAACATCAATTCTCATCACTCAACCCTCAACACTCAGTCCTCAATCTTCAATCCTCAATCCTCAAACCTCAATCCTCAATCCGCAATCCTCAATCCTCAATCCTCAATCCTCAATCTTCAATCCTCAGTCATCAATCCTCTATCTTCAATACTCAATCCTCAATCGTCAATCCTCAAACGTCAATCCTCAATCCTCAATCGTCAAACGTCAATCCTCAATCCTCATACCTCAAACCTCAATCCTCAACCCTCAGTCCTCATCCTCCATCCTCAATCCTCAATTCTCAATCCTCAATCCTCAATCTTCAATCCTCAATACTCAATCCACAATCCTCAATCCTCAGTCCTCAAACCTCAATCCTCAAACCTCAGTCCTCATCCTCCATCCTCAATCCTCAATCCTCAATCCTCAGTCATCAATCCTAAATCCTCATTCTTCAATCGTCAATCCTCAATCCTTAATCTGCAATCCTCAATACTCAATCCTCAATCCTCAATCGTCAATCATCAATCCCCAGTCCTCTATCATCACTCCTCAATCCTCAATCCTCAATATTCAACACACAAACCTCAACCTTCAGTCCTCAATACTCAACCATCAATCCTCAATTCTCAATACTCAATAGAATATCCTGAATTCTCAGTTTTCAATACTCAATCCTCAATCTTCTATCTTCAAGTCTCCATCTACAAACACCAATACTCATCACTCAACCCTCAACACTCAGTCCTCAATCTTCAATCCTCAATCCTCAATACTCAATCCTCAGTCCTCAGTCCTCAATCTTGAATACCCAATCCTCAATCCTAAAATCCTCAATCCTCAATATTCAACACACAACCTCAACCACCAATCCTCAGTACACAACCATCAATGCTCAATTCTCAATACTCAATAGAATATCCTGAATTCTCAGCTTTGAATACTCAATCCTCAATCTTCAATCTTCAAGTCTCCATCCACAAACATCTATTCTCATCACTCAACCCTCAACACTCAGTCCTCAATCTTCAATCCTCAATCCTCAATCCTGAAATCCTCAATCCTCAATATTCAACACACAACCCTCAACCTTCAATCCTCAATACTCAACCATCAATCCTCAATTCTCAATACTCAATAGAATATCCTGAATTCTCAGTTTTCAATACTCAATCCTCAATCTTCTAACTTCAAGTCTCCATCCACAAACATCAATACTCATCACTCAACCCTCGACACTCAGTCCTCAATCTTCAATCCTCAATCCTCAATACTCAATCCTCAGTCCTCAGTCCTCAATCTTCAATACTCAATCCTCAATCCTAAAATCCTCAATCCTCAATATTCAACACACAACCCTCAACCACCAATCCTCAGTACTCAACCATCAATGCTCAATTCTCAATACTCAATAGAATATCCTGAATTCTCAGCTTTGAATACTCAATCCTCAATCTTCAAGTCTCCATCCACAAACATCTATTCTCATCACTCAACCCTCAACACTCAGTACCCAATCCTCAATATTCAATCCTCAATCCTCAACCCTCAATCCTCAATCCTCAATCTTCAATCATCAATCCTCAATCTTCAATACTCAATCCTCAATCCTCAATCCTCAATCATCAATACTCAACCATCAATCCTCAATTCCCAATACTCAATAGCATATCCTGAATTCTCAGGATTCTCTACTCAAACCTCGGTCCTCAACCCTCAGCCCTCATCCTCAATCCTCAATCGACAATCCGCAATCCTCAATCTTCAATCCTCAAAACTCAATCTTCAATCCTCCATCCTCAGTCCTCAAACCTGAATCCTGAATCCTAAATCCTGAGTCCTCAATCTTCAGCCCTCAGTCCTCAACAATCAGTAGTCAATCCTCAATCCTCAATAGAATATCATCAATTCACAGTTTTCAATGCTCAATACTCAATCTGCAATCTTCAGATCTCAATCCACAAACATCAATTCTCATCACTCAACCCTCAACACTCAGTACCCAATCCTCAATATTCAATCCTCAATCCTCAATCCTCAATCCTCAATCCTCAATCTTCAATCCTCAATACTCAATCTTCAATCCTCAATCCTCAATCCTCAATCCTCTATCCTCAATCGTCAGTCTTCAATCCTCAATACTCAACCTTTAATCCTCAATACTCAAACCTCAATCCTCAATCCTCATCCTTCAATCCTCAATACCCACTCCTCAATCTTCAATCCTCAATCCTAAATCCTCAATTCTCAATCCTCAATCCTCAGTCCTCAGTCCTCAAACCTCAATCCTCAACCCTGAGCCCTCATCCTCAATCCTCAATCGACAATCCGCAATCCTCAATCTTCAATCCTCAATACTCAATCTTCAATCCTCAATCCTCAATCCTCAATCCGCAATCCTCAATCTTCAATCCTCAATACTCAATCTTCAATCCTCGATCCCCAATCCTGAAATCCACAATCCTCAATATTCAACACACAATTCTCAACCTTCAATCCTCAATACTCAACCATCAATCCTCAATTCTCAATACTCAATAGAATATCCTGAATTCTCAGCTTTGAATACTCAATCCTCAATCTTCAATCTTCAAGTCTCCATCCACAAACATCTATTCTCATCACTCAACCCTCAACACTCAGTCCTCAATCTTCAATCCTCAATCCTCAAACCTCAATCTTCAATCCTCAATACTCAATCTTCAATCCCCAATCCTCAATCCTCGATCTTCAATCCTCAGTCATCAATCCTCAATCTTCAATACTCAATCCTCAATACTCAATCCTCAGTCTTCAGTCCTCAATCTTCAATACTCAATCCTCAATCCTAAAATCCTCAATCCTCAATATTCAACACACAACCCTCAACCACGAATCCTCAGTACTCAACCATCAATGCTCAATTCTCAATACTCAATAGAATATCCTGAATTCTCAGCTTTGAATACTCAATCCTCAATCTTCAATCTTCAAGTCTCCATCCACAAACATCTATTCTCATCACTCAACCATCAACACTCAGTCCTCAATCTTCAATCCTCAATCCTCAATCCTCAATCCTCAATCTTCAATCCTCAATACTCAATCTTCAATCCTCAATCCTCAATCCTCAATCCTCAATCTACAATCCTCAATACTCTATCTTCAATCCTCAATCCTCAGTCCTCAATCCTCAATCCTCAATCCTCAGTCATCAATCCTCAATCCCCAATCCTCAATCCTCATTCTTCAATCCTCAATCCTCAATCCTCAATCTGCAATCCTCAATACTCAATCCTCAATCCTCAATCCTCAATACTCAATCTTCAATCCTCAACACTCAATCTTCAATCCTCAATCCTCAATTCTCAATCCTCAGTCCTCAATCCTCAATCCTCAGTCCTCAATCCTCAATCCTCAATCCTCAATCCTCAATCCTCAATCCTCAATCCTCAATACTCAATCTTCAGTCTTCAATCCTCAGTCCTCAATCTTCAATCCTCAATCCTCAATGCTCAATCCTCAATCCTCAGTCATCAATCCTCAATCCCCAACCCTCAATCCTCATTCTCCAATCCTCAATCCCCAATCCTCAATCTGCAATCCTCAATACTCAATCCTCAATCCTCAATCGTCAATCATCAATCCCCAATCCTCTATCATCAATCCTCAATCCTCAATCCTCAATCCTCAATCCTCAATCCACAATCCTCAATCCTCAATCCTCAATACTCAATCTTCAGTCTTCAATCCTCAGTCCTCAATCTTCAATCCTCAATCCTCAATCCTCAATCTTCAATCCTCAATACTCAATCTTCAATCCCCAATCCTCAATCCTCGATCTTCAATCCTCAGTCATCAATCCTCAATCTTCAATACTCAATCCTCAATCCTCAATCCTCAATCCTCAATCCTCAATCGTCAATCCTCAATCCTCATACCTCAAACCTCAATCCTCAATCTTCAATCCTCAATACTCAATCTTCAATCCTCAATCCCCAATCCTGAAATCCACAGTCCTCAATATTCAACACACAACCCACAAACACGAATCCTCAGTACTCAATCATCAATGCTCAATTCTCAATACTCAATAGAATATCCTGAATTCTCAGCTTTGAATACTCAATCCTCAATCTTCAATCTTCAAGTCTCCATCCACAAACACCTATTCTCATCACTCAACCATCAACACTCAGTCCTCAATCTTCAATCCTCAATCCTCAATCCTCAATCCTCAATCTTCATTCCTCAATACTCAATCTTCAATCCTCAATCCTCAATCCTCAATCCTCAATCTACAATCCTCAATACTCTATCTTCAATCCTCAATCCTCAATCCTCAATCCTCAATCCTCAATCCTCAGTCATCAATCCTCAATCCCCAATCCTCAATCCTCATTCTTCAATCCTCAATCCTCAATCCTCAATCTGCAATCCTCAATACTCAATCCTCAATCCTCAATCCTCAATACTCAATCTTCAATCCTCAATACTCAATCTTCAATCCTCAATCCTCAATCCTCAATCCTCAATCCTCAGTCATCAATCCTCAATCCCCAACCCTCAATACTCATTCTCCAATCCTCAATCCCCAATCCTCAATCTGCAATCCTCAATACTCAATCCTCAATCCTCAATCGTCAATCATCAATCCCCAATCCTCTATCATCAATCCTCAATCCTCAATCCTCAATCCTCAATCCTCAATCCTCAATCCTCAATCCTCAATCCTCAATACTCAATCTTCAGTCTTCAATCCTCAGTCCTCAATCTTCAATCCTCAATCCTCAATCCTCAATCTTCAATCCTCAATACTCAATATTCAATCCCCAATCCTCAATCCTCGATCTTCAATCCTCAGTCATCAATCCTCAATCTTCAATACTCAATCCTCAATCCTCAATCCTCAATCGTCAATCCTCAATCCTCATACCTCAAACCTCAATCCTCAACCCTCAGTCCTCATCCTGCATCCTCAATCCTCAATTCTCATTCCTCAATCCTCAATAGAATATCCTCAATTCACAGTTTTCAATACTCAATCCCCAATCTTCAATCTTCAAATCTCAATCCACAAACGTCAATTCACATCACTCAACCCTCAACACTCAGTCGTCAGTCTTCAATGCTCAATCCTCAACCCTCAATCGTCAATCCTCAATTCCCAATCCTCGATCATCAATCCTCAATCCTCAATCCTCAATCGTCAATCCTCAATCCTCAATCCTCAATTCTCAATCTTCAATCCTCAGTACTCAATCTTCAATCCTCAATCCACAATTCTCAATCCTCAATCCTCAATCCTCAGTCCTCAATCCTCAATCCTCAATCCTCAATTGTCATTCCTCAAACCTCAATCCTCAACCCACAGTCCTCATTCCCAATTCTCAATTCTCAATCCTCAAACCTCAATTCTCAATCTTCTATCCTCAATAATCAATCTAGAATCCTAGATCCTCAATCCCCAATCCTCAATCCTTAATCCTCAATCTTCAATCCTCAATCCCCAGTCCACAATCTTCAATCCTAAATGCTCAATCCTCAATCCTAAATCCTCAGTCCTCAATCCTCAATCCTCAATCCTCAAACCTCAATCCTCAACCGTCAGTCCTCGTCCTCAATCCTCAAACCTCAAGCCTCAACCCTCAATTTCAATCATCAATACCCAATCTTGTATCCTCAATCCTCAATCCTCAATCCTCAATCCTCAATCCTCAATATTCAACACAGAGCCCTCAACCATCAATTCTCAATACTCAACCATCAATCCTCAGTTCTCAATACTCAATAGAATATCCTGAATTCTCATGGTTCAATACTCAATCCACAATATTCAATAATCAAATCTCAATCCTCAAACATCACTTCTCAACACTCTATCCTCAACACTCAGTACTCTCTCTTCAATCCTCCATCCTCAATCCTCAATCCTCAATCCTCAATCCTCAATCTTCAATCCTCAAAACTCAATCTTCAGTCTTCAATCCTCAATCCTCAATCCTCAATCCTCAATCCGCAATCCTCAATCTTCAATCCTCAATACTCAATCTTCAATCCTCAATCCTCAATCCTCAATCCTCAATTGTCATTCCTCAAACCTCAATCCTCAACCCTCAGTCCTCATCCCCAATTCTCAATTCTCGATCCTCAAACCTCAATTCTCAATCTTCTATCCTCAATAATCAATCTAGAATCCCAGATCCTCAATCCCCAATCCTCAATCCTTAATCCTCAATCTTCAATCCTCAATCCCCAGTCCTCAAACTTCAATCCTCATGCTCAATCCTCAATCCTAAATCCTCAGTCCTCAATCCTTAATCCTCAATCCTCAATCCTCAGTCATCAATCCTCAATCCTCAATCCTCAATCCTCATTCTTCAATCCTTAATCCTCAATCCTCAATCCTCAATCCTCAATCCTCAATCCTCAATCCTCAATCCTCAATCCTCAGTCATCAGTCCTCAATCCTCAATCCTCAATCCTCATTCTTCAATCCTTAATCCTCAATCCTCAATCTGCAATCCTCAATACTCAATCCTCAATCCTCAATCCTCAATCCTCAATCCTCAATCCTCAATCCTCAGTCATCAATCCTCAATCCTCAATCCTCAATCCTCAATCCTCAATCCTGAATCTTCAATCCTAAATACTCAATCTTCAGTCTTCGATCCTCAATCCGCAATCCTCAATCCTCAATCCGCAATCCTCAATCTTCAATCCTCAATACTCAATCTTCAATCCTCAATCCCCAATCCTGAAATCCACAATCCTCAATATTCAACACACAACCCTCAACCTTCAATACTCAATACTCAACCATCAATCCTCAATTCTCAATACTCAATAGAATATCCTGAATTCTCAGTTTTCAATACTCAATCCTTAATGTTCTATCTTGAAGTCTCCATCCACAAACATCAATCCTCATCACTCAACCCTCAACACTCAGTCCTCAATCTTCAATACTCAATCCTCAATACTCAATCCTCAGTCCTCAGTCCTCAATCTTCAATACTCAATCCTCAATCCTAAAATCCTCAATCCTCAATATTCAACACACAACCCTCAACCACCAATCCTCAGTACTCAACCATCAATGCTCAATTCTCAATACTCAATAGAATATCCTGAATTCTCAGCTTTGAATACTCCATCCTCAATCTTCAATCTTCAAGTCTCCATCCACAAACATCTATTCTCATCACTCAACCCTCAACCCTCAGTCCTCAATCTTCAATCCTCAATCCTCAAACCTCAATCTTCAATCCTCAATACTCAATCTTCAATCACCAATCCTCAATCCTCGATCTTCAATCCTCAGTCATCAATCCTCAATCTTCAATACTCAACCCTCAATACTCAATCCTCAGTCTTCAGTCCTCAATCTTCAATACTCAATCCTCAATCCTAAAATCCTCTATCCTCAATATTCAACACACAACCCTCAACCACGAATCCTCAGTACTCAACCATCAATGCTCAATTCTCAATACTCAATAGAATATCCTGAATTCTCAGCTTTGAATACTCAATCCTCAATCTTCAATCTTCAAGTCTCCATCCACAAACATCTATTCTCATCACTCAACCATCAACACTCAGTCCTCAATCTTCAATCCTCAATCCTCAATCCTCAATCCTCAATCTTCAATCCTCAATACTCAATCTTCAATCATCAATCCTCAATCCTCAATCCTCAATCTACAATCCTCAATACTCTATCTTCAATCCTCAATCCTCAATCCTCAATCCTCAATCCTCAATCCTCAGTCATCGATCCTCAATCCCCAATCCTCAACCCTCATTCTTCAATCCTCAATCCTCAATCCTCAATCTGCAATCCTCAATACTCAATCCTCAATCCTGAATCCTCAATGCTCAATCTTCAATCCTCAATACTCAATCTTCAATCCTCAATCCTCAATTCTCAATCCTCAGTCCTCAATCCTCAATCCTCAATCCGCAATCCTCAATCTTCAATCCTCAATACTCAATCTTCAATCCTCAATCCCCAATCCTGAAATCCACAATCCTCAATATTCAACACACAACCCTCAACCTTCAATACTCAATACTCAACCATCAATCCTCAATTCTCAATACTCAATAGAATATCCTGAATTCTCAGTTTTCAATACTCAATCCTTAATGTTCTATCTTGAAGTCTCCATCCACAAACATCAATCCTCATCACTCAACCCTCAACACTCAGTCCTCAATCTTCAATACTCAATCCTCAATACTCAATCCTCAGTCCTCAGTCCTCAATCTTCAATACTCAATCCTCAATCCTAAAATCCTCAATCCTCAATATTCAACACACAACCCTCAACCACCAATCCTCAGTACTCAACCATCAATGCTCAATTCTCAATACTCAATAGAATATCCTGAATTCTCAGCTTTGAATACTCCATCCTCAATCTTCAATCTTCAAGTCTCCATCCACAAACATCTATTCTCATCACTCAACCCTCAACCCTCAGTCCTCAATCTTCAATCCTCAATCCTCAAACCTCAATCTTCAATCCTCAATACTCAATCTTCAATCCCCAATCCTCAATCCTCGATCTTCAATCCTCAGTCATCAATCCTCAATCTTCAATACTCAACCCTCAATACTCAATCCTCAGTCTTCAGTCCTCAATCTTCAATACTCAATCCTCAATCCTAAAATCCTCTATCCTCAATATTCAACACACAACCCTCAACCACGAATCCTCAGTACTCAACCATCAATGCTCAATTCTCAATACTCAATAGAATATCCTGAATTCTCAGCTTTGAATACTCAATCCTCAATCTTCAATCTTCAAGTCTCCATCCACAAACATCTATTCTCATCACTCAACCATCAACACTCAGTCCTCAATCTTCAATCCTCAATCCTCAATCCTCAATCCTCAATCTTCAATCCTCAATACTCAATCTTCAATCATCAATCCTCAATCCTCAATCCTCAATCTACAATCCTCAATACTCTATCTTCAATCCTCAATCCTCAATCCTCAATCCTCAATCCTCAATCCTCAGTCATCGATCCTCAATCCCCAATCCTCAACCCTCATTCTTCAATCCTCAATCCTCAATCCTCAATCTGCAATCCTCAATACTCAATCCTCAATCCTGAATCCTCAATGCTCAATCTTCAATCCTCAATACTCAATCTTCAATCCTCAATCCTCAATTCTCAATCCTCAGTCCTCAATCCTCAATCCTCAGTCCTCAATCCTCAATCCTCAATCTACAATCCTCAATACTCTATCTTCAATCCTCAATCCTCAATCCTCAATCCTCAATCCTCAATCCTCAGTCATCAATCCTCAATCCCCAACCCTCAATCCTCATTCTCCAATCCTCAATCCCCAATCCTCAATCTGCAATCCTCAATACTCAATCCTCAATCCTCAATCGTCAATCATCAATCCCCAATCCTCTATCATCAATCCTCAATCCTCAATCCTCAATCCTCAATCCTCAATCCTCAATCCTCAATCCTCAATCCTCAATACACAATCTTCAGTCTTCAATCCTCAGTCCTCAATCTTCAATCCTCAATCCTCAATCCTCAATCTTCAATCCTCAATACTCAATCTTCAATCCCCAATCCTCAATCCTCGATCTTCAATCCTCAGTCATCAATCCTCAATCTTCAATACTCAATCCTCAATCCTCAATCCTCAATCGTCAATCCTCAATCCTCATACCTCAAACATCAATCCTCAACCCTCAGTCCTCATCCTGCATCCTCAATCCTCAATTCTCAAACCTCAATCCTCAATCTTCAATCCTCAATACTCAATCCACAATCCTCAATCCTCAGTCCTCAAACCTCAATTCCGAATCCTCAATCCTGAATCCTCAATCTTCATCCCTCAGTCCGCAACAATCAATTGTAATTCCTCAATCCTCAATAGAATATCCTCAATTCACAGTTTTCAATACTCAATCCCCAATCTTCAATCTTCAAATCTCAATCCACAAACATCAATTCACATCACTCAACCCTCAACACTCAGTCCTCAGTCTTCAATGCTCAATCCTCAACCCTCAATCGTCAATCCTCACTTCCCAATCCTCGATCATCAATCCTCAATCCTCAATCCTCAATCGTCAATCCTCAATCCTCAATCCTCAATTCTCAATCTTCAATCCTCAATACTCTATCTTCAATCCTCAATCCACAATTCTCAATCCTCAATCCTCAATCCTCAGTCCTCAATCCTCAATCCTCAATCCTCAATTGTCATTCCTCAAACCTGAACCCTCAACCCACAGTCCTCATCCCCAATTCTCAATTCTCAATCCTCAAACCTCAATTCTCAATCTTCTATCCTCAATAATCAATCTAGAATCCTAGATCCTCAATCCCCAATCCTCAATCCTTAATCCTCAATCTTCAATCCTCAATCCCCAGTCCTCAATCTTCAATCCTAAATGCTCAATCCTCAATCCTAAATCCTCAGTCCTCAATCCTCAATCCTCAATCCTCAAACCTCAATCCTCAACCGTCAGTCCTCGTCGTCAATCCTCAAACCTCAAGCCTCAACACTCAATTTCAATCATCAATACCCAATCTTGTATCCTCAATCCTCAATCCTCAATCCTCAATCCTCAATCCTCAATATTCAACACAGAGCCCTCAACCATCAATTCTCAATACTCAACCATCAATCCTCAATTCTCAATACTCAATAGAATATCCTGAATTCTCATGGTTCAATACTCAATCCACAATATTCAATAATCAAATCTCAATCCTCAAACATCACTTCTCAACACTCTATCCTCAACACTCAGTACTCTCTCTTCAATCCTCCATCCTCAATCCTCAATCCTCAATCCTCAATCCTCAATCTTCAATCCTCAAAACTCAATCTTCAGTCTTCAATCCTCAATCCTCAATCCTCAATCCTCAATCCGCAATCCTCAATCTTCAATCCTCAATACTCAATCTTCAATCCTCAATCCTCAATCCTCAATCCTCAATTGTCATTCCTCAAACCTCAATCCTCAACCCTCAGTCCTCATCCCGAATTCTCAATTCTCAATCCTCAAACCTCAATTCTCAATCTTCTATCCTCAATAATCAATCTAGAATCCCAGATCCTCAATCCCCAATCCTCAATCCTTAATCCTCAATCTTCAATCCTCAATCCCCAGTCCTCAATCTTCAATCCTCAATGCTCAATCCTCAATCCTAAATCCTCAGTCCTCAATCCTCAATCCTCAATCCTCAATCCTCAATCCTCAATCCTCAATCCTCAATCCTCAATCCTCAATCTTCAATCCTAAATACTCAATCTTCAGTCTTCAATCCTCAATCCGCAATCCTCAATCCTCAATCCGCAATCCTCAATCTTCAATCCTCAATACTCAATCTTCAATCCTCAATCCTCAATCCTCAATCCTCAATCCTCAATCCTCAGTCATCAATCCTCAATCCCCAATCCTCAATCCTCATTCTTCAATCCTCAATCCTCAATCCTCAATCTGCAATCCTCAATACTCAATCCTCAATCCTCAATCCTCAATACTCAATCTTCAATCCTCAATACTCAATCTTCAATCCTCAATCCTCAATTCTCAATCCTCAGTCCTCAATCCTCAATCCTCAGTCCTCAATCCTCAATCCTCAATCCTCAATCCTCAATCCTCAATCCTCAATCCTCAATACTCAATCTTCAGTCTTCAATCCTCAGTCCTCAATCTTCAATCCTCAATCCTCAATCCTCAATCCTCAATCCTCAGTCATCAATCCTCAATCCCCAACCCTCAATACTCATTCTCCAATCCTCAATCCCCAATCCTCAATCTGCAATCCTCAATACTCAATCCTCAATCCTCAATCGTCAATCATCAATCCCCAATCCTCTATCATCAATCCTCAATCCTCAATCCTCAATCCTCAATCCTCAATCGTCAATCCTCAATCCTCATACCTCAAACCTCAATCCTCAACCCTCAGTCCTCATCCTGCATCCTCAATCCTCAATTCTCAATCCTCAATCCTCAATCTTCAATCCTCAATACTCAATCCACAATCCTCCATCCTCAGTCCTCAAACCTCAATTCCGAATCCTCAATCTTCATCCCTCAGTCCGCAACAATCAATTGTCATTCCTCAATCCTCAATAGAATATCCTCAATTCACAGTTTTCAATACTCAATCCCCAATCTTCAATCTTCAAATCTCAATCCACAAACGTCAATTCACATCACTCAACCCTCAACACTCAGTCCTCAGTCTTCAATGCTCAATCCTCAACCCTCAATCGTCAATCCTCAATTCCCAATCCTCGATCATCAATCCTCAATCCTCAATCCTCAATCGTCAATCCTCAATCCTCAATCCTCAATTCTCAATCTTCAATCCTCAGTACTCAATCTTCAATCCTCAATCCACAATTATCAATCCTCAATCCTCAATCCTCAGTCCTCAATCCTCAATCCTCAATCCTCAATTGTCATTCCTCAAACCTCAATCCTCAACCCACAGTCCTCATTCCCAATTCTCAATTCTCAATCCTCAAACCTCAATTCTCAATCTTCTATCCTCAATAATCAATCTAGAATCCTAGATCCTCAATCCCCAATCCTCAATCCTTAATCCTCAATCTTCAATCCTCAATCCCCAGTCCACAATCTTCAATCCTAAATGCTCAATCCTCAATCCTAAATCCTCAGTCCTCAATCCTCAATCCTCAATCCTCAAACCTCAATCCTCAACCGTCAGTCCTCGTCCTCAATCCTCAAACCTCAAGCCTCAACCCTCAATTTCAATCATCAATACCCAATCTTGTATCCTCAATCCTCAATCCTCAATCCTCAATCCTCAATCCTCAATATTCAACACAGAGCCCTCAACCATCAATTCTCAATACTCAACCATCAATCCTCAGTTCTCAATACTCAATAGAATATCCTGAATTCTCATGGTTCAATACTCAATCCACAATATTCAATAATCAAATCTCAATCCTCAAACATCACTTCTCAACACTCTATCCTCAACACTCAGTACTCTCTCTTCAATCCTCCATCCTCAATCCTCAATCCTCAATCCTCAATCCTCAATCTTCAATCCTCAAAACTCAATCTTCAGTCTTCAATCCTCAATCCTCAATCCTCAATCCTCAATCCGCAATCCTCAATCTTCAATCCTCAATACTCAATCTTCAATCCTCAATCCTCAATCCTCAATCCTCAATTGTCATTCCTCAAACCTCAATCCTCAACCCTCAGTCCTCATCCCCAATTCTCAATTCTCGATCCTCAAACCTCAATTCTCAATCTTCTATCCTCAATAATCAACCTAGAATCCCAGATCCTCAATCCCCAATCCTCAATCCTTAATCCTCAATCTTCAATCCTCAATCCCCAGTCCTCAAACTTCAATCCTCAATGCTCAATCCTCAATCCTAAATCCTCAGTCCTCAATCCTTAATCCTCAATCCTCAATCCTCAGTCATCAATCCTCAATCCTCAATCCTCAATCCTCATTCTTCAATCCTTAATCCTCAATCCTCAATCCTCAATCCTCAATCCTCAATCCTCAATCCTCAATCCTCAATCCTCAGTCATCAGTCCTCAATCCTCAATCCTCAATCCTCATTCTTCAATCCTTAATCCTCAATCCTCAATCTGCAATCCTCAATACTCAATCCTCAATCCTCAATCCTCAATCCTCAATCCTCAATCCTCAATCCTCAGTCATCAATCCTCAATCCTCAATCCTCAATCCTCAATCCTCAATCCTGAATCTTCAATCCTAAATACTCAATCTTCAGTCTTCGATCCTCAATCCGCAATCCTCAATCCTCAATCCGCAATCCTCAATCTTCAATCCTCAATACTCAATCTTCAATCCTCAATCCCCAATCCTGAAATCCACAATCCTCAATATTCAACACACAACCCTCAACCTTCAATACTCAATACTCAACCATCAATCCTCAATTCTCAATACTCAATAGAATATCCTGAATTCTCAGTTTTCAATACTCAATCCTTAATGTTCTATCTTGAAGTCTCCATCCACAAACATCAATCCTCATCACTCAACCCTCAACACTCAGTCCTCAATCTTCAATACTCAATCCTCAATACTCAATCCTCAGTCCTCAGTCCTCAATCTTCAATACTCAATCCTCAATCCTAAAATCCTCAATCCTCAATATTCAACACACAACCCTCAACCACCAATCCTCAGTACTCAACCATCAATGCTCAATTCTCAATACTCAATAGAATATCCTGAATTCTCAGCTTTGAATACTCCATCCTCAATCTTCAATCTTCAAGTCTCCATCCACAAACATCTATTCTCATCACTCAACCCTCAACCCTCAGTCCTCAATCTTCAATCCTCAATCCTCAAACCTCAATCTTCAATCCTCAATACTCAATCTTCAATCCTCAATCTACAATCCTCAATACTCTATCTTCAATCCTCAATCCTCAATCCTCAATCCTCAATCCTCAATCCTCAGTCATCGATCCTCAATCCCCAATCCTCAATCCTCATTCTTCAATCCTCAATCCTCAATCCTCAATCTGCAATCCTCAATACTCAATCCTCAATCCTGAATCCTCAATGCTCAATCTTCAATCCTCAATACTCAATCTTCAATCCTCAATCCTCAATTCTCAATCCTCAGTCCTCAATCCTCAATCCTCAGTCCTCAATCCTCAATCCTCAATATACAATCCTCAATACTCTATCTTCAATCCTCAATCCTCAATCCTCAATCCTCAATCCTCAATCCTCAGTCATCAATCCTCAATCCCCAACCCTCAATCCTCATTCTCCAATCCTCAATCCCCAATCCTCAATCTGCAATCCTCAATACTCAATCCTCAATCCTCAATCGTCAATCATCAATCCCCAATCCTCTATCATCAATCCTCAATCCTCAATCCTCAATCCTCAATCCTCAATCCTCAATCCTCAATCCTCAATCCTCAATACACAATCTTCAGTCTTCAATCCTCAGTCCTCAATCTTCAATCCTCAATCCTCAATCCTCAATCTTCAATCCTCAATACTCAATCTTCAATCCCCAATCCTCAATCCTCGATCTTCAATCCTCAGTCATCAATCCTCAATCTTCAATACTCAATCCTCAATCCTCAATCCTCAATCGTCAATCCTCAATCCTCATACCTCAAACATCAATCCTCAACCCTCAGTCCTCATCCTGCATCCTCAATCCTCAATTCTCAAACCTCAATCCTCAATCTTCAATCCTCAATACTCAATCCACAATCCTCAATCCTCAGTCCTCAAACCTCAATTCCGAATCCTCAAACCTGAATCCTCAATCTTCATCCCTCAGTCCGCAACAATCAATTGTAATTCCTCAATCCTCAATAGAATATCCTCAATTCACAGTTTTCAATACTCAATCCCCAATCTTCAATCTTCAAATCTCAATCCACAAACATCAATTCACATCACTCAACCCTCAACACTCAGTCCTCAGTCTTCAATGCTCAATCCTCAACCCTCAATCGTCAATCCTCACTTCCCAATCCTCGATCATCAATCCTCAATCCTCAATCCTCAATCGTCAATCCTCAATCCTCAATCCTCAATTCTCAATCTTCAATCCTCAATACTCTATCTTCAATCCTCAATCCACAATTCTCAATCCTCAATCCTCAATCCTCAGTCCTCAATCCTCAATCCTCAATCCTCAATTGTCATTCCTCAAACCTGAACCCTCAACCCACAGTCCTCATCCCCAATTCTCAATTCTCAATCCTCAAACCTCAATTCTCAATCTTCTATCCTCAATAATCAATCTAGAATCCTAGATCCTCAATCCCCAATCCTCAATCCTTAATCCTCAATCTTCAATCCTCAATCCCCAGTCCTCAATCTTCAATCCTAAATGCTCAATCCTCAATCCTAAATCCTCAGTCCTCAATCCTCAATCCTCAATCCTCAAACCTCAATCCTCAACCGTCAGTCCTCGTCGTCAATCCTCAAACCTCAAGCCTCAACACTCAATTTCAATCATCAATACCCAATCTTGTATCCTCAATCCTCAATCCTCAATCCTCAATCCTCAATCCTCAATATTCAACACAGAGCCCTCAACCATCAATTCTCAATACTCAACCATCAATCCTCAATTCTCAATACTCAATAGAATATCCTGAATTCTCATGGTTCAATACTCAATCCACAATATTCAATAATCAAATCTCAATCCTCAAACATCACTTCTCAACACTCTATCCTCAACACTCAGTACTCTCTCTTCAATCCTCCATCCTCAATCCTCAATCCTCAATCCTCAATCCTCAATCTTCAATCCTCAAAACTCAATCTTCAGTCTTCAATCCTCAATCCTCAATCCTCAATCCTCAATCCGCAATCCTCAATCTTCAATCCTCAATACTCAATCTTCAATCCTCAATCCTCAATCCTCAATCCTCAATTGTCATTCCTCAAACCTCAATCCTCAACCCTCAGTCCTCATCCCGAATTCTCAATTCTCAATCCTCAAACCTCAATTCTCAATCTTCTATCCTCAATAATCAATCTAGAATCCCAGATCCTCAATCCCCAATCCTCAATCCTTAATCCTCAATCTTCAATCCTCAATCCCCAGTCCTCAATCTTCAATCCTCAATGCTCAATCCTCAATCCTAAATCCTCAGTCCTCAATCCTTAATCCTCAATCCTCAATCCTCAGTCATCAATCCTCAATCCTCAATCCTCAATCCTCATTCTTCAATCCTTAATCCTCAATCCTCAATCCTCAATCCTCAATCCTCAATCCTCAATCCTCAATCCTCAATCCTCAATCCTCAATCCTCAATCCTCAATCCTCAATCCTCAATCTTCAATCCTAAATACTCAATCTTCAGTCTTCAATCCTCAATCCGCAATCCTCAATCCTCAATCCGCAATCCTCAATCTTCAATCCTCAATACTCAATCTTCAATCCTCAATCCCCAATCCTGAAATCCACAATCCTCAATATTCAACACACAACCCTCAACCTTCAATACTCAATACTCAACCATCAATCCTCAATTCTCAATACTCAATAGAATATCCTGAATTCTCAGTTTTCAATACTCAATCCTTAATGCTCTATCTTCAAGTCTCCATCCACAAACATCAATCCTCATCACTCAGCCCTCAACACTCAGTCCTCAATCTTCAATACTCAATCCTCAATACTCAATCCTCAGTCCTCAGACCTCAATCTTCAATCCTCAATCCTCAATCCTCAATACTCTATCCTCAATCGTCAGTCTTCAATCCTCAATACTCAACCTTTAATCCTCAATACACAAACCTCAATCCTCAATCCTCATCCTTCAATGCTCAACACCCACTCCGCAATCTTCAATCCTCAATCCTAAATCCTCAATTCTCAATCCTCAATCCTCCGCCCTCAGTCCTCAAACCTCAATCCTCAACCCTCAGCCCTCAGCCTCAATCCTCAATCGACAATCCGCAATCCTCAATCTTCAATCCTCAAAACTCAATCTTCAATCCTCCATCCTGAGTCCTCAAACCTGAATCCTGAATCCTAAATCCTGAGTCCTCAGTCTTCAGCCCTCAGTCCTCAACAATCAGTAGTCAATCCTCAATCCTCAATAGAATATCCTCAATTCACAGCTTTCAACACTCAATACTCAATCTGCAATCTTCAAACCTCTATCCACAAACTTCAACTGTCATCACTCAACCCTCAAAACTCAGTCCTCAATGTTCAATCCTCAATCCTCAATTCTCAATCTTCAATCCTCAATACTGAACCTTCAATCGTCAATCCTCAATCCTCAATCCTCAATCCTCAATCCTCAATCTTCAATCCTCAGTCCCCAATCCTCAATCTTCTATCCTCAATACTCAATCCTCAATCCACAATCCTCAATCCTCAATCTTCAATCCTCAATACTCAATCTTCAATCCCCAATCCTCAACCCTCAATCGTCAATCATCGATCCTCAATCATCAATCCTCAATCTTCAATACTCAATCCTCAATCCTCAATCCTCAATCATCAATACTCAACCACCAATCCTCAATTCCCAATACTCAATAGCATATCCTGAATTCTCAGGATTCTCTACTCAAACCTCGGTCCTCAACCCTCAGCCCTCATCCTCAATCCTCAATCGACAATCCGCAATCCTCAATCTTCAATCCTCAAAACTCAATCTTCAATCCTCAATCCTCAGTCCTCAAACCTCAATCCTCAATCCACAATCCTCAATCCTCAATCTTCAATCCTCAATATTCAATCTTCAATCCTCAATCCTCAAACCTCAATCCTCAATCATCAATCCTCAATCATCAATCCTCAATCTTCAATACTCAATCCTCAATACTCAACCGTCAATTCTCAGTCCTCAAACCTCAATCCCGAATCCTCAATCCTGAATCCTCAATCCTCAGCCCTCAGTCCGCAAAAATTAATTGTCAATCCTCAATCATCAATAGAATATCCTCAATTCACTGTTTCCAAT
This sequence comes from Calliopsis andreniformis, assembly GCF_051401765.1. Lineage (NCBI taxonomy): Eukaryota > Metazoa > Arthropoda > Insecta > Hymenoptera > Andrenidae > Calliopsis > Calliopsis andreniformis. The sequence continues at coordinate 1,477,099 of NW_027480531.1, read as the reverse complement.
ACTCAATCCCCATTCTTCAATCATCAAATCTCAATCCACAAACATCAATTCCCATCACTCAACCATCAACACTCAGTCCTCAATGTTCAATCCTCAATCCTCAATCCTCAATCTTCAACCCTCAATACTCAATCCCCAATCCTCAATCCTCAATTCTCAATCCTCAGTACTCAATCCTCAATCGTCAATACTCAATCTCCAATCCTCAATCTTCAATCCTCAATCCTCAAGCCTCAATCCTCAATCCTCAATATTCATCACACAACCCTCAACCTTCAATCCTCAATACTCAACCATCAATCCTGAATTCTCAATACTCAATAGAATATCCTGAATTCTCAGTTTTCAATACTCAATCCTCAATCTTCTATCTTCAAGTCTCCATCTACAAACATCAATACTCATCACTCAACCCTCAACACTCAGTCCTCAATCTTCAATCCTCAATCCTCAATACTCAATCCTCAGTCCTCAGTCCTCAATCTTCAATACCCAATCCTCAATCCTAAAATCCTCAATCCTCAATATTCAACACACAACCTCAACCACCAATCCTCAGTACACAACCATCAATGCTCAATTCTCAATACTCAATAGAATATCCTGAATTCTCAGCTTTGAATACTCAATCCTCAATCTTCAATCTTCAAGTCTCCATCCACAAACATCTATTCTCATCACTCAACCCTCAACACTCAGTCCTCAATCTTCAATCCTCAATCCTCAATCCTCAATCCTCAATCCTCAAGCCTCAATCCTCAGTCCTCAAACCTCAATCCTGAATCCTCAATCCTGAATCCTCAATCTTCAGCCCTCAGTCCTCTACAATCAGCTGTCTATCCTCAATCCTCAATAGAATATCATCAATTCACAGTTTTCATTACTCAATGCTCAATCTGCAATCTTCAAATCGCTGTCCTCAAACATCAATTCTGATCACTCAACCCTCAACACTCAGTCCCCAATCCTCAATATTCAATTCTCAATCCTCGATCTTCAATCCTCAGTCATCAATCCTCAATCTTCAATACTCAATCCTCAATCCTCGATCCTCAATCGTCAATCCTCAATCCTCATACCTCAAACCTCAATCCTCAACCCTCAGTCCTCATCCTGCATCCTCAATCCTCAATTCTCAATCCTCAATCCTCAATCTTCAGTCCTCAATACTCAATCCACAATCCTCAGTCCTCAGTCCTCAAACCTCAATTCCGAATCCTCTATCCTGAATCCTCAATCTTCATCCCTCAGTTCGCAACAATCAATTGTCATTCCTCAATCCTCAATAGAATATCCTCAATTCACAGTTTTCAATGCTCAATCCTCAATCTGCAATCTTCAGATCTCAATCCACAAACATAAATTCTCAACACTCAACCCTCAACACTCAGTACCCAATCCTCAATATTCAATCCTCAATCCTCAATCCTCAATCCTCAATCCTCAATCTTCAATCCTCAATACTCAATCTTCAATCCTCAATCCTCAATCCTCAATCCTCTATCCTCAATCGTCAGTCTTCAATCCTCAATACTCAACCTTTAATCCTCAATACTCAAACCTCAATCCTCAATCCTCATCCTTCAATCCTCAATACCCACTCCTCAATCTTCAATCCTCAATCCTAAATCCTCAATTCTCAATCCTCAATCCTCAGTCGTCAGTCCACAAACCTCAATCCTCAACCCTCAGCCCTCATCCTCAATCCTCAATCGACAATCCGCAATCCTCAATCTTCAATCCTCAATACCCAATCTTCAATCCCCAATCCTCAATCCTCGATCTTCAATCCTCAGTCATCAATCCTCAATCCCCAATCCTCAATCCTCATTCTTCAATCCTCAATCCTCAATCTGCAATCCTCAATACTCAATCCTCAATCCTCAATCCTCAATACTCAATCTTCAATCCTCAATACTCAATCTTCAATCCTCATCCTCAATTCTCAATCCTCAGTCCTCAATCCTCAATCCTCAGTCCTCAATCCTCAATCCTCAATACTCAAACCTCAATCCTCAACCGTCAGTCCTCGTCCTCAATCCTCAACCCTCAATCCTCAGTCCTCAATCTTGAATCATCAATACTCAATCTTCAATCCTCGAGTCTCCATCCACAAACATCAATTCACATCACTCAACCCTCAACACTCAGTCCTCAATCTTCAACCCTCAATCCTCAATCCTCAATCTACAATCCTCAATACTCTATCTTCAATCCTCAATCCTCAATCCTCAATCCTCAATCCTCAATCCTCAATCCTCAGTCATCAATCCTCAATCCCCAACCCTCAATACTCATTCTCCGATCCTCAATCCCCAATCCTCAATCTGCAATCCTCAATACTCAATCCTCAATCCTCAATCGTCAATCATCAATCCCCAATCCTCTATCATCAATCCTCAATCCTCAATCCTCAATCCTCAATCCTCAATCCTCAATCCTCAATCCTCAAACCTCAATACTCAATCTTCAGTCTTCAATCCTCAGTCCTCAATCTTCAATCCTCAATCCTCAATCCTCAATCTTCAATCCTCAATACTCAATCTTCAATCCCCAATCCTCAATCCTCGATCTTCAATCCTCAGTCATCAATCCTCAATCTTCAATACTCAATCCTCAATCCTCAATCCTCAATCGTCAATCCTCAATCCTCATACCTCAAACCTCAATCCTCAACCCTCAGTCCTCATCCTGCATCCTCAATCCTCAATTCTCAATCCTCAATCCTCAATCTTCAGTCCTCAATACTCAATCCACAATCCTCAATCCTCAGTCCTCAAACCTCAATTCCGAATCCTCTATCCTGAATCCTCAATCTTCATCCCTCAGTTCGCAACAATCAATTGTCATTCCTCAATCCTCAATAGAATATCCTCAATTCACAGTTTTCAATACTCAATCCCCAATCTTCAACCTTCAAATCTCAATCCACAAACATCAATTCACATCACTCAACCCTCAACACTCAGTCCTCAGTCTTCAATGCTCAATCCTCAACCCTCAATCGTCAATCCTCAATTCCCAATCCTCGATCATCAATCCTCAATCCTCAATCCTCAATCGTCAATCCTCAATCCTCAATCCTCAATTCTCAATCTTCAATCCTCAATACCCAATCTTCAATCATCAATCCACAATTCTCAATCCTCAATCCTCAATCCTCAGTCCTCAATCCTCAATCCTCAATCCTCAAAACTCAATCTTCAGTCTTCAATCCTCAATCCTCAATCTTCAATCCCCAATCCTCAATCCTCGATCTTCAAGCCTCAGTCATCAGTCCTCAATCTTCAATACTCAATCCTCAATCCTCAATCCTCAATCGTCAATCCTCAATCCTCATACCTCGAACCTCAATCCTCAACCCTCAGTCCTCATCCTCCATCCTCAATCCTCAATTCTCAATCCTCAATCCTCACTCTTCAATCCTCAATACTCAATCCACAATCCTGAATCCTCAGTCCTCAGTCCCCAATCTTCAATACTCAATCCTCAATCCTAAAATCCTCAATCCTCAATATTCAACACACAACCCTCAACCACCAATCCTCAGTACTCAACCATCAATGCTCAATTCTCAATACTCAATAGAATATCCTGAATTCTCAGCTTTGAATACTCAGTCCTCAATCTTCAATCTTCAAGTCTCCATCTACAAACATCTATTCTCATCACTCAACCCTCAACACTCAGTCCTCAATCTTCAATCCTCAATCCTCAATCCTCAATCTTCAATCCTCAATACTCAATCTTCAATCCCCAATCCTCAATCCTCGATCTTCAATCCTCAGTCATCAATCCTCAATCTTCAATACTCAATCCTCGATCCTCAATCCTCATTCGTCAATCCTCAATCCTCATACCTCAAACCTCAATCCTCATCCCTCAGTCCTCATCCTCCATCCTCAATCCTCAATTCTCAATCCTCAATACTCAATCTTCAATCCTCAATACTCAATCCACAATCCTCAATCCTCGGTTCTCAAACCTCAATTCCGAATCCTCAATCCTGAATCCTCAATCTTCATCTCTCAGTCCGCAACAATCAATTGTCAGTCCTCAATCCTCAATAGAATATCCTCAATTCACAGTTTTCAAAACTCAATCCCCAATCTTCAATCTTCAAATCTCAATCCACAAACATCAATTCTCATCACTCAACCCTCAACACTCAGTCCTCAATCTTCAATCCTCAATCCTCAAACCTCAATCCTCAATCCGCAATCCTCAATCCTCAATCCTCAATCCTCAATCTTCAATCCTCAGTCATCAATCCTCAATCTTCAATACTCAATCCTCAATCCTCAATCCTCAAACGTCAATCCTCAATCCTCAATCCTCAAACGTCAATCCTCAATCCTCATACCTCAAACCTCAATCCTCAACCCTCAGTCCTCATCCTCCATCCTCAATCCTCAATTCTCAATCCTCAATCCTCAGTCATCAATCCTAAATCCTCATTCTTCAATCGTCAATCCTCAATCCTTAATCTGCAATCCTCAATACTCAATCCTCAATCCTCAATCGTCAATCATCAATCCCCAGTCCTCTATCATCACTCCTCAATCCTCAATCCTCAATATTCAACACACAACCCTCAACCTTCAGTCCTCAATACTCAACCATCAATCCTCAATTCTCAATACTCAATAGAATATCCTGAATTCTCAGTTTTCAATACTCAATCCTCAATCTTCTATCTTCAAGTCTCCATCTACAAACACCAATACTCATCACTCAACCCTCAACACTCAGTCCTCAATCTTCAATCCTCAATCCTCAATACTCAATCCTCAGTCCTCAGTCCTCAATCTTGAATACCCAATCCTCAATCCTCAATATTCAACACACAACCTCAACCACCAATCCTCAGTACACAACCATCAATGCTCAATTCTCAATACTCAATAGAATATCCTGAATTCTCAGCTTTGAATACTCAATCCTCAATCTTCAATCTTCAAGTCTCCATCCACAAACATCTATTCTCGTCACTCAACCCTCAACACTCAGTCCTCAACCTTCAATCCTCAATCCTCAATCCTGAAATCCTCAATCCTCAATATTCAACACACAACCCTCAACCTTCAATCCTCAATACTCAATACTGAGTAGAATATCCTGAATTCTCAGTTTTCAATACTCAATGCTCAATCTTCTAACTTCAAGTCTCCATCCACAAACATCAATACTCATCACTCAACCCTCAACACTCAGTCCTCAATCTTCAATCCTCAATCCTCAATACTCAATCCTCAGTCCTCAGTCCTCAATCTTCAATACTCAATCCTCAATCCTAAAGTCCTCAATCCTCAATATTCAACACACAACCCTCAACCACCAATCCTCAGTACTCAACCATCAATGCTCAATTCTCAATACTCAATAGAATATCCTGAATTCTCAGCTTTGAATACTCAATCCTCAATCTTCAAGTCTCCATCCACAGACATCTATTCTCATCACTCAACCCTCAGCACTCAGTCCTCAATCTTCAATCCTCAATCCTCTAATCCTCAATCTTCAATCCTCAATACTCAATCTTTAATCCCCAATCCTCAATCCTTATACCTCAATCCTCATTCTTCAATCCTCAATACCCAATCCTCAATCTTCAATCCTCAATCCTCAATCCTCACTTCTCATTTCTCAATACTCGGTCCTCAGTCCTCAAATCACAATCCTCAACCCTCAGCCCTCATACTCAATCCTCAATCATCAATCCTCAATCCTCAATCTTCAATCCTCAAGCCTCAATCCTCAATACTCAATCCTCAGTCCTCAAACATCAATCCTGAATACTCAGTCCTGAATCCTCAATCTTCAGACCTCAGACCTCAACAATCAGTATTCAATCCTCAATCCTCAATAGAATATCCTCAATTCACAGATTTCAACACTCAATACTCAATCTGCAATCTTCAATCCTCTATTCACAAACTTCAATTGTCATCACTCAACCCTCAACACTCAGTCCTCAATGTTCAATCCTCAATCCTCAATTCTCAATCTTCAATCCTCAATACTGAACCTTCAATCGTCAATCCTCAATCCTCAATCCTCAATCCTCAATCCTCAATCTTCAATCCTCAGTCCCCAATCCTCAATCTTCTATCCTCAATACTCAATCCTCAATCCACAATCCTCAATCCTCAATCTTCAATCCTCAATACTCAATCTTCAATCACCAATCCTCAATCCTCAATCCTCAATCATCGATCCTCAATCATCAATCCTCAATCTTCAATACTCAATCCTCAATCCTCAATCCTCAATCATCAATACCCAACCATCAATCCTCAATTCCCAATACTCAATAGCATATCCTGAATTCTCAGGATTCTCTACTCAAACCTCGGTCCTCAACCCTCAGCCCTCATCCTCAATCCTCAATCGACAATCCGCAATCCTCAATCTTCAATCCTCAAAACTCAATCTTCAATCCTCAATCCTCAGTCCTCAAACCTCAATCCTCAATCCACAATCCTCAATCCTCAATCATCAATACTCAACCATCAATCCTCAATTCCCAATACTCAATAGCATATCCTGAATTCTCAGGATTCTCTACTCAAACCTCGGTCCTCAACCCTCAGCCCTCATCCTCAATCCTCAATCGACAATCCGCAATCCTCAATCTTCAATCCTCAAAACTCAATCTTCAATCCTCAATCCTCAGTCCTCAAACCTCAATCCTCAATCCACAATCCTCAATCCTCAATCTTCAATCCTCAATATTCAATCTTCAATCCTCAATCCTCAAACCTCAATCCTCAATCATCAATCCTCAATCATCAATCCTCAATCTTCAATACTCAATCCTCAATACTCAACCGTCAATTCTCAGTCCTCAAACCTCAATCCCGAATCCTCAATCCTGAATCCTCAATCTTCAGCCCTCAGTCCGCAAAAATTAATTGTCAATCCTCAATCATCAATAGAATATCCTCAATTCACTGTTTCCAATACTCAATCCCCATTCTTCAATCATCAAATCTCAATCCACAAACATCAATTCTCATCACTCAACCATCAACACTCAGTCCTCAATGTTCAATCCTCAATCCTCAATCCTCAATCTTCAACCCTCAATACTCAATCCTCAATCCTCAAGCCTCAATTCTCAATCCTCAGTACTCAATCCTCAATCGTCAATACTCAATCTCCAATCCTCAATCTTCAATCCTCAATCCTCAAGCCTCAATCCTCAATCCTCAATATTCAACACACAACCCTCAACCATCAATCCTCAATTCTCAATACTCAATAGAATATCCTGAATTCTCACGGTTCAATACTCAATCCACAAAGCTCAATAATCAAATCTCAATCCCCAAACATCAATTCTCAACACTCAATCCTCAATACTCAGTCCTCTCTCTCCAATCCTCCATCCTCAATCCTCAATCTTCAAGCGTCAATCCTCAATCCTCAATCCTCAAACCTCAATCCTCAGTCCTCAAACCTCTATCCGGATTCCTCAATACTGAATCCTCAATCTTCAGCCGTCGGTCCTCAACAATCAATTGTCAATCCTCAATCCTCAATAGAATATCCTCAATTCACAGTTTTCAATACTCAATCCCCATTCTTCAATCTTCAAATCTCAATCCACAAACATCAATTCTCATCACTCAACCCTCAACACTCAGTCCTCAATCTTCAATCCTCAATCCTCAATCCTCAATCTTCAATCCTCAATACTCAATCTTCAATCGTCAATCCTCAATTCTCAATCCTCAATACTCAATCCTCAATCCTCAATCCTCAACACTCAATCCTCATTCTTCAATCCTCAATACCCAATCCTCAATCTTCAATCGTCAATCCTCAATCCTCAATTCCCAATCCTCAATCATTAATCCTCAGACCTCAAACATCAATAGTCAACCCTCAGTCAACGTCCTAAATCCACAACCCTCAATCCTCAATCCTCAATCTTCAATCCTCAATCCTCAATCCTCAATCCTCAATCCTCAAGCCTCAATCTTCAGTCCTCAATCCTCAATCCTGAATCCTCAATCCTGAATCCTCAATCTTCAGCCCTCAGTCCTCTACAATCAGCTGTCTATCCTCAATCCTCAATAGAATATCATCAATTCACAGTTTTCATTACTCAATGCTCAATCTGCAATCTTCAAATCGCTGTCCTCAAACATCAATTCTGATCACTGAACCCTCAACACTCAGTCCCCAATCCTCAATATTCAATCCTCAATCCTCAATCCTCAATCCTCAATCTTCAATCTTCAATCCTCAGTACTCAATCTACAATCTTCAATCCTCCATTCTCAATCCTCAATCCTCAATCCGCAATCCTTAATCCTCAATCCTCAATCCTCAATCCTCAATCCTCAATATTCAATCCTCTGTCCCCAATCCTCAATCTTCTATCCTCAATACTCAATCCTCAATCCTCAATCCTCAATCCTCAATCTTCAATCCTCAATGCTCAATCTTCAATCCTCAATCCTCAATCCTCAATCCTCAATCATCAATCCTCAATCCTCAATCCTCAATCCTCAATCCTCAATTCTCAATCCTCAATACTCAATCCTCAATCCTCATTTTTCAATCCTCACTACCCAATCCTCAATATTCAATCCTCAATCCTCAATCCTCAATACTCAATCCTCAGTCCTCAGTCCACAGTCCTCAAACCTCAATCCTTAACCCTCAGCCCTCATCCTCAATCCTCAATCGACAATCCGCAATCCTCAATCTTCAATCCTAAATACTCAATCTTCAATCCTCAATCCTCAGTCCTCAAACCTCAATTCTGAATCCTCAATCCTGAGTCCTCAATCTTCAGCCCTCAGTCCTCAACAATCAGTAGTCAATCCTCAATCCTCAAGCGAATATCCTCAATTCACAGTTTTCAACACTCAATACTCAATCTGCAACCTTCAAACCTCTATCCACAAACATCAATTCTCAATCCTCAACACTCAGTCCTCAATGTTCAATCCTCAATCCTCAATCCTCAATCGTCAATCCTCAATACTGAATCTTCAATCCTCAATCCTCAATCCTCAATCCTCAATCCTCAATCCTCAATCTTCAATCCTCTGTCCCCAATCCTCAATCTTCTATCCTCAATACTCAATCCTCAATCCTCAATCCTCAGTCCTCAACCTTCAATCGTCAATCCTCAATCCTCAATCTTCAATCCTCAATACGCAATCTTCAATCCTCAATCCTCATTCCTCAATCCTCAATACCCAATCCTCAATCTTCAATTCTCAATCCTCAATACTCAATTCTCAATCCTCAATCCTCAATCCTCAGACCTCAAACATCAATACTCAACCCGCAGTCCTCGTCCTCAATCCACAACCCTCAATCCTCAATCCTCAATCTTCAATCCTCAATACTCAATCATCAATCCTCAATCCTCAGTCCCCAAACCTCAATTCTGAATCCTCAATCCTGAGTCCTCAATCTTCAGCCCTCAGTCCTCAACAATCAGTAGTCAATCCTCAATCCTCAAGAGAATATCCTCAATTCACAGTTTTCAACACTCAATACTCAATCTGCAACCTTCAAACCTCTATCCACAAACATCAATTCTCAACCCTCAACACTCAGTCCTCAATGTTCAATCCTCAATCCTCAATCCTCAATCGTCAATCCTCAATACTGAATCTTCAATCCTCAATCCTCAATCCTCAATCCTCAATCCTCAATCCTCAATCCTCAATCCTCAATCTTCAATCCTCAGTCCCCAATCCTCAATCTTCTATCCTCAATACTCAATCCTCAATCCTCAACCCTCAATCCTCAATTTTCAATCCTCAATGCTCAATCTTCAATCCTCAATCCTCAATCTTCAATCCTCAACACCCAATCTTCAATCCTCAATCCTTAATACTCAACCCTCAATCCTCATTCTTCAATCCTCAATACCCAATCCTCAATCTTCAATCCTCAATCCTCAATTCGCAATCCTCAATCCTCATTCCTCAGTCCTCAAGCATCATTACTCAACCCCCAGTCCTCGTCCTCAATCCACAACCCTCAATCCTCAAACCTCGATTTTCATTCATCAATATTCAACGTTCAATCCTCAATCCTCAATACTCAATACACAGTCATGAATCCTCAAAGTTCAATCCTCAATACCCAATCCTCAATCTCCAATCCTCAATCCTCAGTCCTCAATCCTCAATCCTCAATCCTCAATCCTCTGTCCTCAAACCTCAATCCTGAATCCTCAATCCTGGATCCTCAATCCTGAATCCTCAATCTTCAGCCCTCAGTCCTCAACAATCAGTTGCCAGTCCTCAATCCTCAATAGAATATTATCAATTCACAGTTTTCAATACTCAATACTCAATCTGCAATCCTCAACCCACAATCCTCAACATTCAATCCTCAATTCTCAATACTCAATAGAATATCCGGAATTCTCTGTTTTCAATACTCAATCCTCAATCTTCAATCATCATGTCTCCAACCACAAACATCAATTCTCATCACTCAACCCTCAACACTCAGTCCTCAAACTTCAACCCTCAGTCCTCAATACTCAATCCTCAGTCCTCAGTCCTCAATCTTCAATACTCAATCCTCAATCCTAAAATCCTCAATCCTCAATATTCAACACATAACCCTCAAGCATCAACCCTCAATACTCAACCATCAATCCTCAATTCTCAATACTCAATAGAATATCCTGAATTCTCAGTTTTCAATACTCAATCCTCAATCTTCAATCTTAAAGTCTCCATCCACAAACATCTATTCTCATCACTCAGCCCTCAACACTCAGCCCTCATCCTCAACCCTCAAACCTCAATCCTCAATCCTCAATCCTCAATCTTCTATCTTCAATCCTCAATACTCAATCTTCAATCCTCAATCCTCAGTCCTCAAACCTCAATTCTGAATGCTCAATCCTCAATCTTCAATCCTCAATCCGAAATTCTCAATTCTTAATACTCAATCCTCAATCCTCAATCCTCTGTCCTCAAACCACAATCCTGAATCCTCAATCCTGAATCCTCAATCTTCAGCCCTCAGTCCTCAACAATCAGTTGTCAGTCCTCAATCCTCAATAGAATATTATCAATTCACAGTTTTCAATACTCAATACTCAATCTGCAATCTTCAAATCTCTATCCACAAACATCAATTTTCATCACTCAACCCTCAACACTCAGTCCACAATCCTCAATATTCAATCCTCAATCCCCAATCCTCAACCCACAATCCTCAACATTCAATCCTCAATTCTCAATACTCAATAGAATATCCGGAATTCTCTGTTTTCAATACTCAATCCTCAATCTTCAATCTTCAAGTCTCCAACAACAAACATCAATCCTCATCACTCAACCCTCAACACTCAGTCCTCAATCTTCAACCCTCAGTCCTCAATACTCAATCCTGAATCCTCAATCTTCAATCCTCAATCCTCAATTCTCAATCCTCAATACTCAATCCTCAATCCTCAATCCTCTGTCCTCAAACCACAATCCTGAATCCTCAATCCTGAATCCTCAATCTCCAGCCCTCAGTCCTCAACAATCAGTTGTCAATCCTCAATCCTTAATAGAATATCATCAATTCACAGCTTTCAATACTCAATACTCAATCTGCAATCTTCAAATCTCTATCCACAAACATCAATTCTCATCACTCAACGCTCAACACTCAGTCCCCAATCCTCAATACTCAATCCTCAATCCCCAACCTCAACCCACAATCCTCAACATTCAATCCTCAATACTCAATCTTCAATCCTCAATCCTCAATCCTCAATCCTCAATTCCCAATCCTCAATCGTCAATCTTCAATCCTCAATACTCAATCTTCAATCCTCAATCCTCAATCCTCATCAATCCTCAATCCTCAATCCTCATTCTTCAATCCTCACTACCCAATCCTCAATCTTCAATCCTGAATCCTCAATCCTCAATCCTCAGTGCTCAAACCTCAATTCTGAATCCTCAACCCTGAATCCTCAATCTTCAGCCCTCAGTCCTCAACAATCAGTTGTCAATCCTCAATCCTCAATAGAATACCCTCAATTCACAGTTTTCAATACTTAATACTCAATCTGCAATCTTCAAATCTCTATCCACAGACATCAATTCCCATCACTCAACCCTCAACACTCAGCGCTCAGTGTTCAATCCTCAATCCTCAATTCTCAACCTTCAATCTTCAATACTGAATCTTCAATCCTCAATCCTCAATCCTCAATACTCAATCCTCAATCCTCATTCCTCAAACCTCAATCCTCAACCCTCAGTCCTCATCCTTAATTCTCAATTCTCAATCCCCAATCCTCAATTCTCAATCTTCAATCCTCCATAATCAATTTCCAATCCTAGATCCTCAGTCCCCAATCCTCAGTCCTTAATCCTCAATCTTCAATCCTCAATCCCCAGTCCACAATCCTCAAACCTCAATCCTCAATCCCCAATCCTCAATCCTCAATATTCAACACTCAACCCTCAACCATCAATTCTCAATACTCAACCGTCTATCCTCAATTCTCAATACTCAATAGAATATCCTGAATTCTCATGGTTCAATACTCAATCCACAATATTCAATAATCAAATCTCAATCCACAAACATCAATTCTCATCACTCAACCCTCAACACTCAGTCCTCAATCTTCAATCCTCAATCCTCAATCCTCAATCTTCAATCCTCAATACACAATCTACAATCCTCAATCCTCAATTCTCAGTCCTCAATACAACAATCCTCAATCCTCAATACTCAATCTTCAATCCTCAACCCTCAATTCTCAGTCCTCAATACTCAATCCTCAATCGTCAGTCCTCAATCCCCAATCCCAAATCATCAATCCCCAATCCTCAATCCTCAATCCTCAATCCTCAATCTTCAGTCCTCAATACTCAATCTTCAATCCTCAATCCTCAATCCGCAATCTTCAATCCTCAATACTCAATCTTCAATCCTCAATGCTCAATCTTCAACCCTCAATCCTCAATCCTCGGTCCTCAATCCTCAATCGTCAATCTCCAATCCTGAATACTCAATCTTCAATCCTCAATCCTCAATCCTCAATCCTTAACCTTCATTCCTCAATACTCAGTCTTCAATCCTCCACCCTCAACCCTCAATCCTCAATCCTCAATCCTCAATCCTCAACCCTCAATCCTCAATCCTCAATCCCCAATACCCAATCCTCAATCCTCAGTCCTCAAACCTCAATCCTGAATCCTCAATCCTGAATCCTCAATCTTCAGCCCTGAGTCCTCAACAATCAGTTGTCAATCCTCAATCCTCAATAGAATATACTCAATTCACAGTTTCCAATACTGAATACTCAATCCGCAATCTTCAGATCTCTATCCGCAAACATCAATTCTCATCACTCAACCCTCAACACTCAGTCTTCAATCCTCAATCCTCAACCCTCAATCCTCAATCCTCATTCATCAATCCTCAACACCCAATCCTCAATCTACAATCCTCAAGCCTCAATCCGAAATTCTCAATCCTCACTCCTCAATCCTCAGACCTCAAACATCAATACTCAACCCTCGCTCCTCATCCTCAATTCTCAATTCTCAATCCTCAATCCTCAATTCTCAATCTTCTATCTTCAATCCTCAATACTCAATCTTCAATCCTCAATCCTCAGTCCTCAAACCTCAATTCTGAATCCTCAATCCTCAATCTTCAATCCTCAATCCGAAATTCTCAATCCTTAATACTCAATCCTCAATCCTCAATCCTCTGTCCTCAAACCACAATCCTGAATCCTCAATCCTGAATCCTCAATCTTCAGCCCTCAGTCCTCAACAATCAGTTGTCAGTCCTCAATCCTCAATAGAATATTATCAATTCACAGTTTTCAATACTCAATACTCAATCTGCAATCTTCAAATCTCTATCCACAAACATCAATTTTCATCACTCAATCCTCAACACTCAGTCCACAATCCTCAATATTCAATCCTCAATCCCCAATCCTCAACCCACAATCCTCAACATTCAATCCTCAATTCTCAATACTCAATAGAATATCCGGAATTCTCTGTTTTCAATACTCAATCCTCAATCTTCAATCTTCAAGTCTCCAACAACAAACATCAATCCTCATCACTCAACCCTCAACACTCAGTCCTCAATCTTCAACCCTCAGTCCTCAATACTCAATCCTGAATCCTCAATCTTCAATCCTCAATCCTCAATTCTCAATCCTCAATACTCAATCCTCAATCCTCAATCCTCTGTCCTCAAACCACAATCCTGAATCCTCAATCCTGAATCCTCAATCTCCAGCCCTCAGTCCTCAACAATCAGTTGTCAATCCTCAATCCTTAATAGAATATCATCAATTCACAGCTTTCAATACTCAATACTCAATCTGCAATCTTCAAATCTCTATCCATAAACATCAATTCTCATCACTCAACGCTCAACACTCAGTCCCCAATCCTCAATACTCAATCCTCAATCCCCAACCTCAACCCACAATCCTCAACATTCAATCCTCAATACTCAATCTTCAATCCTCAATCCTCAATCCTCAATCCTCAATTCCCAATCCTCAATCGTCAATCTTCAATCCTCAATACTCAATCTTCAATCCTCAATCCTCAATCCTCATCAATCCTCAATCCTCAATCCTCATTCTTCAATCCTCACTACCCAATCCTCAATCTTCAATCCTGAATCCTCAATCCTCAATCCTCAGTGCTCAAACCTCAATTCTGAATCCTCAACCCTGAATCCTCAATCTTCAGCCCTCAGTCCTCAACAATCAGTTGTCAATCCTCAATCCTCAATAGAATATCCTCAATTCACAGTTTTCAATACTTAATACTCAATCTGCAATCTTCAAATCTCTATCCACAGACATCAATTCCCATCACTCAACCCTCAACACTCAGCGCTCAGTGTTCAATCCTCAATCCTCAATTCTCAACCTTCAATCTTCAATACTGAATCTTCAATCCTCAATCCTCAATCCTCAATACTCAATCCTCAATCCTCATTCCTCAAACCTCAATCCTCAACCCTCAGTCCTCATCCTTAATTCTCAATTCTCAATCCCCAATCCTCAATTCTCAATCTTCAATCCTCCATAATCAATTTCCAATCCTAGATCCTCAGTCCCCAATCCTCAGTCCTTAATCCTCAATCTTCAATCCTCAATCCCCAGTCCACAATCCTCAAACCTCAATCCTCAATCCCCAATCCTCAATCCTCAATATTCAACACTCAACCCTCAACCATCAATTCTCAATACTCAACCGTCTATCCTCAATTCTCAATACTCAATAGAATATCCTGAATTCTCATGGTTCAATACTCAATCCACAATATTCAATAATCAAATCTCAATCCACAAACATCAATTCTCATCACTCAACCCTCAACACTCAGTCCTCAATCTTCAATCCTCAATCCTCAATCCTCAATCTTCAATCCTCAATACACAATCTACAATCCTCAATCCTCAATTCTCAGTCCTCAATACAACAATCCTCAATCCTCAATACTCAATCTTCAATCCTCAACCCTCAATTCTCAGTCCTCAATACTTAATCCTCAATCGTCAGTCCTCAATCCCCAATCCCAAATCATCAATCCCCAATCCTCAATCCTCAATCCTCAATCCTCAATCTTCAGTCCTCAATACTCAATCTTCAATCCTCAATCCTCAATCCGCAATCTTCAATCCTCAATACTCAATCTTCAATCCTCAATGCTCAATCTTCAACCCTCAATCCTCAATCCTCGGTCCTCAATCCTCAATCGTCAATCTCCAATCCTGAATACTCAATCTTCAATCCTCAATCCTCAATCCTTAACCTTCATTCCTCAATACTCAGTCTTCAATCCTCCACCCTCAACCCTCAATCCTCAATCCTCAATCCTCAATCCTCAACCCTCAATCCTCAATCCTCAATCCCCAATACCCAATCCTCAATCCTCAGTCCTCAAACCTCAATCCTGAATCCTCAATCCTGAATCCTCAATCTTCAGCCCTGAGTCCTCAACAATCAGTTGTCAATCCTCAATCCTCAATAGAATATACTCAATTCACAGTTTCCAATACTGAATACTCAATCCGCAATCTTCAGATCTCTATCCGCAAACATCAATTCTCATCACTCAACCCTCAACACTCAGTCTTCAATCCTCAATCCTCAACCCTCAATCCCCAATCCTCATTCTTCAATCCTCAACACCCAATCCTCAATCTACAATCCTCAAGCCTCAATCCGAAATTCTCAATCCTCACTCCTCAATCCTCAGACCTCAAACATCAATACTCAACCCTCGCTCCTCATCCTCAATTCTCAATTCTCAATCCTCAATCCTCAATTCTCAATCTTCAATCCTCAGTAATCAATCTCCAAGCCTAGATCCTCAATCCCCAATCCTCAATCCTTAATCCTCAATCTTCAATCCTCAATCCCCAGTCCTCAATCTTCAATCCTCAATGCTCAATCGTCAATCCTCAATCCTCAGTCTTCAATCCTCAATCCTCAATCCCCAAACCTAAATCCTCAACCGTCAGTCCTCGTCCTCAATCCTCAACCCTCAATCCTCAACCCGCAGCCCTCATCCTCCATCCTCAATCCTCAATCCTCATTCCTCAATCTTCAATCCTCAATCCTCAATCTGCAATCCTCAATACTCAATCCTCAATCCTCAATCCTCAATACTCAATCTTCAATCCTCAATACTCAATCTTCAATCCTCATCCTCAATTCTCAATCCTCAGTCCTCAATCCTCAATCCTCAGTCCTCAATCCTCAATCCTCAATACTCAAACCTCAATCCTCAACCGTCAGTCCTCGTCCTCAATCCTCAACCCTCAATCCTCAGTCCTCAATCTTGAATCATCAATACTCAATCTTCAATCCTCGAGTCTCCATCCACAAACATCAATTCACATCACTTAACCCTCAACACTCAGTCCTCAATCTTCAACCCTCAATCCTCAATCCTCAATCTACAATCCTCAATACTCTATCTTCAATCCTCAATCCTCAATCCTCAATCCTCAATCCTCAATCCTCAATCCTCAGTCATCAATCCTCAATCCCCAACCCTCAATCCTCATTCTCCGATCCTCAATCCCCAATCCTCAATCTGCAATCCTCAATACTCAAGCCTCAATCCTCAATCGTCAATCATCAATCCCCAATCCTCTATCATCAATCCTCAATCCTCAATCCTCAATCCTCAATCCTCAATCCTCAATCCTCAATCCTCAAACCTCAATACTCAATCTTCAGTCTTCAATCCTCAGTCCTCAATCTTCAATCCTCAATCCTCAATCCTCAATCTTCAATCCTCAATACTCAATCTTCAATCCCCAATCCTCAACCCTCGATCTTCAATCCTCAGTCATCAATCCTCAATCTTCAATACTCAATCCTCAATCCTCAATCCTCAATCGTCAATCCTCAATCCTCATACCTCAAACCTCAATCCTCAACCCTCAGTCCTCATGCTGCATCCTCAATCCTGAATTCTCAATCCTCAATCCTCAATCTTCAGTCCTCAATACTCAATCCACAATCCTCAATCTTCAGTCCTCAAACCTCAATTCCGAATCCTCTATCCTGAATCCTCAATCTTCATCCCTCAGTTCGCAACAATCAATTGTCATTCCTCAATCCTCAATAGAATATCCTCAATTCACGGTTTTCAATACTCAATCCCCAATCTTCAACCTTCAAATCTCAATCCACAAACATCAATTCACATCACTCAACCCTCAACACTCAGTCCTCAGTCTTCAATGCTCAATCCTCAACCCTCAATCGTCAATCCTCAATTCCCAATCCTCGATCATCAATCCTCAATCCTCAATCCTCAATCGTCAATCCTCAATCCTCAATCCTCAATTCTCAATCTTCAATCCTCAATACCCAATCTTCAATCATCAATCCACAATTCTCAATCCTCAATCCTCAATCCTCAGTCCTCAATCCTCAATCCTCAATCCTCAAAACTCAATCTTCAGTCTTCAATCCTCAATCCTCAATCTTCAATCCCCAATCCTCAATCCTCGATCTTCAAGCCTCAGTCATCAATCCTCAATCTTCAATACTCAATCCTCAATCCTCAATCCTCAATCGTCAATCCTCAATCCTCATACCTCGAACCTCAATCCTCAACCCTCAGTCCTCATCCTCCATCCTCAATCCTCAATTCTCAATCCTCAATCCTCACTCTTCAATCCTCAATACTCAATCCACAATCCTGAATCCTCAGTCCTCAGTCCCCAATCTTCAATACTCAATCCTCAATCCTAAAATCCTCAATCCTCAATATTCAACACACAACCCTCAACCACCAATCCTCAGTACTCAACCATCAATGCTCAATTCTCAATACTCAATAGAATATCCTGAATTCTCAGCTTTGAATACTCAGTCCTCATTCTTCAATCTTCAAGTCTCCATCTACAAACATCTATTCTCATCACTCAACCCTCAACACTCAGTCCACAATCTTCAATCCTCAATCCTCAATCCTCAATCTTCAATCCTCAATACTCAATCTTCAATCCCCAATCCTCAATCCTCGATCTTCAATCCTCAGTCATCAATCCTCAATCTTCAATACTCAATCCTCGATCCTCAATCCTCATTCGTCAATCCTCAATCCTCATACCTCAAACCTCAATCCTCATCCCTCAGTCCTCATCCTCCATCCTCAATCCTCAATTCTCAATCCTCAATACTCAATCTTCAATCCTCAATACTCAATCCACAATCCTCAATCCTCAGTTCTCAAACCTCAATTCCGAATCCTCAATCCTGAATCCTCAATCTTCATCTCTCAGTCCGCAACAATCAATTGTCAGTCCTCAATCCTCAATAGAATATCCTCAATTCACAGTTTTCAAAACTCAATCCCCAATCTTCAATCTTCAAATCTCAATCCACAAACATCAATTCTCATCACTCAACCCTCAACACTCAGTCCTCAATCTTCAATCCTCAATCCTCAAACCTCAATCCTCAATCCGCAATCCTCAATCCTCAATCCTCAATCCTCAATCTTCAATCCTCAGTCATCAATCCTCAATCTTCAATACTCAATCCTCTATCCTCAATCCTCAAACGTCAATCCTCAATCCTCAATCCTCAAACGTCAATCCTCAATCCTCATACCTCAAACCTCAATCCTCAACCCTCAGTCCTCATCCTCCATCCTCAATCCTCAATTCTCAATCCTCAATCCTCAATCTTCAATCCTCAATACTCAATCCACAATCCTCAATCCTCAGTCCTCAAACCTCAATCCTCAAACCTCAGTCCTCATCCTCCATCCTCAATCCTCAATCCTCAATCCTCAGTCATCAATCCTAAATCCTCATTCTTCAATCGTCAATCCTCAATCCTTAATCTGCAATCCTCAATACTCAATCCTCAATCCTCAATCGTCAATCATCAATCCCCAGTCCTCTATCATCACTCCTCAATCCTCAATCCTCAATATTCAACACACAACCCTCAACCTTCAGTCCTCAATACTCAACCATCAATCCTCAATTCTCAATACTCAATAGAATATCCTGAATTCTCAGTTTTCAATACTCAATCCTCAATCTTCTATCTTCAAGTCTCCATCTACAAACACCAATACTCATCACTCAACCCTCAACACTCAGTCCTCAATCTTCAATCCTCAATCCTCAATACTCAATCCTCAGTCCTCAGTCCTCAATCTTGAATACCCAATCCTCAATCCTCAATATTCAACACACAACCTCAACCACCAATCCTCAGTACACAACCATCAATGCTCAATTCTCAATACTCAATAGAATATCCTGAATTCTCAGCTTTGAATACTCAATCCTCAATCTTCAATCTTCAAGTCTCCATCCACAAACATCTATTCTCATCACTCAACCCTCAACACTCAGTCCTCAATCTTCAATCCTCAATCCTCAATCCTGAAATCCTCAATCCTCAACATTCAACACACAACCTTCAACCTTCAATCCTCAATACTCAATACTCAATAGAATATCCTGAATTCTCAGTTTTCAATACTCAATGCTCAATCTTCTAACTTCAAGTCTCCATCCACAAACATCAATACTCATCACTCAACCCTCAACACTCAGTCCTCAATCTTCAATCCTCAATCCTCAATACTCAATCCTCAGTCCTCAGTCCTCAATCTTCAATACTCAATCCTCAATCCTAAAATCCTCAATCCTCAATATTCAACACACAACCCTCAACCACCAATCCTCAGTACTCAACCATCAATGCTCAATTCTCAATACTCAATAGAATATCCTGAATTCTCAGCTTTGAATACTCAATCCTCAATCTTCAAGTCTCCATCCACAAACATCTATTCTCATCACTCAACCCTCAGCACTCAGTCCTCAATCTTCAATCCTCAATCCTCTAATCCTCAATCTTCAATCCTCAATACTCAATCTTTAATCCCCAATCCTCAATCCTTATACCTCAATCCTCATTCTTCAATCCTCAATACCCAATCCTCAATCTTCAATCCTCAATCCTCAATCCTCACTTCTCATTTCTCAATACTCGGTCCTCAGTCCTCAAATCACAATCCTCAACCCTCAGCCCTCATACTCAATCCTCAATCATCAATCCTCAATCCTCAATCTTCAATCCTCAAGCCTCAATCCTCAATCCTCAATCCTCAGTCCTCAAACATCAATCCTGAATACTCAGTCCTGAATCCTCAACCTTCAGACCTCAGACCTCAACAATCAGTATTCAATCCTCAATCCTCAATAGAATATCCTCAATTCACAGATTTCAACACTCAATACTCAATCTGCAATCTTCAAACCTCTATCCACAAACTTCAATTGTCATCACTCAACCCTCAACACTCAGTCCTCAATGTTCAATCCTCAATCCTCAATTCTCAATCTTCAATCCTCAATACTGAACCTTCAATCGTCAATCCTCAATCCTCAATCCTCAATCCTCAATCCTCAATCTTCAATCCTCAGTCCCCAATCCTCAATCTTCTATCCTCAATACTCAATCCTCAATCCACAATCCTCAATCCTCAATCTTCAATCCTCAATACTCAATCTTCAATCACCAATCCTCAATCCTCAATCCTCAATGCTCAATCTTCAATCCTCAATCCTCAATCCTCAATCCTCAATCATCAATCCTCAATCCTCAATCCTCAATCCTCAATCCTCAATTCTCAATCCTCAATACTCAATCCTCAATCCTCATTTTTCAATCCTCACTACCCAATCCTCAATATTCAATCCTCAATCCTCAATCCTCAATACTCAATCCTCAGTCCTCAGTCCACAGTCCTCAAACCTCAATCCTTAACCCTCAGCCCTCATCCTCAATCCTCAATCGACAATCCGCAATCCTCAATCTTCAATCCTCAATACTCAATCTTCAATCCTCAATCCTCAGTCCTCAAACCTCAATTCTGAATCCTCAATCCTGAGTCCTCAATCTTCAGCCCTCAGTCCTCAACAATCAGTAGTCAATCCTCAATCCTCAAGCGAATATCCTCAATTCACAGTTTTCAACACTCAATACTCAATCTGCAACCTTCAAACCTCTATCCACAAACATCAATTCTCAATCCTCACCACTCAGTCCTCAATGTTCAATCCTCAATCCTCAATCCTCAATCGTCAATCCTCAATACTGAATCTTCAATCCTCAATCCTCAATCCTCAATCCTCAATCCTCAATCCTCAATCTTCAATCCTCTGTCCCCAATCCTCAATCTTCTATCCTCAATACTCAATCCTCAATCCTCAATCCTCAGTCCTCAACCTTCAATCGTCAATCCTCAATCCTCAATCTTCAATCCTCAATACGCAATCTTCAATCCTCAATCCTCATTCCTCAATCCTCAATACCCAATCCTCAATCTTCAATTCTCAATCCTCAATACTCAATTCTCAATCCTCAATCCTCAATCCTCAGACCTCAAACATCAATACTCAACCCGCAGTCCTCGTCCTCAATCCACAACCCTCAATCCTCAATCCTCAATCCTCAGTCCCCAAACCTCAATTCTGAATCCTCAATCCTGAGTCCTCAATCTTCAGCCCTCAGTCCTCAACAATCAGTAGTCAATCCTCAATCCTCAAGAGAATATCCTCAATTCACAGTTTTCAACACTCAATACTCAATCTGCAACCTTCAAACCTCTATCCACAAACATCAATTCTCAACCCTCAACACTCAGTCCTCAATGTTCAATCCTCAATCCTCAATCCTCAATCGTCAATCCTCAATACTGAATCTTCAATCCTCAATCCTCAATCCTCAATCCTCAATCCTCAATCCTCAATCCTCAATCCTCAATCTTCAATCCTCAGTCCCCAATCCTCAATCTTCTATCCTCAATACTCAATCCTCAATCCTCAACCCTCAATCCTCAATTTTCAATCCTCAATGCTCAATCTTCAATCCTCAATCCTCAATCTTCAATCCTCAACACCCAATCTTCAATCCTCAATCCTTAATACTCAACCCTCAATCCTCATTCTTCAATCCTCAATACCCAATCCTCAATCTTCAATCCTCAATCCTCAATTCGCAATCCTCAATCCTCATTCCTCAGTCCTCAAGCATCATTACTCAACCCCCAGTCCTCGTCCTCAATCCACAACCCTCAATCCTCAAACCTCGATTTTCATTCATCAATATTCAACGTTCAATCCTCAATCCTCAATACTCAATACTCAGTCATGAATCCTCAAAGTTCAATCCTCAATACCCAATCCTCAATCTCCAATCCTCAATCCTCAGTCCTCAATCCTCAATCCTCAATCCTGAATCCTCTGTCCTCAAACCTCAATCCTGAATCCTCAATCCTGAATCCTCAATCCTGAATCCTCAATCTTCAGCCCTCAGTCCTCAACAATCAGTTGTCAGTCCTCAATCCTCAATAGAATATTATCAATTCACAGTTTTCAATACTCAATACTCAATCTGCAATCCTCAACCCACAATCCTCAACATTCAATCCTCAATTCTCAATACTCAATAGAATATCCGGAATTCTCTGTTTTCAATACTCAATCCTCAATCTTCAATCATCATGTCTCCAACCACAAACATCAATTCTCATCACTCAACCCTCAACACTCAGTCCTCAAACTTCAACCCTCAGTCCTCAATACTCAATCCTCAGTCCTCAGTCCTCAATCTTCAATACTCAATCCTCAATCCTAAAATCCTCAATCCTCAATATTCAACACATAACCCTCAAGCATCAACCCTCAATACTCAACCATCAATCCTCAATTCTCAATACTCAATAGAATATCCTGAATTCTCAGTTTTCAATACTCAATCCTCAATCTTCAATCTTAAAGTCTCCATCCACAAACATCTATTCTCATCACTCAGCCCTCAACACTCAGCCCTCATCCTCAACCCTCAAACCTCAATCCTCAATCCTCAATCCTCAATCTTCTATCTTCAATCCTCAATACTCAATCTTCAATCCTCAATCCTCAGTCCTCAAACCTCAATTCTGAATCCTCAATCCTCAATCTTCAATCCTCAATCCGAAATTCTCAATCCTTAATACTCAATCCTCAATCCTCAATCCTCTGTCCTCAAACCACAATCCTGAATCCTCAATCCTGAATCCTCAATCTTCAGCCCTCAGTCCTCAACAATCAGTTGTCAGTCCTCAATCCTCAATAGAATATTATCAATTCACAGTTTTCAATACTCAATACTCAATCTGCAATCTTCAAATCTCTATCCACAAACATCAATTTTCATCACTCAACCCTCAACACTCAGTCCACAATCCTCAATATTCAATCCTCAATCCCCAATCCTCAACCCACAATCCTCAACATTCAATCCTCAATTCTCAATACTCAATAGAATATCCGGAATACTCTGTTTTCAATACTCAATCCTCAATCTTCAATCTTCAAGTCTCCAACAACAAACATCAATCCTCATCACTCAACCCTCAACACTCTGTCCTCAATCTTCAACCCTCAGTCCTCAATACTCAATCCTGAATCCTCAATCTTCAATCCTCAATCCTCAATTCTCAATCCTCAATACTCAATCCTCAATCCTCAATCCTCTGTCCTCAAACCACAATCCTGAATCCTCAATCCTGAATCCTCAATCTCCAGCCCTCAGTCCTCAACAATCAGTTGTCAATCCTCAATCCTTAATAGAATATCATCAATTCACAGCTTTCAATACTCAATACTCAATCTGCAATCTTCAAATCTCTATCCACAAACATCAATTCTCATCACTCAACGCTCAACACTCAGTCCCCAATCCTCAATACTCAATCCTCAATCCCCAACCTCAACCCACAATCCTCAACATTCAATCCTCAATACTCAATCTTCAATCCTCAATCCTCAATCCTCAATCCTCAATTCCCAATCCTCAATCGTCAATCTTCAATCCTCAATACTCAATCTTCAATCCTCAATCCTCAATTCTCATCAATCCTCAATCCTCAATCCTCATTCTTCAATCCTCACTACCCAATCCTCAATCTTCAATCCTGAATCCTCAACCCTCAATCCTCAGTGCTCAAACCTCAATTCTGAATCCTCAACCCTGAATCCTCAATCTTCAGCCCTCAGTCCTCAACAATCAGTTGTCAATCCTCAATCCTCAATAGAATATCCTCAATTCACAGTTTTCAATACTTAATACTCAATCTGCAATCTTCAAATCTCTATCCACAGACATCAATTCCCATCACTCAACCCTCAACACTCAGCGCTCAGTGTTCAATCCTCAATCCTCAATTCTCAACCTTCAATCTTCAATACTGAATCTTCAATCCTCAATCCTCAATCCTCAATACTCAATCCTCAATCCTCATTCCTCAAACCTCAATCCTCAACCCTCAGTCCTCATCCTTAATTCTCAATTCTCAATCCCCAATCCTCAATTCTCAATCTTCAATCCTCCATAATCAATTTCCAATCCTAGATCCTCAGTCCCCAATCCTCAGTCCTTAATCCTCAATCTTCAATCCTCAATCCCCAGTCCACAATCCTCAAACCTCAATCCTCAATCCCCAATCCTCAATCCTCAATATTCAACACTCAACCCTCAACCATCAATTCTCAATACTCAACCGTCTATCCTCAATTCTCAATACTCAATAGAATATCCTGAATTCTCATGGTTCAATACTCAATCCACAATATTCAATAATCAAATCTCAATCCACAAACATCAATTCTCATCTCTCAACCCTCAACACTCAGTCCTCAATCTTCAATCCTCAATCCTCAATCCTCAATCTTCAATCCTCAATACACAATCTACAATCCTCAATCCTCAATTCTCAGTCCTCAATACAACAATCCTCAATCCTCAATACTCAATCTTCAATCCTCAACCCTCAATTCTCAGTCCTCAATACTCAATCCTCAATCGTCAGTCCTCAATCCCCAATCCCAAATCATCAATCCCCAATCCTCAATCCTCAATCCTCAATCCTCAATCTTCAGTCCTCAATACTCAATCTTCAATCCTCAATCCTCAATCCGCAATCTTCAATCCTCAATACTCAATCTTCAATCCTCAATGCTCAATCTTCAACCCTCAATCCTCAATCCTCGGTCCTCAATCCTCAATCGTCAATCTCCAATCCTGAATACTCAATCTTCAATCCTCAATCCTCAATCCTCAATCCTTAACCTTCATTCCTCAATACTCAGTCTTCAATCCTCCACACTCAACCCTCAATCCTCAATCCTCAATCCTCAATCCTCAACCCTCAATACTCAATCCTCAATCCCCAATACCCAATCCTCAATCCTCAGTCCTCAAACCTCAATCCTGAATCCTCAATCCTGAATCCTCAATCTTCAGCCCTGAGTCCTCAACAATCAGTTGTCAATCCTCAATCCTCAATAGAATATACTCAATTCACAGTTTCCAATACTGAATACTCAATCCGCAATCTTCAGATCTCTATCCGCACACATCAATTCTCATCACTCAACCCTCAACACTCAGTCTTCAATCCTCAATCCTCAACCCTCAATCCTCAATCCTCGTTCTTCAATCCTCAACACCCAATCCTCAATCTACAATCCTCAAGCCTCAATCCGAAATTCTCAATCCTCACTCCTCAATCCTCAGACCTCAAACATCAATACTCAACCCTCGCTCCTCATCCTCAATTCTCAATTCTCAATCCTCAATCCTCAATTCTCAATCTTCAATCCTCAGTAATCAATCTCCAAGCCTAGATCCTCAATCCCCAATCCTCAATCCTTAATCCTCAATCTTCAATCCTCAATCCCCAGTCCTCAATCTTCAATCCTCAATGCTCAATCGCCAATCCTCAATCCTCAGTCTTCAATCCTCAATCCTCAATCCCCAAACCTAAATCCTCAACCGTCAGTCCTCGTCCTCAATCCTCAACCCTCAATCCTCAACCCGCAGCCCTCATCCTCCATCCTCAATCCTCAATCCTCATTCCTCAATCTTCAATCCTCAATACTCAATCTTCGATCCTCAATCGTCAATCATCAATCCTCAATTCTCAATACTCAATAGAATATCCTGAATTCTCAATTTTCAATACTCAATACTCAATCTTCAATCTTCAAGTGTCCATCCACAAACATCAATTCTCATCACTCAACCCTCAACACTCAGTCCACAAACATCAATTCTCATCACTCAACCCTCAACACTCAGTCCTCAATCTTCAATCCTCAATCCTCAAACCTCAATCCTCAATCCGCAATCCTCAATCCTCAATCCTCAATCCTCAATCTTCAATCCTCAGTCATCAATCCTCAATCTTCAATACTCAATCCTCAATCCTCAATCCTCAAACGTCAATCCTCAATCCTCAATCCTCAAACGTCAATCCTCAATCCTCATACTTCAAACCTCAATCCTCAACCCTCAGTCCTCATCCTCCATCCTCAATCCTCAATTCTCAATCCTCAATCCTCAATCTTCAATCCTCAATACTCAATCCACAATCCTCAATCCTCAGTCCTCAAACCTCAATCCTCAAACCTCAGTCCTCATCCTCCATCCTCAATCCTCAATCCTCAATCCTCAAACGTCAGTCCTCAATCCTCAATCCTCAAACGTCAATCCTCAATCCTCATACCTCAAACCTCAATCCTCAACCCTCAGTCCTCATCCTCCATCCTCAATCCTCAATTCTCAATCCTCAATGCTCAATCTTCAATCCTCAATCCTCAATCCTCAATCCTCAATCATCAATCCTCAATCCTCAATCCTCAATCCTCAATCCTCAATTCTCAATCCTCAATACTCAATCCTCAATCCTCATTTTTCAATCCTCACTACCCAATCCTCAATATTCAATCCTCAATCCTCAATCCTCAATACTCAATCCTCAGTCCTCAGTCCACAGTCCTCAAACCTCAATCCTTAACCCTCAGCCCTCATCCTCAATCCTCAATCGACAATCCGCAATCCTCAATCTTCAATCCTCAATACTCAATCTTCAATCCTCAATCCTCAGTCCTCAAACCTCAATTCTGAATCCTCAATCCTGAGTCCTCAATCTTCAGCCCTCAGTCCTCAACAATCAGTAGTCAATCCTCAATCCTCAAGCGAATATCCTCAATTCACAGTTTTCAACACTCAATACTCAATCTGCAACCTTCAAACCTCTATCCACAAACATCAATTCTCAATCCTCAACACTCAGTCCTCAATGTTCAATCCTCAATCCTCAATCCTCAATCGTCAATCCTCAATACTGAATCTTCAATCCTCAATCCTCAATCCTCAATCCTCAATCCTCAATCCTCAATCTTCAATCCTCTGTCCCCAATCCTCAATCTTCTATCCTCAATACTCAATCCTCAATCCTCAATCCTCAGTCCTCAACCTTCAATCGTCAATCCTCAATCCTCAATCTTCAATCCTCAATACGCAATCTTCAATCCTCAATCCTCATTCCTCAATCCTCAATACCCAATCCTCAATCTTCAATTCTCAATCCTCAATACTCAAGTCTCAATCCTCAATCCTCAATCCTCAGACCTCAAACATCAATACTCAACCCGCAGTCCTCGTCCTCAATCCACAACCCTCAATCCTCAATCCTCAATCTTCAATCCTCAATACTCAATCATCAATCCTCAATCCTCAGTCCCCAAACCTCAATTCTGAATCCTCAATCCTGAGTCCTCAATCTTCAGCCCTCAGTCCTCAACAATCAGTAGTCAATCCTCAATCCTCAAGAGAATATCCTCAATTCACAGTTTTCAACACTCAATACTCAATCTGCAACCTTCAAACCTCTATCCACAAACATCAATTCTCAACCCTCAACACTCAGTCCTCAATGTTCAATCCTCAATCCTCAATCCTCAATCGTCAATCCTCAATACTGAATCTTCAATCCTCAATCCTCAATCCTCAATCCTCAATCCTCAATCCTCAATCCTCAATCCTCAATCTTCAATCCTCAGTCCCCAATCCTCAATCTTCTATCCTCAATACTCAATCCTCAATCCTCAACCCTCAATCCTCAATTTTCAATCCTCAATGCTCAATCTTCAATCCTCAATCCTCAATCTTCAATCCTCAACACCCAATCTTCAATCCTCAATCCTTAATACTCAACCCTCAATCCTCATTCTTCAATCCTCAATACCCAATCCTCAATCTTCAATCCTCAATCCTCAATTCGCAATCCTCAATCCTCATTCCTCAGTCCTCAAGCATCATTACTCAACCCCCAGTCCTCGTCCTCAATCCACAACCCTCAATCCTCAAACCTCGATTTTCATTCATCAATATTCAACGTTCAATCCTCAATCCTCAATACTCAATACTCAGTCATGAATCCTCAAAGTTCAATCCTCAATACCCAATCCTCAATCTCCAATCCTCAATCCTCAGTCCTCAATCCTCAATCCTCAATCCTCAATCCTCTGTCCTCAAACCTCAATCCTGAATCCTCAATCCTGAATCCTCAATCCTGAATCCTCAATCTTCAGCCCTCAGTCCTCAACAATCAGTTGTCAGTCCTCAATCCTCAATAGAATATTATCAATTCACAGTTTTCAATACTCAATACTCAATCTGCAATCCTCAACCCACAATCCTCAACATTCAAACCTCAATTCTCAATACTCAATAGAATATCCGGAATTCTCTGTTTTCAATACTCAATCCTCAATCTTCAATCATCATGTCTCCAACCACAAACATCAATTCTCATCACTCAACCCTCAACACTCAGTCCTCAAACTTCAACCCTCAGT
The DNA here is from genome assembly GCF_051401765.1 of Calliopsis andreniformis. Classification (NCBI taxonomy): domain Eukaryota; kingdom Metazoa; phylum Arthropoda; class Insecta; order Hymenoptera; family Andrenidae; genus Calliopsis; species Calliopsis andreniformis. The sequence goes on along the minus strand of NW_027480531.1, from coordinate 1,447,866 downwards.
CCTCAATACTCAATCCTCAGTCCTCAGTCCTCAATCTTCAATACTCAATCCTCAATCCTAAAATCCTCAATCCTCAATATTCAACACATAACCCTCAAGCATCAACCCTCAATACTCAACCATCAATCCTCAATTCTCAATACTCAATAGAATATCCTGAATTCTCAGTTTTCAATACTCAATCCTCAATCTTCAATCTTAAAGTCTCCATCCACAAACATCTATTCTCATCACTCAGCCCTCAACACTCAGCCCTCATCCTCAACCCTCAAACCTCAATCCTCAATCCTCAATCCTCAATCTTCTATCTTCAATCCTCAATACTCAATCTTCAATCCTCAATCCTCAGTCCTCAAACCTCAATTCTGAATCCTCAATCCTCAATCTTCAATCCTCAATCCGAAATTCTCAATCCTTAATACTCAATCCTCAATCCTCAATCCTCTGTCCTCAAACCACAATCCTGAATCCTCAATCCTGAATCCTCAATCTTCAGCCCTCAGTCCTCAACAATCAGTTGTCAATCCTCAATCCTTAATAGAATATCATCAATTCACAGCTTTCAATACTCAATACTCAATCTGCAATCTTCAAATCTCTATCCACAAACATCAATTCTCATCACTCAACGCTCAACACTCAGTCCCCAATCCTCAATACTCAATCCTCAATCCCCAACCTCAACCCACAATCCTCAACATTCAATCCTCAATACTCAATCTTCAATCCTCAATCCTCAATCCTCAATCCTCAATTCCCAATCCTCAATCGTCAATCTTCAATCCTCAATACTCAATCTTCAATCCTCAATCCTCAATCCTCATCAATCCTCAATCCTCAATCCTCATTCTTCAATCCTCACTACCCAATCCTCAATCTTCAATCCTGAATCCTCAATCCTCAATCCTCAGTGCTCAAACCTCAATTCTGAATTCTCAACCCTGAATCCTCAATCTTCAGCCCTCAGTCCTCAACAATCAGTTGTCAATCCTCAATCCTCAATAGAATATCCTCAATTCACAGTTTTCAATACTTAATACTCAATCTGCAATCTTCAAATCTCTATCCACAGACATCAATTCCCATCACTCAACCCTCAACACTCAGCGCTCAGTGTTCAATCCTCAATCCTCAATTCTCAACCTTCAATCTTCAATACTGAATCTTCAATCCTCAATCCTCAATCCTCAATACTCAATCCTCAATCCTCATTCCTCAAACCTCAATCCTCAACCCTCAGTCCTCATCCTTAATTCTCAATTCTCAATCCCCAATCCTCAATTCTCAATCTTCAATCCTCCATAATCAATTTCCAATCCTAGATCCTCAGTCCCCAATCCTCAGTCCTTAATCCTCAATCTTCAATCCTCAATCCCCAGTCCACAATCCTCAAACCTCAATCCTCAATCCCCAATCCTCAATCCTCAATATTCAACACTCAACCCTCAACCATCAATTCTCAATACTCAACCGTCTATCCTCAATTCTCAATACTCAATAGAATATCCTGAATTCTCATGGTTCAATACTCAATCCACAATATTCAATAATCAAATCTCAATCCACAAACATCAATTCTCATCACTCAACCCTCAACACTCAGTCCTCAATCTTCAATCCTCAATCCTCAATCCTCAATCTTCAATCCTCAATACACAATCTACAATCCTCAATCCTCAATTCTCAGTCCTCAATACAACAATCCTCAATCCTCAATACTCAATCTTCAATCCTCAACCCTCAATTCTCAGTCCTCAATACTCAATCCTCAATCGTCAGTCCTCAATCGCCAATCCCAAATCATCAATCCCCAATCCTCAATCCTCAATCCTCAATCCTCAATCTTCAGTCCTCAATACTCAATCTTCAATCCTCAATCCTCAATCCGCAATCTGCAATCCTCAATACTCAATCTTCAATCCTCAATGCTCAATCTTCAACCCTCAATCCTCAATCCTCGGTCCTCAATCCTCAATCGTCAATCTCCAATCCTGAATACTCAATCTTCAATCCTCAACCCTCAATCCTCAATCCTCAATCCTCAATCTTCAATCCTCAATCCTCGATCCTCAATTCTCAATCCTCAATCCTCAATCCTCAACCCTCAATCCTCAGACCTCAAACATGAATACTCAACCCTCAATACTCAATATTCAATCCTCAATCCTCAATGCTCAATCCTCAATCCTCAATACTCAAACGTCAGTCTTCAATCCTCAACACTCAATCTTCAATCCTCAATCACCAATCCTCAATCCTCAATCCTCATTCTCCAATCTTCAATACCCAATCCTCAGTCTTGAATCCTCAATCCTCAATCCTCAATTCTCAATTCTCAATCCTCAGTCCTCAGTCCTCAGACATCAATCCTGAACCCTCAGACCTCATCCTCAATCCTCAATCCACAATCCTCAATCCTCAATCCTCAATCTTCAATCTTCAATCCTCAATACTCAATCATCAATCCTCAATCCTCAGTCCTCAAACCTCAATCCTCAATCCTCAATCATCAATCTTCAATCCTCAATACTCAATCTTCAATCTTCAATCCTCAATCCTCAATCCTCAATCCTCAATCCTCAATCTTCAATCCTCAATACTCAATCTTCAATCCTCAATCCTCAACCCTCAATCCTCAATCCTCAATACTCAATCGTCAGTCTTCAATCCTCAACACTCAATCTTCAATCCTCAATCACCAATCCTCAATCCTCAATCCTCATTCTCCAATCTTCAATACCCAATCCTCAGTCTTGAATCCTCAATCCTCAATCCTCAATTCTCAATTCTCAATCCTCAGTCCTCAGTCATCAGACATCAATCCTGAACCCTCAGACCTCATCCTCAATCCTCAATCCACAATCCTCAATCCTCAATCCTCAATCTTCAATCTTCAATCCTCAATACTCAATCATCAATCCTCAATCCTCAGTCCTCAAACCTCAATCCTCAATCCTCAATCATCAATCTTCAATCCTCAATACTCAATCTTCAATCTTCAATCCTCAATCCTCAATCCTCAATCCTCAATCCTCAATCTTCAATCCTCAATACTCAATCTTCAATCCTCAATCCTCAACCCTCAATCCTCAATCCTCAATACTCAATCGTCAGTCTTCAATTCTCAACACTCAATCTTCAATCCTCAATCCCCAATCCTCAATCCTCAATCCTCATTCTTCAATCCTCAATACCCAATCCTCAATCTTCAATCCTCAATCCTCAATCCTCAACTATCAATCCTCAGTCCTCAGTCCTCAAACATCAATCCTTAACCATGAGCCCTCATCCTCTATCCTCAATCCTCAATCCTCGATCCTCAATCCTCAATCTTCTATCTTCAATCCTCAATACTCAATCTTCAATCCTCAATCCTCAGTCCTCAAACCACAATTCTGAATCCTCAATCCTGAATCCTCAATCTTCAATCCACACACCTCAACCATCAATGCTCAATTCTCAATACTCAACAGAATATCCTGAATTCTCAGTTTTCAATACTCAATCCCCAATCTTCAATCTTCAAATCTCAATCCACAAACATCAATTCTCATGACTCAACCCTCAACACTCACTCCTCAATCTTCAATCCTCAATCCGCAGTCCTCAATCGTCAATCCTCAATTCCCTATCCTCTATCATCAATCCTCAATCCTCAATCCTCAATCCTCAATCCGCAATCCTCAATCTTCAATTCTCAATACTCAATCTTCAATCCTCAATCCTCAATCATGAAATCCTCAATCCTCAATATTCAACACTCAACCCTCAAACTTCAATCCTCAATACTCAACCATCAATCCTCATTCTCAATACTCAATCGTCAGCCTTCAATCCTCAACACTCAATCTTCAATCCTCATTCCTCAATCTTCAATTCTCAATCATCGATCCTCAATACTGAATCTTCAATCCTCAATCCTCAATCCCCTATCCTCAAGCCTCAATCCTTAATCCTCAATCTTCAATCCTCAGTCCCCAATCCTCAGTCCCCAATCCTCAATCTTCAATCCTCAACCCTCAATCCTAATCCTCAATCCTTAATCCTCAATCTTCAATTCTCAATACTCAATCTTCAACCCTCAATCCTGAATCCTCAATCCTCAATCCTCAATCCCCAATCAACAATCCTCAATCTTCAATACTCAAACCTCAATACTCAATCTGCAATCCTCAATACTCGATCCTCAATCCTCAATCGTCAATCCTCAAACCCCAATCCTCTATCATCAATACTCAATCCTCAGCACTCAATCCTCAATCCTCAATCCTCAATCTTCAATCCTCAGTAATCAATCTTCTGTCTGCAATCCTCAATCCTCAATCCTCAATCCTCAATCCACAATCCGCAATCTTCAATCCTCCATACTCAATCTTCAATCCTCAATCCTCAATCCTAAAATCCTCAATCCTCAATATTCAACACACAACGCTCAACCACCAATCCTCAATACTCAACCATCAATGCTCAATTCTCAATACTCAATAGAATATCCTGAATTCTCAGTTTTCAATACCCAATCCTCAATCCTCAATATTCAAGTCTCCATCCACAAACATCTATTCTCATCACTCAACCCTTAACCCTCAGTCCTCATCCTCCATCCTCAATCCTCAATCCTCAATCCTCAATCTTCAATCCTCAATAATCAACCTAAAATCCTAGATCCTCAATCCCCAATCATCAATCCTTAATCCTCAATCTTCAATCCTCAATCCCCAGTCCTCAATCTTCAATCCTCAATGCTCAATCGTCAATCCTCAATCCTCAGACCACAATCCTCAATCCTCAAACCTCAATCCTCAACCGTCAGTCCTCGTCATCAATCCACAACCCTCAATCCTCAATCCTCAACCTTCAATCATCAATACTCAATCTTCAATCCTCAATCCTCAATCCTCAATCCGCAATCCTCAATCCTCAATATTCAACACAAAACCCTCAACCATCAATTCTCAATACTCAACCATCAGTCCTCAATTCTCAATACTCAATGGAATATCCTGAATACTCATGGTTCAGTACGCAATCCACAATATTCAATAATCAAATCTCAATCCTCAAACCTCATTCCTCAATACTCAAACCTCAACCCTCAGTCCTCTCTCTTCAATCCTCCATCCTCAATCCTCAATCCTCAAGAGTCAATCCTCCATCCTGAATACTCAAACCTCAATTCTCAGTCCTCAAACCTCAATCCCGAATCCTCAACTTTGAATCCTCAATCTTCAGACCTCGGTCCTCAACAATCAATTGTCAGTCCTCAATCCTCAATAGAATACACTCAATTCACAGCATTCAATTCTCAATCACCATTCCGCAAACTTCAAATCTCAATCTACATACATCAACTCTCATCATTCAACCCTCAACACTCAGTCCTCAATCTTCAATACCCAATCCTCAATCCTCAATCTTCAATCCTCAATACACAATCTTCAATCCTCAATCCTCAATTCCCAGTCCTCAATACTCAATCCTCAATCGTCAATCCTCAATCCCCAATCCTCAATCTTCAATCCTCAATCATCAATCCTCAATCCTCAATCCTCAATCTTCAATCCTCAATACTCAATCTTTAATCCTCAATCCTCAATCCTCAATCCTCAATGCTCAATCCTCAATCCTCAATACTCAACACACAACCCTCAACCATCAATCCTCAATACTCAACCATCAATACTCAATTCTCAATACTCAATAGAATATCCTGAATTCAGAATGATTCAATACTCAATCCACAATATTCAATAACCAAATCTCAATCCTCAAACATCAATTCTCAACACTCAATCCTCAACACTCAGTCCTCTCTCTTCAATCTTCCATCATCAATCCTCTATCCTCAAGCGTCAATCCTCAATCCTCAATCCTCAACACTCAATCCTCATTCCTCAAACCTCAATTCCGAATTGTCAATCCTGAATCCTCAATCTTCATCCCTCAGTCAGCAACAATCAATTGTCAATCCTCAATCCTCAATAGAATATCCTCAATTCACAGTTCTCAATACGCAATCCCCAACCTTCAATCTTCAAATCTTAATCCACAAACATCAACTCTCATCACACAACCCTCAGCACTAGGTCCCCAACCTTCAATCCTCAAGCCTCAATCCTCAATCGTCAATCCTCTATCCCCAATTCTCTATCATCAATCCTCAAGCCTCAATCCTCAATCGTCAATCCTCAATCCCCAATTCTCTATCATCAATCCTCAATCCTCAATCCTCAATCCTCAATCCGCAATCCTCAATCCTCAATCCTCAATCCTCAATCTTCAATCCTCAGTCATCAATCCTCAATCTTCAATACTCAATCCTCAATCCTCAATCCTCAAACGTCAATCCTCAATCCTCAATCCTCAAACGTCAATCCTCAATCCTCATACCTCAAACCTCAATCCTCAACCCTCAGTCCTCATCCTCCATCCTCAATCCTCAATTCTCAATCCTCAATCCTCAATCTTCAATCCTCAATACTCAATCCACAATCCTCAATCCTCAGTCCTCAAACCTCAATCCTCAAACCTCAGTCCTCATCCTCCATCCTCAATCCTCAATCCTCAATCCTCAGTCATCAATCCTAAATCCTCATTCTTCAATCGTCAATCCTCAATCCTTAATCTGCAATCCTCAATACTCAATCCTCAATCCTCAATCGTCAATCATCAATCCCCAGTCCTCTATCATCACTCCTCAATCCTCAATCCTCAATATTCAACACACAACCCTCAACCTTCAGTCCTCAATACTCAACCATCAACCCTCAATTCTCAATACTCAATAGAATATCCTGAATTCTCAGTTTTCAATACTCAATCCTCAATCTTCTATCTTCAAGTCTCCATCTACAAACACCAATACTCATCACTCAACCCTCAACACTCAGTCCTCAATCTTCAATCCTCAATCCTCAATACTCAATCCTCAGTCCTCAGTCCTCAATCTTGAATACCCAATCCTTAATCCTCAATATTCAACACACAACCTCAACCACCAATCCTCAGTACACAACCATCAATGCTCAATTCTCAATACTCAATAGAATATCCTGAATTCTCAGCTTTGAATACTCAATCCTCAATCTTCAATCTTCAAGTCTCCATCCACAAACATCTATTCTCATCACTCAACCCTCAACACTCAGTCCTCAATCTTCAATCCTCAATCCTCAATCCTGAAATCCTCAATCCTCAATATTCAACACACAACCCTCAACCTTCAATCCTCAATACTCAATACTCAATAGAATATCCTGAATTCTCAGTTTTCAATACTCAATGCTCAATCTTCTAACTTCAAGTCTCCATCCACAAACATCAATACTCATCACTCAACCCTCAACACTCAGTCCTCAATCTTCAATCCTCAATCCTCAATACTCAATCCTCAGTCCTCAGTCCTCAATCTTCAATACTCAATCCTCAATCCTAAAATCCTCAATCCTCAATATTCAACACACAACCCTCAACCACCAATCCTCAGTACTCAACCATCAATGCTCAATTCTCAATACTCAATAGAATATCCTGAATTCTCAGCTTTGAATACTCAATCCTCAATCTTCAAGTCTCCATCCACAAACATCTATTCTCATCACTCAACCCTCAGCACTCAGTCCTCAATCTTCAATCCTCAATCCTCTAATCCTCAATCTTCAATCCTCAATACTCAATCTTTAATCCCCAATCCTCAATCCTTATACCTCAATCCTCATTCTTCAATCCTCAATACCCAATCCTCAATCTTCAATCCTCAATCCTCAATCCTCACTTCTCATTTCTCAATACTCGGTCCTCAGTCCTCAAATCACAATCCTCAACCCTCAGCCCTCATACTCAATCCTCAATCATCAATCCTCAATCCTCAATCTTCAATCCTCAAGCCTCAATCCTCAATCCTCAATCCTCAGTCCTCAAACATCAATCCTGAATACTCAGTCCTGAATCCTCAATCTTCAGACCTCAGACCTCAACAATCAGTATTCAATCCTCAATCCTCAATAGAATATCATCAATTCACAGTTTTCAATGCTCAATACTCAATCTGCAATCTACAGATCTCAATCCACAAACATCAATTCTCATCACTCAACCCTCAACACTCAGTACCCAATCCTCAATATTCAATCCTCAATCCTCAATCCTCAATCCTGAATCCTCAATCCTCAATCTTCAATCATCAATCCTCAATCTTCAATACTCAATCCTCAATCCTCAATCCTAAATCATCAATACTCAACCATCAATCCTCAATTCCCAATACTCAGTAGCATATCCTGAATTCTCAGGATTCTCTACTCAAACCTCGGTCCTCAACCCTCAGCCCTCATCCTCAATCCTCAATCGACAATCCGCAATCCTCAATCTTCAATCCTCAAAACTCAATCTTCAATCCTCCATCCTCAGTCCTCAAACCTGAATCCTGAATCCTATATCCTGAGTCCTCAATCTTCAGCCCTCAGTCCTCAACAATCAGTAGTCAATCCTCAATCCTCAATAGAATATCCTCAATTCACAGATTTCAACACTCAATACTCAATCTGCAATCTTCAAACCTCTATCCACAAACTTCAATTGTCATCACTCAACCCTCAACACTGAGTCCTCAATGTTCAATCCTCAATCCTCAATTCTCAATCTTCAATCCTCAATACTGAACCTTCAATCGTCAATCCTCAATCCTCAATCCTCAATCCTCAATCCTCAATCTTCAATCCTCAGTCCCCAATCCTCAATCTTCTATCCTCAATACTCAATCCTCAATCCACAATCCTCAATCCTCAATCTTCAATCCTCAATACTCAATCTTCAATCACCAATCCTCAATCCTCAATCCTCAATCATCGATCCTCAATCATCAATCCTCAATCTTCAATACTCAATCCTCAATCCTCAATCCTCAATCATCAATACTCAACCATCAATCCTCAATTCCCAATACTCAATAGCATATCCTGAATTCTCAGGATTCTCTACTCAAACCTCGGTCCTCAACCCTCAGCCCTCATCCTCAATCCTCAATCGACAATCCGCAATCCTCAATCTTCAATCCTCAAAACTCAATCTTCAATCCTCAATCCTCAGTCCTCAAACCTCAATCCTCAATCCACAATCCTCAATCCTCAATCATCAATACTCAACCATCAATCCTCAATTCCCAATACTCAATAGCATATCCTGAATTCTCAGGATTCTCTACTCAAACCTCGGTCCTCAACCCTCAGCCCTCATCCTCAATCCTCAATCGACAATCCGCAATCCTCAATCTTCAATCCTCAAAACTCAATCTTCAATCCTCAATCCTCAGTCCTCAAACCTCAATCCTCAATCCACAATCCTCAATCCTCAACCTTCAATCCTCAATATTCAATCTTCAATCCTCAATCCTCAAACCTCAATCCTCAATCATCAATCCTCAATCATCAATCCTCAATCTTCAATACTCAATCCTCAATACTCAACCGTCAATTCTCAGTCCTCAAACCTCAATCCCGAATCCTCAATCCTGAATCCTCAATCTTCAGCCCTCAGTCCGAAAAAATTAATTGTCAATCCTCAATCATCAATAGAATATCCTCAATTCACTGTTTCCAATACTCAATCCCCATTCTTCAATCATCAAATCTCAATCCACAAACATCAATTCTCATCACTCAACCATCAACACTCAGTCCTCAATGTTCAATCCTCAATCCTCAATCCTCAATCTTCAACCCTCAATACTCAATCCTCAATCCTCAAGCCTCAATTCTCAATCCTCAGTACTCAATCCTCAATCGTCAATACTCAATCTCCAATCCTCAATCTTCAATCCTCAATCCTCAAGCCTCAATCCTCAATCCTCAATATTCAACACACAACCCTCAACCATCAATCCTCAATTCTCAATACTCAATAGAATATCCTGAATTCTCACGGTTCAATACTCAATCCACAAAACTCAATAATCAAATCTCAATCCCCAAACATCAATTCTCAACACTCAATCCTCAATACTCAGTCCTCTCTCTCCAATCCTCCATCCTCAATCCTCAATCTTCAAGCGTCAATCCTCAATCCTCAATCCTCAAACCTCAATCCTCAGTCCTCAAACCTCTATCCGGATTCCTCAATACTGAATCCTCAATCTTCAGCCGTCGGTCCTCAACAACCAATTGTCAATCCTCAATCCTCAATAGAATATCCTCAATTCACAGTTTTCAATACTCAATCCCCATTCTTCAATCTTCAAATCTCAATCCACAAACATCAATTCTCATCACTCAACCCTCAACACTCAGTCCTCAATCTTCAATCCTCAATCCTCAATCCTCAATCTTCAATCCTCAATACTCAATCTTCAATCGTCAATCCTCAATTCTCAATCCTCAATACTCAATCCTCAATCCTCAATCCTCAACACTCAATCCTCATTCTTCAATCCTCAATACCCAATCCTCAATCTTCAATCGTCAATCCTCAATCCTCAATTCCCAATCCTCAATCATTAATCCTCAGACCTCAAACATCAATAGTCAACCCTCAGTCAACGTCCTAAATCCACAACCCTCAATCCTCAATCCTCAATCTTCAATCCTCAATCCTCAATCCTCAATCCTCAATCCTCAAGCCCCAATCCTCAGTCCTCAAACCTCAATCCTGAATCCTCAATCCTGAATCCTCAATCTTCAGCCCTCAGTCCTCTACAATCAGCTGTCTATCCTCAATCATCAATAGAATATCATCAATTCACAGTTTTCATTACTCAATGCTCAATCTGCAATCTTCAAATCGCTGTCCTCAAACATCAATTCTGATCACTGAACCCTCAACACTCAGTCCCCAATCCTCAATATTCAATCCTCAATCCTCAATCCTCAATCCTCAATCTTCAATCTTCAATCCTCAGTACTCAATCTACAATCTTCAATCCTCCATTCTCAATCCTCAATCCTCAATCCGCAATCCTTAATCCTCAATCTTCAATCCTCAATTACCAGTCCTCAACCTTCAATCCTCAATGCTCAATCGTCAATCCTCAATCCTCAGTCCTCAATCCTCAATCCTCAATCCTCAAACCTCAATCCTCAACCGTCAGTCCTCGTCATCAATCATCAACACTCAATCCTCAATCCTCAATCTTCAATCATCAATACTCAATCTTCAATCCTCAGTCCTCAATCCTCAATCCTCAATCCTCAATATTCAACACACAACCCTCAACCATCAATCCTCAATGCTCAACCACCAATACTCAATTCTCAATACGCAATAGAATATCCTGAATTCTCATGTTTCAATCCTCAGTCCTCAATATTCAACACACAACCCTCAACCTTCAATCCTCAATACTCAACCATCAATCCTCAATTCTCAATACTCAATAGAATATCCTGAATTATCAGTTTTCAATACTCAATCCTCAATCTTCTATCTTCAAGTCTCCATCTACAAACATCAATACTCATCACTCAACCCTCAACACTCAGTCCTCAAACTTCAATCCTCAATACTCAATCTTCAATCCTCAATCCTCAATACTAAACCCTCAATCCTCAATCCTAAATCTTCAATCCTCAGTCGCAAATCCTCAATCTTCTATCCTCAATACTCAATCCTCAATCCTCAATCCTGAATTCTCAGTCCTCAATCCTCAATCCTCATTCTTCAGTCCTCAGTCCCCAATCCTCAATCTTCGATCCTCAATCCTCAATCCTCAATCCTCGATGCTCAGTCATCAATCCTCAATCCTCAATCCTCAATGTTCAATCCGCAATACCCAATCTTCAATCTTCAATCCTCAATCCTCAATCATCAATCCTCAGTCCTCAATCCTCAATCCACAGTCCTCAAACCTTAATCCTGAATCCTCAATCTTCAGCCCTCAGTCCTCAAAAATCAGTTGTCAATCCTCAATCCTCAATAGAATATCATCAATTAACGGTTTTCAATACACAATACTCAATCTGCAATCTTCAAATCTCTATCCACAAGCATCAATTCTCATCACTCAACCCTCAACATTCCGTCCCCAATCCTCAATCTTCAATCCTCAATAGTCAATCCTCAATCCTCAATCCTCAATTTTCAATCCTCAATACTCAATCTTCAATCCTCAATGCTCAATCCTCAATCCTCAATCCTCAGTCCTCAATCCACAATCCTCAATCCTCAAACCTCAATCCTCAATCGTCAGTCCTCGTCCTCAATCCTCAACACTCAATCCTCAATCTTCAATCCTCAATACTCAATCTTCAATCCTCAATCCTCAATCCTCAATCCTCAATCCTCAATCTTCAATCCTCAATACTGCATCTTCAATCCTCAAACCTCAATCCTGAATCCTCAATCCTCATTCCTCAATCCTCAATTCCCAATCCTCAATCTTCAATCCTCAATCCTAAATTCTCAACTCTCAAACCTCAATCCTCAGTCCTCAGTCCTCAATCCTCAATCCTCAGCCCTCAGCCCTCATCCACAATCTTCAATCATCAATACTCAATCCTCAATCCTCAATCCTCAATCCTCAATCCTCAATCCTCAATCCACAATCCTCAATCCTCAATCCTCAATCCTTAATCCTCAATCCTCAATATTCAATCCTCTGTCCCCAATCCTCAATCTTCTATCCTCAATACTCAATCCTCAATCCTCAATCCTCAATCCTCAATCTTCAATCCTCAATCCTCAATCTTCAATCCTCAATCCTCAACCCTCAATCCACAATCCTCAATCCTCAATCCTCATTCCTCAGACCTCTATCCTCGACCCTCAGTACTCATCCTCAATCCTCAATTCTCAATCCTCAATCCTCAGTCCTCAGTTCTCAAACATCAATCATCAACCCTCAACCCTCATCCTCAATCCTCAATCCTCAATCCTCAATCCTCAACCATCAATGCTCAATTCTCAATACTCAATAGAATATCATCAATTCTCTGTATTCAATACCCAAACCTCAATCTTCAATATTCAAGTCTCCATCCAAAAACATCTATTCTCATCATTCAACCCTCAACACTCAGTCCTCAATCTTCAATCCTCAACCCTCAATACTCAATCCTCAATCCTCACTCCGCAATCCTCAATCTTCAATCCTCAATACTCAATCTTCAATCCTCAATCCTCAATCCTGAAATCCTCAACCCTCAATATTCAACACACAACCCTCAACCTTCAATCCTCAATACACAACCGTCAATGCTCAATTCTCAATACTCAATAGAATATGCTGAATTCTCAGTTTTCAATACTCAATCCTCAATCTTCAATCTTCAAGTCTCCATCCACAAACATCGATTCTCATCACTCAACCCACAACACTCAGTCCTCAATCGTCAATCCTCAATCCTCAATGCTCAATCTTCAATCCTCAATACTCAATCTTCAATCCTCAGTCCTCAATCCTCAATCCTCAATCCTCAATCCTCACACATCAATCCTCAATCCTCAATCCTCAACCTTCAATACTCAATCCCCAGTCCTCAACCTTCAATCCGCAATGCTCAATACTCAATCCACAATCCTCAGTCCTCAATCCTCAATCCTCAGTCCTCAATCCTCAATCCTCAATATTCAAACCTCAATCCTCAACCGTCAGTCCTCGTCCTCAATCCTCAACCCTCAATCCCCAGTCCTCAATCTTCAATCATCAATACTGAATTTTCAGTCCTCAATCCTCAATCCTCAATCCCCAATCCTCAATCCCCAATATTCAATGCACAACACTCAACCATCAATCCTCAATACTCAATCATCAATCCTCAATTCTCAATACCCAATCATCAATCCCCAATACTCAATCTTCAATCCTCAATCCTCAATCCTCAATCCTCAATCCTCAATCCTCAGTCATCAATACTCAATCTTCGATATTCAATTCCCAATCCTCAATCCTCAATCCTCAATCCTCAATCCTCAACCCTCAATCCTCATTTCTCAAACCTCAATCCTCAACCCTCAGTCCTCATCCTCAATTCTCAATTCTCAATCCTCAATCCTCAATTCTCAATCTTCAATCGTCAATAATCAATCTCCAATCCTTGATCCTCAATCCCTAATCCGCAATCCTTAATCCTCAATCTTCAATCCTCAATCCCCAGTCCTCAATCTTCAATCCTCAATGCTCAATCGTCAATCCTCAATCCTCAGTCCACAATCCTCAATCCTCAATCCTCAAACCTCAATCTTCAACCGTCAGTCCTCGTCATCAATCCTCAACCCTCAATCCTCAATCCTCAATCTTCAATCATCAATAGTCAATCTTCAATCCTCAATCCTCAATCCTCAATCCTCAATCCTCAATCCTCAATATTCAACACACAACCCTCAACCATCAATTCTCAATACTCAACCATCAATCCTCAATTCTCAATACTCAATAGAATATCCTGAATGCTCATGTTTCAATACTCAATCCACAATATTCAATAATCAAATCTCAATCCTCAAACACCAATCCTCAACATGCAATTCTCAACACTCAGTCTTCTCTCTTCAATCTTCCATCCTCAATCCTCTATCATCAAGCGTCAATCCTCAATCCTCAATCCTCAACCCTCAGTCCTCATTCCTCAAACCTCAATTCCGAATCCTCAATCCTGAATCCTCAATCTTCATCGCTCAGTCGGCAACAATCAATTGTCAATCCTCAATCCTCAATAGATTATCCTCAAATCACAGTTTTCAATGCTCAATCCCCAATCTTCAATCTTCAAATCTCAATCCACAAACATCAATTCTCTTCACTCAACCCTCATCATTCAGTCCTCAATCTTCAATCCTCAATCCTCAATCGTCAGTCCTCAATCCCAAATCCTCTATAATCAATCCTCAATCCTCAATCCTCAATCCTCAATCCTCAATCCTCAATCCTCAATCTTCAATCCTCAATATTCAATCTTCAATCATCAATCCTCAATCCTCAATCCTCAATCCTCAATCGGCAATCCTCAATCTTCTATCCTCAATACTCAATCTTCAATCCCCAATCCTCAATCCTGAAATCCTGAATCCTCAATATTCGACACACAACACTCAACCTTCAATCCTCAATACTCAATCATCAACCCTCAATTCTCAATACTCAATAGAATATCCTGAATTCTCTGTTTTCAGTACTCAATCCTCAATACTCAATCCTCAGTCCTCAGTCCTGAATCTTCAATACTCAATCCTCCATCCTAAAATCCTCAATCCTCAATATTCAACAAACAACCCTCAACCATCAATCCTCAATACTCAATCATCAATGATCAATTCTCAATTCTCAATAGAATATCCTGAATTCTCAGTTTTCAATACTCAATCCTCAGTCTTCAATCTTCAAGTCTCCATCCACAAACATCTATTCTCATCTCCCAAACCTCAACACTCAGTCCTCAATCTTCAATCCTGAATCCTCAATCCTCAATCTTCAATCCTCAATACTCAATCCTCAATCCTCAATCCTCATTCCTCAAACCGCAATCCTCAACCCTCAGTCCTAATGCTCCATCCTCAATCCTCAATCCTCAATCCTCAATCTTCAATCCTCAATCCTCAATCCTCAAACCTCATTCCTCAAACCTCAATCCTCAACCCTCAATCCACAATCCTCAATCCTCAATCCTCTATCCTCAATCTTCAATCCTCAATACACAATCTTCAATCCTCAATCCTCAATTCTCAGTCCTCAATACTCAATCCTCAATCGTGAATCCTCAATGCCCAATCCTCAATCTTCAATCCTCAATCCTCAATCCTCAACCCTCAACCTCCAATCCTCAATACTCAATCTTCAATCCTCAATCCTCAATCCTCAATCCTCAATCCTCAATCCTCAGTGCTCAATACTCAACGCACAACCCTCAACCGTCAATCCTCAATACTCAACCATCAATAATCAATTCTCAATACTCAATAGAATATCCTGAATTCTCATGTTTCAGTACTCAATCCACAATATTCAATAATCAAATCTCAATCCTCAAACATCAATTCTCAACACTCAATCCTCAACATTCAGTCCTCTCTCTTCAATCTTCCATCATCAATCCTCTATCCTCAATCCTCAATCCTCAATCTTCAATCCTCAATACTCAATCTTCAATCTTCAATCCTCAACCCTCAACCCTCAATCCTCAATCCGCAATCCTCAATCTTCAATCCTCAATACTCTATCTTCAATCCTCAATCCTCAATCCTGAAATCCTCAACCCTCAATATTCAACACACAACCCGCAACCTTCAATCCTCAATACTCAACCGTCAACCTTCAATCCTCAATCCTCAATCCTCAATCCTCAATCCTCACTCCTCAATCCACAATATTCAACACACAACCCTCTACCATCAATTCTCAATACTCAACCATCAATCCTCAATTCTCAATACTCAATACTCAATAGAATATCCTGAATTCTCATGGTTCAATACTCAATCCACAATATTCAATAATCAAATCTCAATCCTCAAACCTCAATTCTCAACACTCAATCCTCAACACTCAGTCCTCTCTGTTCAATCCTCCATCCTCAATCCTCAATCCTCAAGAGTCAATCCTCCATCCTCAATCCTCAAACCTCAATTCTCAGTCCTCAAACCTCAATCCCGAATCCTCAATCCTGAATCCTCAATCTTCCGCCCTCAGTCCTCAACAATCAATTGTCAATCCTCAATCCTCAATAGAATATCCTCAATTCACAGTTTTCAATACTCAATCACCATTCTTCAATCTTCAAATCTCAATCCACAAACATCAATTCTCATCACTCAACCCTCAACACTCAGTCCTCAATCCTCAATCCTCAACATTCAAACCTCAATTCTCAACCGTCAGTCCTCGTCCTCAATCCTCAACCCTCAATCCTCAGTCCTCAATCTTCAATCATCAACACTCAATTTTCAATCCTCAATCCTCAATCCTCAATCCTCGATCCCCAATCCTCAATCCTCAATATTCAATACACAACCCTCAATCATCAATCCTCAATACTCAAACATCAATCCTCAATTCTCAATACTCAATAGAATATCCTGAATTCTCAGTTTTCAATACTCAATCCTTAGTCTTCAATCTTCGAGTCTCCATCCACAAACATCAATTCTCATCACTCAACCCTCAACACTCAGTCCTCAATCGTCAATCCTCAATCCTCAATCCACAATCTTCAATCCTCAATACACAATCTTCAATCCGCAATCCTCAATCCTCAATCCTCAATCCTCAAGCCTCACTCATCAATCCTCAATACTCAACACACAACCCTCAACCCTCAATCCTCAATACTCAACCATCAATACTCAATTCTCAACACTCAATAGAATATCCTGAATTCTCATGTTTCAATACTCAATCCACAATATTCAATAATCAAATCTCAATCCTCAAACATCAATTCTCAACACTCAATCCTCAACACTCAGTCCTTTCTCTCCAATCTTCCATCATCAATCCTCTATCCTCAAGCGTCAATCCTCAATCCTCAATCCTCAACCCTCAATCCTCAGTCCTCAAACCTCATTGCCGAATCCTCAATCCTGAATCCTCAATCTTCATGCCTCAGTCCGCAACAATCAATCGTCAATCCTCAATCCTCAATAGAATATCCTCAATTCACGGTTTTCAATAATCAATCCCCAACCTTCAATCTTCAAATCTCAATCCACAAACATCAATTCTCCTCACTTAACCCTCAACACTCAGTCCTCAACCTTGAACCCTCAATCCTCAACCCTCAATCGTCAATCCTCAATCCCCAATCCTCTATCGTCAATGCTCAATCCTCAATCCTCAATCCTCAATCCTCAATCCTGAATCTTCAATCCTCAATACTCAATCTTCAATCTTCAATCCTCAATCCTCAATCCACAATCCTCAATCTTCAATATTCAGTACACAACCCTCAACCATCAATTCTCAATACTCAACCATCAATCCTCAATTCTCAATACTCAATACAATATCCTGAATTGTCATGGTTCAATACACAATCCACAATATTCAATAATCAAATCTCAATCCTCAAACCACAATCCTCAACACTCAATCCTCAACACTCAATCCTCAACACTCAGTCCTCTCTCTTCAATCTTCCATCCTCAATCCTCTATCATCAAGCGTCAATCCTCAATCCTCAATCCTCAATCCACAACCTTCAATCCTCAATACTCAATCTTCATTCCTCAATCCTCAATCCTCAATTCTCAATCCTCAATCCTCACTCATCAATCCTCAATCCTCAATCCTCAATCCTCATTTTTCAATCCTCAATCCTCAATCCTCAATCTGCAATCCTCAATACTCAATCCTCAATCCTCAATCGTCAATCCACAAACCCCAATTCTCTATCATCAATACTCAATCCTCAATCCTCAGTCCTCAATCCTCAGTCCTCAATCTTCAATCCTCAGTACTCAATCTTCTGTCTGCAATCCTCAATCCTCAATCCTCAATCCCCAATCCGCAATCCGCAATCTTCAATCCTCCATACTCAATCTTCAATCCTCAATCCTCAATCCTGAAAGACTCAATCCTCAATATTCAACACATAACCCTCAACCACCAATCCTCAATGCTCAACCATCAAAGCTCAATTCTCAATACTCAATAGAATATCCTGAATTCTCAGTTTTCAATACTCAATCCTTAGTCTTCAATCTTCGAGTCTCCATCCACAAACATCAATTCTCATCACTCAACCCTCAACACTCAGTCCTCAATCGTCAATCCTCAATCCTCAATCCTCAATCTTCAATCCTCAATACACAGTCTTCAATCCGCAATCCTCAATCCTCAATCCTCAAGCCTCACTCATCAATCCTCAATCCTCAATCCTCAATCCTCAATACTCAACACACAACCCTCAACCCTCAATCCTCAATACTCAACCATCAATACTCAATTCTCAACACTCAATAGAATATCCTGAATTCTCATGTTTCAATACTCAATCCACAATATTCAATAATCAAATCTCAATCCTCAAACATCAATTCTCAACACTCAATCCTCAACACTCAGTCCTTTCTCTTCAATCTTCCATCATCAATCCTCTATCCTCAAGCGTCAATCCTCAATCCTCAATCCTCAACCCTCAATCCTCAGTCCTCAAACCTCATTGCCGAATCCTCAATCCTGAATCCTCAATCTTCATGCCTCAGTCCGCAACAATCAATCGTCAATCCTCAATCCTCAATAGAATATCCTCAATTCACGGTTTTCAATACTCAATCCCCAACCTTCAATCTTCAAATCTCAATCCACAAACATCAATTCTCCTCACTTAACCCTCAACACTCAGTCCTCAACCTTCAACCCTCAGTCCTCAACCCTCAATCGTCAATCCTCAATCCCCAATCCTCTATCGTCAATGCTCAATCCTCAATCCTCAATCCTCAATCCTCAATCCTGAATCTTCAATCCTCAATACTCAATCTTCAATCTTCAATCCTCAATACTCAATCCTCAATCCTCAATCGTCAATCCTCAAACCCCAATCCTCTATCATCAATACTCAATCCTCAATCCTCAATCCTCAATCCTCAATCCTCAATCTTCAATCCTCAGTACTCAATCTTCTATCTGCAATCCGCAATCCTCAATCCTCAATCCTCAATCCGCAATCCGCAATCTTCAATCCTCCATACTCAACCTTCAATGCTCAATCCTCAATCCTAAAATCCTCAGTCCTCAATATTCGACACACAACCCTCAACCACCAATCCTCAATACTCAACCATCAATGCTCAATTCTCAATACTCAATACAATATCCTGAATTCTCAGTTTTCAATACCCAATCCTCAATCTTCAATATCCAACTCTCCATCCACAAACATCTATTCTCATCACTCAACCCTCAACACTCAGTCCTCAATCTTCAATCCTCAATCCTCAATCCTCAATGTTCAATCCTCAATACTCAATCTTCAATCCTCAATCCTCAATCCTCAATACTCAATCCCCAGTCCTCAACCTTCAATCCGCAATGCTCAATACTCAATCCACAATCTTCAGTCCTCAATCCTCAATCCTCAGTCCTCAATCCTCAATTCTCAATATTCAAACCTCACTCCTCAACCGTCAGTCCTCGTCCTCAATCCTCAACCCTCAATCCCCTGTCCTCAATCTTCAATCATCAATACTGAATTTTCAATCCTCAATCCTCAATCCTCCATCCCCAATCCTCAATCCTCAATATTCAATGCACAACCCTCAACCATCGATCCTCAATACTCAATCATCAATCCTCAATTCTCAATACTCAATCATCAATCCTCAATACTCAATCTTCAATCCTCAATCCTCAATCCCCAATATAAAATGCACAACCCTCAACCATCGATCCTCAATACTCAATCATCAATCCTCAATTCTCAATACTCAATCATCAATCCTCAATACTCAATCTTCAATCCTCAATCCTCAATCCTCAACCCTCAATCCTCAGTCTTCAAACCTCAATTCCGAATCCTCAATCCTGAATCCTCAATCTCCTTCCCTCAGTCCGCAACAATCTATTGTCAATCCTCAATCCACAATAGAATATCCTCAATTCACAGTTTTCAACACTCAATCCCCAATCTTCAATTTTCAAATCTCAATCCACAAACATCAATGCTCATCACTCAACCCTCAACACTCAGTCCTCAATCTTCAATCCTCAATCCTCAATCCTCAGTCCTCAATCCTCAATCCTCAATATTCAAACCTCAATTCTCAACCGTCAGTCCTCGTCCTCAATCCTCAACCCTCGATCCTCAGTCCTCAATCTTCAATCATCAACAGTCAATTTTCAATCCTCAATCCTCAATCCTCGATCCCCAATCCTCAATCCTCAATATTCAATACACAACCCTCAATCATCAATCCTCAATACTCAATCATCAATACTCAATTCTCAATACTCAATAGAATATCCTGAATTCTCAGTTTTCAATACTCAATCCTCAGTCTTCAATCTTCGAGTCTCCATCCACAAACATCAATACTCATCACTCAACCCTCAACACTCAGTCCTCAATCGTCAATACTCAATCCTCAATCCTCAATCTTCAATCCTCAATACACAATCTTCAATCCTCAATCCTCAATCCTCAATCCTCAATCCTCAAGCCTCACTCATCAATCCTCAATCCTCAATCCTCAATCCTCAATACTCAACACACAACCCTCAACCCTCAATCCTCAATACTCAACCATCAATACTCAATTCTCAACACTCAATAGAATATCCTGAATTCTCATGTTTCAATACTCAATCCACAATATTCAATAATCAAATCTCAATCCTCAAACATCAATTCTCAACACTCAATCCTCAACACTCAGTCCTTTCTCTTCAATCTTCCATCATCAATCCTCTATCCTCAAGCGTCAATCCTCAATCCTCAATCCTCAACCCTCAATCCTCAGTCCTCAAACCTCATTGCCGAATCCTCAATCCTGAATCCTCAATCTTCATGCCTCAGTCCGCAACAATCAATCGTCAATCCTCAATCCTCAATAGAATATCCTCAATTCACGGTTTTCAATACTCAATCCCCAACCTTCAATCTTCAAATCTCAATCCACAAACATCAATTCTCCTCACTTAACCCTCAACACTCAGTCCTCAACCTTCAACCCTCAATCCTCAACCCTCAATCGTCAATCCTCAATCCCCAATCCTCTATCGTCAATGCTCAATCCTCAATCCTCAATCATCAATCCTCAATCCTGAATCTTCAATCCTCAATACTCAATCTTCAATCTTCAATCCTCAATACTCAATCCTCAATCCTCAATCGTCAATCCTCAAACCCCAATCCTCTATCATCAATACTCAATCCTCAATCCTCAATCCTCAATCCTCAATCCTCAATCTTCAATCCTCAGTACTCAATCTTCTATCTGCAATCCTCAATCCTCAATCCTCAATCCTCAATCCGCAATCGGCAATCTTCAATCCTCCATACTCAACCTTCAATCCTCAATCCTCAATCCTAAAATCCTCAGTCCTCAATATTCGACACACAACCCTCAACCACCAATCCTCAATACTCAACCATCAATGCTCAATTCTCAATACTCAATACAATATCCTGAATTCTCAGTTTTCAATACCCAATCCTCAATCTTCAATATCCAAGTCTCCATCCACAAACATCTATTCTCATCACTCAACCCTCAACACTCAGTCCTCAATCTTCAATCCTCAATCCTCAATCCTCAAAGTTCAATCCTCAATACTCAATCTTCAACCCTCAATCCTCAATCCTCAATCCTCAATACTGAATCCCCAGTCCTCAACCTTCAATCCGCAATGCTCAATACTCAATCCACAATCCTCAGTCCTCAATCCTCAATCCTCAATCCTCAGTCCTCAATCCTCAATCCTCAATATTCAAACCTCAATCCTCAACCGTCAGTCCTCGTCATCAATCCTCAACCCTCAATCCTCAATCCTCAATCTTCAATCATCAATAGTCAATCTTCAATCCTCAATCCTCAATCCTCAATCCTCAATCCTCAATATTCAACACACAACCCTTAACCATCAATTCTCAATACTCAACCATCAATACTCAATTCTCAATACTCAATAGAATATCCTGAATTCTCATGTTTCAATACTCAATCCACAATATTCAATAATCAAATCTCAATCCTCAAACATCAATTCTCAACACTCAATCCTCAACACTCAGTCCTCTCTCTTCAATCTTCCATACTCAATCCTCTATCATCAAGCGTCAATCCTCAATCCTCAATCCTCAATCCTCAATCTTCAATCCTCAATACTCAATCTTCAACCATCGATCCTCAACCCACAATCCTCAAACCTCAATCCTCAGTCATCAATACTCAATCTTCGACACTCAATCCCCAATCCTCAAACCTCAATCCTCAATCCTCAATCCTCATTCCTCAAACCTCAATCCTCAACCCTAAATCCTCAATATTCAAACCTCAATCCTCAACCGTCAGTCCTCGTCCTCAATCCTCAACCCTCAATCCCCAGTCCTCAATCTTCAATCATCGATACTGAATTTTCAATCCTCAATCCTCAATCCTCAATCCTCAATCCTCAGTCATCAATATTCAATCTTCGATACTCAATCCCCAATCCTCAATCCTCAATACTCAATCCTCAATCCTCAATACTCAATCATCAGTCCTCAATTCTCAATACACAATCATCAATCCTCAATACTCATTCTTCAATCCTCAATCCTCAATCCTCAATCCTCAATCCTCAATCCTCAGTCATCAATACTCAATCTTCGATACTCAATCCCCAATCCTCAATCCTCAATCCTCAATCCTCAATCCTCAATCCTCATTTCTCAAACCTCAATCCTCAACCCTCAGTCCTCATCCTCAATTCTCAATTCTCAATCCTCAATCCTCAATTCTCAATCTTCAATCCTCAATAATCAGTCTCCAATCCTTGATCCTCAATCCCTAATCCTGAATCCTTAATCCTCAATCTTCAATCCTCAATCCCCAGTCCTCAATCTTCAATCCTCAATGCTCAATCGTCAATCCTCAATCCTGAGTCCACAATCATTAATCCTCTATCCTCAAGCGTCAATCCTCAATCCTCAATCCTCAACCCTCAATCCTCAGTCCTCAAACCTCAATTCCGAATCCTCAATCCTGAATCCTCAATCTTCATCCCTCAGTCCGCAACAATCAATTGTCAATCCTCTATCCTCAATAGATTATGTTCAATTCACAGTTTTCTATACTCAATCCCCAACATTCAAGCTTCAAATCTCAGTCCACAAACATCAATTCTCATCACTCAACCCTCAACACTTAGTCCTCAACCTTCAACCCTCAATCCTCAACGCTCAATCGTCAATCCTCAATCCCCAATCCTCTATCGTCAATCGTCAACCCTCAATCCTCAATCCTCAATCCTCAATCCTCAATCTTCAATCCTCAATACTCAATCTTCAATCTTCAATCCTCAACCCTCAACCCTCAATCCTCAATCCGCAATCCTCAGTCTTCAATCCTCAATACTCAATCTTCAATCCTCAATCCTCAATCCTGAAATCCTCAACCCTCAATATTCAACACACAACCCTCAACCTTCAATCCTCAATACTCAACCGTCAATCCTCAATTCTCAATACTCAATAGAATATCCTGAATTCTCAGTTGTCAATACCCAATCCTCAATCTTCAATATTCAAGTCTCCATCCACAAATATCTATTCTCATTACTCAACCCTCAACCCTCAGTCCTCATCCTCCATCCTCAATCCTCAATCCCCAATCCTCAATCTTCAATCCTCAATAATCAATCTCCAATCCTAGATCCTCAATCCCCAATCATCAATCCTTAATCCTCAATCTTCAATCCCCAATCCCCGGTCCTCAATCTTCAATCCTCAATGCTCAATCGTCAATCCTCAATCCTCAGTCCACAATCCTCAATCCTCAAACCTCAATCCTCAACCGTCAGTCCCCGTCATCAATCCACAACCCTCAATCCTCAATCCTCAACCTTCAATCATCAATACTCAATCTTCAATCCTCAATCCTCAATCCTCAATCCACAATTCCCAATCCTCAATATTTAATACACAACCCTCAACCATCAATTCTCAATACTCAACCATCAATCCTCAATTCTCAATACTCAATAGAATATCCTGAATTGCCATGGTTCAATACTCAATCCACAATATTCAATAATCAAATCTCAATCTTCAAACCGCAATCCTCAACACTCAATCCTCAACACTCAGACCTCTCTCTTCAATCCTCCATCCTCAATGCTCAATCCTCAAGAGTCAACCCTCCATCATCAATACTCAAACCTCAATTCTCAGTCCTCAAACCTCAATCCCGAATCCTCAACCCTGAATCCTCAATCTTCAGCCCTCAGTCCTCAACAATCAATTGTCAATCCTCAATCCTCAATAGAATATCCTCAATTCACAGCTTTCAATACTAAACCACCATTCTTCAATCTTCAAATCTCAATCCACAAACATCAATTCTCATCAATCAACCCTCAACACTCAGTCCTCAATCTTCGATCCTCAATGCTCAATCCTCAATCTTCAGTCCTCGATACACAATCTTCAATCCTCAATCCTCAGCCCTCAATCCTCAATCCTCAATCTTCAATCCTCAATACTCAATCTTCAATCCTCAATCCTCAATCCTCAATCCTCAATACTCAACACACAACCCTCAACCATCAATCCTCAATACTCAACCATCAATACTCAATTCTCAATACTCAATAGAATATCCTGAATTCTCATGTTTCAATACTCAATCCACAATATTCGATAATCAAATCTCAATCCTCAAACATCAATTCTCAACATTCAATCCTCAACACTCAGTCCTCTCTCTTCAATCTTCCATCATCAATTCTCTACCCTCAAGCGTCAATCCTCAATCCTCAATCCTCAACCCTCAATCATCAGTCCTCAAGCCTCAATCTTCAGACCTCAAACATCAATACTCAACCCTCAGACCTCGTCCTCAATCCACAACCCTCAATCCTCAATCCTCAACCCTCAGCCCTCATCCTCAGTCCTCAATCCTCAACCCTCGATCCTCAATCCTCAATCTTCTATCTTCAATCCTGAATACTCAATCTTCAATCCTCAATCCTCAGTCCTCAAAACTCAATTCTGAATCCTCAATCCTGAATCCTCAATCTTCAATCCTCAGACCTCAACCATCAATGCTCAATTCTCAATACTCAACGGAATATCCCGAATTCTCAGTTTTCAATACTCAATCCCCAATCTTCAATTTTCAAATCTCAATCCACAAACATCAATTCTCATCACTCAACCCTCAACACTCAGTCCTCAATCTTCAATACTCAATCCTCAATCCTCAATCGTCAATCCTGAATCCCCAATCCTCTTTCATCAATCCTCAATCCTCAATCCTCAATCTTCAATCCTCAGTGCTCAATCTACAATCTTCAATCCTCAATCCTCAATCCTCAATCCTCAATCCGCAATCCTTAATCCTCAATCTTCAATCCTCAATCCCCAGTCCTCAATCTTCAATCCTCAATGCTCAATCGTCAATCCTCAATCCTCAGTCCTCAATCCTCAATCCTCAACCCTCAAACCTCAATCCTCAACCGTCAGCCCTCGTCATCAATCCTCAACCCTCAATCCTCAATCCTCAATCTTCAATCATCAATACTCAATCTTCAATCCTCAGTCCTCAATCCTCAATCCTCAATCCTCAATACTCAACACACAACCCTCAACCCTCAATCCTCAATACTCAACCATCAATACTCAATTCTCAACACTCAATAGAATATCCTGAATTCTCATGTTTCAATACTCAATCCACAATATTCAATAATCAAATCTCAATCCTCAAACATCAATTCTCAACACTCAATCCTCAACACTCAGTCCTTTCTCTTCAATCTTCCATCATCAATCCTCTATCCTCAAGCGTCAATCCTCAATCCTCAATCCTCAACCCTCAATCCTCAGTCCTCAAACCTCATTGCCGAATCCTCAATCCTGAATCCTCAATCTTCATGCCTCAGTCCGCAACAATCAATCGTCAATCCTCAATCCTCAATAGAATATCCTCAATTCACGGTTTTCAATACTCAATCCCCAACCTTCAATCTTCAAATCTCAATCCACAAACATCAATTCTCCTCACTTAACCCTCAACACTCAGTCCTCAACCTTCAACCCTCAGTCCTCAACCCTCAATCGTCAATCCTCAATCCCCAATCCTCTATCGTCAATGCTCAATCCTCAATCCTCAATCCTCAATCCTCAATCCTGAATCTTCAATCCTCAATACTCAATCTTCAATCTTCAATCCTCAATACTCAATCCTCAATCCTCAATCGTCAATCCTCAAACCCCAATCCTCTATCATCAATACTCAATCCTCAATCCTCAATCCTCAATCCTCAATCCTCAATCTTCAATCCTCAGTACTCAATCTTCTATCTGCAATCCGCAATCCTCAATCCTCAATCCTCAATCCGCAATCCGCAATCTTCAATCCTCCATACTCAACCTTCAATGCTCAATCCTCAATCCTAAAATCCTCAGTCCTCAATATTCGACACACAACCCTCAACCACCAATCCTCAATACTCAACCATCAATGCTCAATTCTCAATACTCAATACAATATCCTGAATTCTCAGTTTTCAATACCCAATCCTCAATCTTCAATATCCAACTCTCCATCCACAAACATCTATTCTCATCACTCAACCCTCAACACTCAGTCCTCAATCTTCAATCCTCAATCCTCAATCCTCAATGTTCAATCCTCAATACTCAATCTTCAATCCTCAATCCTCAATCCTCAATACTCAATCCCCAGTCCTCAACCTTCAATCCGCAATGCTCAATACTCAATCCACAATCTTCAGTCCTCAATCCTCAATCCTCAGTCCTCAATCCTCAATTCTCAATATTCAAACCTCACTCCTCAACCGTCAGTCCTCGTCCTCAATCCTCAACCCTCAATCCCCTGTCCTCAATCTTCAATCATCAATACTGAATTTTCAATCCTCAATCCTCAATCCTCCATCCCCAATCCTCAATCCTCAATATTCAATGCACAACCCTCAACCATCGATCCTCAATACTCAATCATCAATCCTCAATTCTCAATACTCAATCATCAATCCTCAATACTCAATCTTCAATCCTCAATCCTCAATCCCCAATATAAAATGCACAACCCTCAACCATCGATCCTCAATACTCAATCATCAATCCTCAATTCTCAATACTCAATCATCAATCCTCAATACTCAATCTTCAATCCTCAATCCTCAATCCTCAACCCTCAATCCTCAGTCTTCAAACCTCAATTCCGAATCCTCAATCCTGAATCCTCAATCTCCTTCCCTCAGTCCGCAACAATCTATTGTCAATCCTCAATCCACAATAGAATATCCTCAATTCACAGTTTTCAACACTCAATCCCCAATCTTCAATTTTCAAATCTCAATCCACAAACATCAATGCTCATCACTCAACCCTCAACACTCAGTCCTCAATCTTCAATCCTCAATCCTCAATCCTCAGTCCTCAATCCTCAATCCTCAATATTCAAACCTCAATTCTCAACCGTCAGTCCTCGTCCTCAATCCTCAACCCTCGATCCTCAGTCCTCAATCTTCAATCATCAACAGTCAATTTTCAATCCTCAATCCTCAATCCTCGATCCCCAATCCTCAATCCTCAATATTCAATACACAACCCTCAATCATCAATCCTCAATACTCAATCATCAATACTCAATTCTCAATACTCAATAGAATATCCTGAATTCTCAGTTTTCAATACTCAATCCTCAGTCTTCAATCTTCGAGTCTCCATCCACAAACATCAATACTCATCACTCAACCCTCAACACTCAGTCCTCAATCGTCAATACTCAATCCTCAATCCTCAATCTTCAATCCTCAATACACAATCTTCAATCCTCAATCCTCAATCCTCAATCCTCAATCCTCAAGCCTCACTCATCAATCCTCAATCCTCAATCCTCAATCCTCAATACTCAACACACAACCCTCAACCCTCAATCCTCAATACTCAACCATCAATACTCAATTCTCAACACTCAATAGAATATCCTGAATTCTCATGTTTCAATACTCAATCCACAATATTCAATAATCAAATCTCAATCCTCAAACATCAATTCTCAACACTCAATCCTCAACACTCAGTCCTTTCTCTTCAATCTTCCATCATCAATCCTCTATCCTCAAGCGTCAATCCTCAATCCTCAATCCTCAACCCTCAATCCTCAGTCCTCAAACCTCATTGCCGAATCCTCAATCCTGAATCCTCAATCTTCATGCCTCAGTCCGCAACAATCAATCGTCAATCCTCAATCCTCAATAGAATATCCTCAATTCACGGTTTTCAATACTCAATCCCCAACCTTCAATCTTCAAATCTCAATCCACAAACATCAATTCTCCTCACTTAACCCTCAACACTCAGTCCTCAACCTTCAACCCTCAATCCTCAACCCTCAATCGTCAATCCTCAATCCCCAATCCTCTATCGTCAATGCTCAATCCTCAATCCTCAATCATCAATCCTCAATCCTGAATCTTCAATCCTCAATACTCAATCTTCAATCTTCAATCCTCAATACTCAATCCTCAATCCTCAATCGTCAATCCTCAAACCCCAATCCTCTATCATCAATACTCAATCCTCAATCCTCAATCCTCAATCCTCAATCCTCAATCTTCAATCCTCAGTACTCAATCTTCTATCTGCAATCCTCAATCCTCAATCCTCAATCCTCAATCCGCAATCGGCAATCTTCAATCCTCCATACTCAACCTTCAATCCTCAATCCTCAATCCTAAAATCCTCAGTCCTCAATATTCGACACACAACCCTCAACCACCAATCCTCAATACTCAACCATCAATGCTCAATTCTCAATACTCAATACAATATCCTGAATTCTCAGTTTTCAATACCCAATCCTCAATCTTCAATATCCAAGTCTCCATCCACAAACATCTATTCTCATCACTCAACCCTCAACACTCAGTCCTCAATCTTCAATCCTCAATCCTCAATCCTCAAAGTTCAATCCTCAATACTCAATCTTCAACCCTCAATCCTCAATCCTCAATCCTCAATACTCAATCCCCAGTCCTCAACCTTCAATCCGCAATGCTCAATACTCAATCCACAATCCTCAGTCCTCAATCCTCAATCCTCAATCCTCAGTCCTCAATCCTCAATCCTCAATATTCAAACCTCAATCCTCAACCGTCAGTCCTCGTCATCAATCCTCAACCCTCAATCCTCAATCCTCAATCTTCAATCATCAATAGTCAATCTTCAATCCTCAATCCTCAATCCTCAATCCTCAATCCTCAATATTCAACACACAACCCTCAACCATCAATTCTCAATACTCAACCATCAATACTCAATTCTCAATACTCAATAGAATATCCTGAATTCTCATGTTTCAATACTCAATCCACAATATTCAATAATCAAATCTCAATCCTCAAACATCAATTCTCAACACTCAATCCTCAACACTCAGTCCTCTCTCTTCAATCTTCCATACTCAATCCTCTATCATCAAGCGTCAATCCTCAATCCTCAATCCTCAATCCTCAATCTTCAATCCTCAATACTCAATCTTCAACCATCGATCCTCAACCCACAATCCTCAAACCTCAATCCTCAGTCATCAATACTCAATCTTCGACACTCAATCCCCAATCCTCAAACCTCAATCCTCAATCCTCAATCCTCATTCCTCAAACCTCAATCCTCAACCCTAAATCCTCAATATTCAAACCTCAATCCTCAACCGTCAGTCCTCGTCCTCAATCCTCAACCCTCAATCCCCAGTCCTCAATCTTCAATCATCGATACTGAATTTTCAATCCTCAATCCTCAATCCTCAATCCTCAATCCTCAGTCATCAATATTCAATCTTCGATACTCAATCCCCAATCCTCAATCCTCAATACTCAATCCTCAATCCTCAATACTCAATCATCAGTCCTCAATTCTCAATACACAATCATCAATCCTCAATACTCATTCTTCAATCCTCAATCCTCAATCCTCAATCCTCAATCCTCAATCCTCAGTCATCAATACTCAATCTTCGATACTCAATCCCCAATCCTCAATCCTCAATCCTCAATCCTCAATCCTCAATCCTCATTTCTCAAACCTCAATCCTCAACCCTCAGTCCTCATCCTCAATTCTCAATTCTCAATCCTCAATCCTCAATTCTCAATCTTCAATCCTCAATAATCAGTCTCCAATCCTTGATCCTCAATCCCTAATCCTGAATCCTTAATCCTGAATCTTCAATCCTCAATCCCCAGTCCTCAATCTTCAATCCTCAATGCTCAATCGTCAATCCTCAATCCTGAGTCCACAATCATTAATCCTCTATCCTCAAGCGTCAATCCTCAATCCTCAATCCTCAACCCTCAATCCTCAGTCCTCAAACCTCAATTCCGAATCCTCAATCCTGAATCCTCAATCTTCATCCCTCAGTCCGCAACAATCAATTGTCAATCCTCTATCCTCAATAGATTATGTTCAATTCACAGTTTTCTATACTCAATCCCCAACATTCAAGCTTCAAATCTCAGTCCACAAACATCAATTCTCATCACTCAACCCTCAACACTTAGTCCTCAACCTTCAACCCTCAATCCTCAACGCTCAATCGTCAATCCTCAATCCCCAATCCTCTATCGTCAATCGTCAACCCTCAATCCTCAATCCTCAATCCTCAATCCTCAATCTTCAATCCTCAATACTCAATCTTCAATCTTCAATCCTCAACCCTCAACCCTCAATCCTCAATCCGCAATCCTCAGTCTTCAATCCTCAATACTCAATCTTCAATCCTCAATCCTCAATCCTGAAATCCTCAACCCTCAATATTCAACACACAACCCTCAACCTTCAATCCTCAATACTCAACCGTCAATCCTCAATTCTCAATACTCAATAGAATATCCTGAATTCTCAGTTGTCAATACCCAATCCTCAATCTTCAATATTCAAGTCTCCATCCACAAATATCTATTCTCATTACTCAACCCTCAACCCTCAGTCCTCATCCTCCATCCTCAATCCTCAATCCCCAATCCTCAATCTTCAATCCTCAATAATCAATCTCCAATCCTAGATCCTCAATCCCCAATCATCAATCCTTAATCCTCAATCTTCAATCCCCAATCCCCGGTCCTCAATCTTCAATCCTCAATGCTCAATCGTCAATCCTCAATCCTCAGTCCACAATCCTCAATCCTCAAACCTCAATCCTCAACCGTCAGTCCCCGTCATCAATCCACAACCCTCAATCCTCAATCCTCAACCTTCAATCATCAATACTCAATCTTCAATCCTCAATCCTCAATCCTCAATCCACAATTCCCAATCCTCAATATTTAATACACAACCCTCAACCATCAATTCTCAATACTCAACCATCAATCCTCAATTCTCAATACTCAATAGAATATCCTGAATTGTCATGGTTCAATACTCAATCCACAATATTCAATAATCAAATCTCAATCTTCAAACCGCAATCCTCAACACTCAATCCTCAACACTCAGACCTCTCTCTTCAATCCTCCATCCTCAATGCTCAATCCTCAAGAGTCAACCCTCCATCATCAATACTCAAACCTCAATTCTCAGTCCTCAAACCTCAATCCCGAATCCTCAACCCTGAATCCTCAATCTTCAGCCCTCAGTCCTCAACAATCAATTGTCAATCCTCAATCCTCAATAGAATATCCTCAATTCACAGCTTTCAATACTAAACCACCATTCTTCAATCTTCAAATCTCAATCCACAAACATCAATTCTCATCAATCAACCCTCAACACTCAGTCCTCAATCTTCGATCCTCAATGCTCAATCCTCAATCTTCAGTCCTCGATACACAATCTTCAATCCTCAATCCTCAGCCCTCAATCCTCAATCCTCAATCTTCAATCCTCAATACTCAATCTTCAATCCTCAATCCTCAATCCTCAATCCTCAATACTCAACACACAACCCTCAACCATCAATCCTCAATACTCAACCATCAATACTCAATTCTCAATACTCAATAGAATATCCTGAATTCTCATGTTTCAATACTCAATCCACAATATTCGATAATCAAATCTCAATCCTCAAACATCAATTCTCAACATTCAATCCTCAACACTCAGTCCTCTCTCTTCAATCTTCCATCATCAATTCTCTACCCTCAAGCGTCAATCCTCAATCCTCAATCCTCAACCCTCAATCATCAGTCCTCAAGCCTCAATCTTCAGACCTCAAACATCAATACTCAACCCTCAGACCTCGTCCTCAATCCACAACCCTCAATCCTCAATCCTCAACCCTCAGCCCTCATCCTCAGTCCTCAATCCTCAACCCTCGATCCTCAATCCTCAATCTTCTATCTTCAATCCTGAATACTCAATCTTCAATCCTCAATCCTCAGTCCTCAAAACTCAATTCTGAATCCTCAATCCTGAATCCTCAATCTTCAATCCTCAGACCTCAACCATCAATGCTCAATTCTCAATACTCAACGGAATATCCCGAATTCTCAGTTTTCAATACTCAATCCCCAATCTTCAATTTTCAAATCTCAATCCACAAACATCAATTCTCATCACTCAACCCTCAACACTCAGTCCTCAATCTTCAATACTCAATCCTCAATCCTCAATCGTCAATCCTGAATCCCCAATCCTCTTTCATCAATCCTCAATCCTCAATCCTCAATCTTCAATCCTCAGTGCTCAATCTACAATCTTCAATCCTCAATCCTCAATCCTCAATCCTCAATCCGCAATCCTTAATCCTCAATCTTCAATCCTCAATCCCCAGTCCTCAATCTTCAATCCTCAATGCTCAATCGTCAATCCTCAATCCTCAGTCCTCAATCCTCAATCCTCAACCCTCAAACCTCAATCCTCAACCGTCAGCCCTCGTCATCAATCCTCAACCCTCAATCCTCAATCCTCAATCTTCAATCATCAATACTCAATCTTCAATCCTCAGTCCTCAATCCTCAATCCTCAATCCTCAATATTCAACACACAACCCTCAACCATCAATCCTCAATACTCAACCATCAATACTCAATTCTCAATACTCAATAGAATATCCTGAATTCTCATGTTTCAATACTCAATCCACAATATTCAATAATCAAATCTCAATCCTGAAACATCAATTCTCAACACTCAATCCTCAACACTCAGCCCTCCCTCTTCAATCTTGCATCATCAATCTTATATCCTCAAGCGTCAATCCTCAATCCTCAATCCTCAACCCTCAATCCTCAGTCCTTGAACCTCAATTCCGAATCCTCAATCCTGAATCCTCAATCTTCATCCCTCAGTCCGCAACAATCAATTGTCAATCCTCAATTTTCAATAGAATATCCTCAATTCACAGTTTTCAATACTCAATCCTCAATCTTCAATCTTCAAGTCTCCATCCACAAACATCAATTCTCATCACTCAACCCTCAACACTCAGCCCTCAATCTTCTATCCTCAACCCTCAATACTCAATCCTCAGTCCTCAGTCCTCAGTCTTCAATACTCAATCGTCAATCCTAAAATCCTCAATCCTCAATGTTCAACACACAACCCTCAACCATCAATCCACAAAACTCAACCATCAATGCTCAATTCTCAATACTCAATAGAATATGCTGAATTCTCAGTTTTCAATACTCAATCCTGAATCTTCAATCTTCAAGTCTCCATCCACAAACATCTATTCTCATCACTCAACCCACAACACTCAGTCCTCAATCTTCAATCCTCAATCCTCAATACTCAATCTTCAATCCTCAATACTCAATCTTCAATCCTCAATCCTCAATCCTCAATCTTCAATCCTCAATCCTCAGTCATCAATCCTCAATCTTCAATACTCAATCCTCAATCTTCAATCTTCAAGTTTCCATCCACAAACATCTATTCTCATCACTCAACCCTCAACCCTCAGTCCTCATCCTCCATCCTCAATCCTCAATCCTCAATCCTCAATCTTCAATCCTCAATCCTCAACCCTCAATCCTCAGTCTTCAAACCTCAATTCCGAATCCTCAATCCTGAATCCTCAATCTCCATCCCTCAGTCCGCAACAATCTATTGTCAATCCTCAATCCACAATAGAATATCCTCAATTCACAGTTTTCAACACTCAATCCCCAATCTTCAATCTTCAAATCTCAATCCACAAACATCAATGCTCATCACTCAACCCTCAACACTCAGTCCTCAATCTTCAATCCTCAATCCTCAATCCTCAGTCCTCAGTCCTCAATCCTCAATCCTCAATATTCAAACCTCCATTCTCAACCGTCAGTCCTCGTCCTCAATCCTCAACCCTCAATCCTCAGTCCTCAATCTTCAATCATCAACAGTCAATTTTCAATCCTCAATCCTCAATCCTCGATCCCCAATCCTCAATCCTCAATATTCAATACACAACCCTCAATCATCAATCCTCAATACTAAATCATCAATACTCAATTCTCAATACTCAATAGAATATCCTGAATTCTCAGTTTTCAATACTCAATCCTCAGTCTTCAATCTTCGAGTCTCCATCCACAAACATCAATACTCATCACTCAACCCTCAACACTCAGTCCTCAATCGTCAATCCTCAATCCTCAATCCTCAATCTTCAATCCTCAATACACAATCTTCAATCCTCAATCCTCAATCCCCAATCCTCAATCCTCAAGCCTCACTCATCAATCCTCAATCCTCAATCCTCAATACTCAACACACAACCCTCAACCCTCAATCCTCAATACTCAACCATCAATACTCAATTCTCAACACTCAATAGAATATCCTGAATTCTCATGTTTCAATACTCAATCCACAATATTCAATAATCAAATCTCAATCCTCAAACATCAATTCTCAACACTCAATCCTCAACACTCAGTCCTTTCTCTTCAATCTTCCATCATCAATCCTCTATCCTCAAGCGTCAATCCTCAATCCTCAATCCTCAACCCTCAATCCTCAGTCCTCAAACCTCATTGCCGAATCCTCAATCCTGAATCCTCAATCTTCATCCCTCAGTCCGCAACAATCAATCGTCAATCCTCAATCCTCAATAGAATATCCTGAATTCTCAGTTTTCAATACTCAATCCTCAGTCTTCAATCTTCGAGTCTCCATCCACAAACATCAATACTCATCACTCAACCCTCAACACTCAGTCCTCAATCGTCAATCCTCAATCCTCAATCCTCAATCTTCAATCCTCAATACACAATCTTCAATCCTCAATCCTCAATCCCCAATCCTCAATCCTCAAGCCTCACTCATCAATCCTCAATCCTCAATCCTCAATACTCAACACACAACCCTCAACCATCAATCCTCAATACTCAACCATCAATACTCAATTCTCAATACTCAATAGAATATCCTGAATTCTCATGTTTCAATACTCAATCCACAATATTCGATAATCAAATCTCAATCCTCAAACATCAATTCTCAACATTCAATCCTCAACACTCAGTCCTCTCTCTTCAATCTTCCATCATCAATTCTCTACCCTCAAGCGTCAATCCTCAATCCTCAATCCTCAACCCTCAATCATCAGTCCTCAAGCCTCAATCTTCAGACCTCAAACATCAATACTCAACCCTCAGACCTCGTCCTCAATCCACAACCCTCAATCCTCAATCCTCAACCCTCAGCCCTCATCCTCAGTCCTCAATCCTCAACCCTCGATCCTCAATCCTCAATCTTCTATCTTCAATCCTGAATACTCAATCTTCAATCCTCAATCCTCAGTCCTCAAAACTCAATTCTGAATCCTCAATCCTGAATCCTCAATCTTCAATCCTCAGACCTCAACCATCAATGCTCAATTCTCAATACTCAACGGAATATCCCGAATTCTCAGTTTTCAATACTCAATCCCCAATCTTCAATTTTCAAATCTCAATCCACAAACATCAATTCTCATCACTCAACCCTCAACACTCAGTCCTCAATCTTCAATACTCAATCCACAATCCTCAATCGTCAATCCTGAATCCCCAATCCTCTTTCATCAATCCTCAATCCTCAATCCTCAATCTTCAATCCTCAGTGCTCAATCTACAATCTTCAATCCTCAATCCTCAATCCTCAATCCTCAATCCGCAATCCTTAATCCTCAATCTTCAATCCTCAATCCCCAGTCCTCAATCTTCAATCCTCAATGCTCAATCGTCAATCCTCAATCCTCAGTCCTCAATCCTCAATCCTCAACCCTCAAACCTCAATCCTCAACCGTCAGCCCTCGTCATCAATCCTCAACCCTCAATCCTCAATCCTCAATCTTCAATCATCAATACTCAATCTTCAATCCTCAGTCCTCAATCCTCAATCCTCAATCCTCAATATTCAACACACAACCCTCAACCATCAATCCTCAATACTCAACCATCAATACTCAATTCTCAATACTCAATAGAATATCCTGAATTCTCATGTTTCAATACTCAATCCACAATATTCAATAATCAAATCTCAATCCTGAAACATCAATTCTCAACACTCAATCCTCAACACTCAGCCCTCCCTCTTCAATCTTGCATCATCAATCTTATATCCTCAAGCGTCAATCCTCAATCCTCAATCCTCAACCCTCAATCCTCAGTCCTTGAACCTCAATTCCGAATCCTCAATCCTGAATCCTCAATCTTCATCCCTCAGTCCGCAACAATCAATTGTCAATCCTCAATTTTCAATAGAATATCCTCAATTCACAGTTTTCAATACTCAATCCTCAATCTTCAATCTTCAAGTCTCCATCCACAAACATCAATTCTCATCACTCAACCCTCAACACTCAGCCCTCAATCTTCTATCCTCAACCCTCAATACTCAATCCTCAGTCCTCAGTCCTCAATCTTCAATACTCAATCGTCAATCCTAAAATCCTCAATCCTCAATGTTCAACACACAACCCTCAACCATCAATCCACAAAACTCAACCATCAATGCTCAATTCTCAATACTCAATAGAATATGCTGAATTCTCAGTTTTCAATACTCAATCCTGAATCTTCAATCTTCAAGTCTCCATCCACAAACATCTATTCTCATCACTCAACCCACAACACTCAGTCCTCAATCTTCAATCCTCAATCCTCAATACTCAATCTTCAATCCTCAATACTCAATCTTCAATCCTCAATCCTCAATCCTCAATCTTCAATCCTCAATCCTCAGTCATCAATCCTCAATCTTCAATACTCAATCCTCAATCTTCAATCTTCAAGTTTCCATCCACAAACATCTATTCTCATCACTCAACCCTCAACCCTCAGTCCTCATCCTCCATCCTCAATCCTCAATCCTCAATCCTCAATCTTCAATCCTCAATCCTCAACCCTCAATCCTCAGTCTTCAAACCTCAATTCCGAATCCTCAATCCTGAATCCTCAATCTCCATCCCTCAGTCCGCAACAATCTATTGTCAATCCTCAATCCACAATAGAATATCCTCAATTCACAGTTTTCAACACTCAATCCCCAATCTTCAATCTTCAAATCTCAATCCACAAACATCAATGCTCATCACTCAACCCTCAACACTCAGTCCTCAATCTTCAATCCTCAATCCTCAATCCTCAGTCCTCAGTCCTCAATCCTCAATCCTCAATATTCAAACCTCCATTCTCAACCGTCAGTCCTCGTCCTCAATCCTCAACCCTCAATCCTCAGTCCTCAATCTTCAATCATCAACAGTCAATTTTCAATCCTCAATCCTCAATCCTCGATCCCCAATCCTCAATCCTCAATATTCAATACACAACCCTCAATCATCAATCCTCAATACTAAATCATCAATACTCAATTCTCAATACTCAATAGAATATCCTGAATTCTCAGTTTTCAATACTCAATCCTCAGTCTTCAATCTTCGAGTCTCCATCCACAAACATCAATACTCATCACTCAACCCTCAACACTCAGTCCTCAATCGTCAATCCTCAATCCTCAATCCTCAATCTTCAATCCTCAATACACAATCTTCAATCCTCAATCCTCAATCCCCAATCCTCAATCCTCAAGCCTCACTCATCAATCCTCAATCCTCAATCCTCAATACTCAACACACAACCCTCAACCCTCAATCCTCAATACTCAACCATCAATACTCAATTCTCAACACTCAATAGAATATCCTGAATTCTCATGTTTCAATACTCAATCCACAATATTCAATAATCAAATCTCAATCCTCAAACATCAATTCTCAACACTCAATCCTCAACACTCAGTCCTTTCTCTTCAATCTTCCATCATCAATCCTCTATCCTCAAGCGTCAATCCTCAATCCTCAATCCTCAACCCTCAATCCTCAGTCCTCAAACCTCATTGCCGAATCCTCAATCCTGAATCCTCAATCTTCATCCCTCAGTCCGCAACAATCAATCGTCTATCCTCAATCCTCAATAGAATATCCTGAATTCTCAGTTTTCAATACTCAATCCTCAGTCTTCAATCTTCGAGTCTCCATCCACAAACATCAATACTCATCACTCAACCCTCAACACTCAGTCCTCAATCGTCAATCCTCAATCCTCAATCCTCAATCTTCAATCCTCAATACACAATCTTCAATCCTCAATCCTCAATCCCCAATCCTCAATCCTCAAGCCTCACTCATCAATCCTCAATCCTCAATCCTCAATACTCAACACACAACCCTCAACCATCAATCCTCAATACTCAACCATCAATACTCAATTCTCAATACTCAATAGAATATCCTGAATTCTCATGTTTCAATACTCAATCCACAATATTCGATAATCAAATCTCAATCCTCAAACATCAATTCTCAACATTCAATCCTCAACACTCAGTCCTCTCTCTTCAATCTTCCATCATCAATTCTCTACCCTCAAGCGTCAATCCTCAATCCTCAATCCTCAACCCTCAATCATCAGTCCTCAAGCCTCAATCTTCAGACCTCAAACATCAATACTCAACCCTCAGACCTCGTCCTCAATCCACAACCCTCAATCCTCAATCCTCAACCCTCAGCCCTCATCCTCAGTCCTCAATCCTCAACCCTCGATCCTCAATCCTCAATCTTCTATCTTCAATCCTGAATACTCAATCTTCAATCCTCAATCCTCAGTCCTCAAAACTCAATTCTGAATCCTCAATCCTGAATCCTCAATCTTCAATCCTCAGACCTCAACCATCAATGCTCAATTCTCAATACTCAACGGAATATCCCGAATTCTCAGTTTTCAATACTCAATCCCCAATCTTCAATTTTCAAATCTCAATCCACAAACATCAATTCTCATCACTCAACCCTCAACACTCAGTCCTCAATCTTCAATACTCAATCCTCAATCCTCAATCGTCAATCCTGAATCCCCAATCCTCTTTCATCAATCCTCAATCCTCAATCCTCAATCTTCAATCCTCAGTGCTCAATCTACAATCTTCAATCCTCAATCCTCAATCCTCAATCCTCAATCCGCAATCCTTAATCCTCAATCTTCAATCCTCAATCCCCAGTCCTCAATCTTCAATCCTCAATGCTCAATCGTCAATCCTCAATCCTCAGTCCTCAATCCTCAATCCTCAACCCTCAAACCTCAATCCTCAACCGTCAGCCCTCGTCATCAATCCTCAACCCTCAATCCTCAATCCTCAATCTTCAATCATCAATACTCAATCTTCAATCCTCAGTCCTCAATCCTCAATCCTCAATCCTCAATATTCAACACACAACCCTCAACCATCAATCCTCAATACTCAACCATCAATGCTCAATTCTCAATACTCAATAGAATATCCTGAATTCTCAGTTTTCAATACCCAATCCTCAATCCTCAATATTCAAGTCTCCATCCACAAACATCTATTCTCATCACTCAACCCTTAACCCTCAGTCCTCATCCTCCATCCTCAATACTCAATCCTCAATCCTCAATCTTCAATCCTCAATAATCAACCTAAAATCCTAGATCCTCAATCCCCAATCCTCAATCCTCAATTCTCAATTCTCAATCCTCAGTCCTCAGTCCTCAGACATCAATCCTGAACCCTCAGACCTCATCCTCAATCCTCAATCCACAATCCTCAATCCTCAATCCTCAATCTTCAATCTTCAATCCTCAATACTCAATCATCAATCCTCAATCCTCATTCCTCAAACCTCAATCCTCAATCCTCAATCCTCAATCATCAATCTTCAATCCTCAATACTCAATCTTCAATCTTCAATCCTCAATCCTCAATCCTCAATCCTCAATCCGCAATCCTCAATCTTCAATCCTCAATACTCAATCTTCAATCCTCAATCCTCAATCCTGAAATCCTCAATCCTCAATATTCAACACACAACCCTCAAACTTCAATCCTCAATACTCAACCATCAATCCTCATTCTCAATACTCAATCGTAAGCCTTCAATCCTCCACACTCAATCTTCAATCCTCAATCCTCAACCTTCAATTCTCAATCTTCGATCCTCAATACTGAATCCTCAATCCTCAATCCTCTATCATCAATCCTCAGACCTCAATCCTCAATCCTCAATCCTCAATCCTCAATCCTCAATCCTCAATCCTCAATCCTCAATCTTCAATCCTCAATACTCAATCTTCAATCCTGAATCCTCATTCTTTAGCCCTCAGTCCTCAACAATCAGTTGTCAATCCTCAATCCTCAATAGAATATCATCAATTCCCAGATTTCAATACTCAATACTCAATCTGCAATCTTCAAATCTCTATCCACAAACATCAATTCTCATCACTCAACCCTCAACACTCAGTCATCAATCCTCAATCCTCAATCATCAATCCTCAATCCCGAATCCTCAATCTTCAATCCTCAATCCTCGATCCTCAATTCTCAATCCTCAATCCTCAATCTTCAGACCTCAAACATCAATACTCAACCCTCAGTCCTCGTCCTCAATCCACAACCCTCAATCCTCAATCCTCAATCTTCAATCCTCAATCCTCAATCCTCAATCATCAATCCTCAATCCTCAGTCCTCAAACCTCAATCCTGAATCCTCAATCCTCAATCCTCAATCCTGAAATCCTCAACCCTCAATATTCAACACACAACCCTCAA
The DNA here is from genome assembly GCF_051401765.1 of Calliopsis andreniformis. Lineage (NCBI taxonomy): Eukaryota > Metazoa > Arthropoda > Insecta > Hymenoptera > Andrenidae > Calliopsis > Calliopsis andreniformis. Next base: position 1,406,232 of record NW_027480531.1, on the reverse strand, counting down.
CCATCAATTCTCAATACTCAACCATCAATCCTCAATTCTCTGTAGTCAATAGAATATACTGAATACTCATGGTTCAGTACTCAATCCACAATATTCAATAATCAAATCTCAATCCTCAAACATCAATTCTCAACACTCAATCCTCAACACTCAGTCCTCTCTCTTCAATCCTCCATCCTCAATCCTCAATCCTCAAGAGTCAATCCCCAATCCTCAATCCTCAAACCTCAATTTTCAGTCCTCAAACCTCAATCCCGAATCCTCAAACCTGAATCCTCAATCTTCAGCCCTCAGTACACAACAATCAATTGTCAATCCTCAATCCTCAATAGAATATCCTCAATTCACAGTTTTCAATACTCAATCACCATTCTTCAATCTTCAAATCTCAATCCACAAACATCAATTCTCATCACTCAACCCTCAACACTCAGTCCTCAATCTTCAATCCTCAATCCTCAATCCTCAATCGTCAGTCCTCAATCCCCAATCCTCTATCATCAATCCTCAATCCGCAATCCTCAATCCTCAATCTTCAATCCTCAATACTCAATCTTGAATCCTCAATCCTCAATCCTCAATCCTCAACCCTCAACCCTCAATCCTCAGTCATCAATCCTCAATCTTCAACACTCAATCCTCAATCCTCAATCCTCAATCCTCAATCCTGAATCCTCATTCCTCAAACCTCAATCCTCAAACCTCAGTCCTCATCCTCAATTCTCAATTCTCAATCCTGAATCCTCAATCCTCAATCTTCAATCCTCAATAATCAATCTCCTATCCTAGATCCTCAATCCCCAATACTCAATCCTTAATACTCAATCTTCAATCCTCAATCCCCAGTCCTCAATCTTCAATCCTCAATGCTCAATACTCAATCCTCAATCCTCAGTCCTCAATCCTCAATCCTCTGTCCTCAATCCTCAATCCTCAATACTCAAACCTCAATCCTCAACCGTCAGTCCTCGGACTCAATCCTCAACACTCAATCCTCAATATTCAATACTCAATAGAATATCCTGGATTCTCATGGTTTAATACTCAATCCACAATATTCAATAATCAAATCTCAATCTTCAAACATGAATTCTCAACTCTCAATCCACAACACTCAGTCCTCTCTCTTCAATCCTCCATCCTCAATCCTCAATCCTCAGGCGTCAATCCTCAATCCTCAATCCTCAACCCTCAACTCTCAGTCCTCAAACCTCAATCCCGAATCCTCAATCCTGAATCCCCAATCTTCAGCCCTCAGTCCTCAACAATCAGTTGTCAATCCTCAATCCTCAATAGCATATCATCAATTCACAGTTTTCAATACTCAATACTCAATCTGCAATCATCAAATCTCTATCCACAAACATCAATTCTCATCACTCAACCCTCAACACTCAGTCCCCAATCCTCAATCTTCAATCCTCAATCCTCAATCCTCAATCCTCAATCCTCAACCTTCAATCCTCAATACTCAATATTGAATCCTCTATCCTCAGTCCTCAATCCTCAATCCTCAATACCCATTCTTCAATCCTCAATACCCAATCCTCAATCTTCAACCCTCAATCCTCAATCCGCAATCCTCAATCTTCAATCCTCAATACTCAATCTTCAATCCTTAATCCTCAATCTTCAATCCGCAACCCTCAATTCTCAATCTTCGATCCTCAATACTGAATCTTCTATCCTCAATCCTCAATCCTCAATCTTCAATCCTCAACCCTTAATCCTCAATCTTCAACCCTCAGTCCCCAATCCTCAATCTAGAATCCTCAATCCCCAATCCTCATACTCAATACTCAATCCTCAATCTTCAATACTCAATCCTTAATCCTCAATCTTCAATCCTCAGTCCCCAATCCTCAATCTTCAATCCTCAATCCTCAATCCTCATACTCAATCCTCAATCTTCAATCATCAATCCTCAATACTCAATCTTCAATCCTCAATCCCGAATCCTCAATTTTCAATCCTCAATCCTCAACCCTCAGTCCTCATCCTCAATTCTCAATTCTCAAAACTCACTTCTCAACCCCCAATCTTCAATCCTCAATAATCAATCTCCAATCCTAGATCCCCAATGCCCAATCCTCAATCCTTAATCCTCAATCTTCAATCCTCAATCCCCGGTCCTCAATCTTAAATCCTCAATGCTCAATCCTCAATCCTCAACCCTCAGTCCTCAATCCTCAATCCTCAATCCGCAGTCCTCAATCTTCAATCCTCAATACTCAATCTTCAATCCTAAATCCTCAATCCTGAAATCCTCAATCCTCAATATTCAGCACACAACCCTCAACCTTCAATCCTCAATACTCAACCCTCAATCCTCAATTCTCAATACTCAATCATCAGTCTTCAATCCTCAACACTCAATCTTCATCCCTCAATCCTCAATCTTCAATCCTCAATACTCAATCTTCAATCCTCAACCCTCAATCCTCAATCCTCAATCCTCAATCTTCAATCCTCAATCCTCGATCCTCAATTCTCAATCCTCAATCCTCAATCCTCAACCCTCAATCCTCAGACCTCAAACATCAATACTCAACCCTCAATACTCAATATTCAATCCTCAATCCTCAATGCTCAATCCTCAATCCTCAATACTCAAACGTCAGTCTTCAATCCTCAACACTCAATCTTCAATCCTCAATCCCCAATCCTCAATCCTCAATTCTCATTCTCCAATCTTCAATACCCAATCCTCAGTCTTGAATCCTCAATCCTCAATCCTCAATTCTCAGTTCTCAATCCTCAGTCCTCAGTCCTCAGACATCAATCCTGAACCCTCAGACCTCATCCTCAATCCTCAATCCACAATCCTCAATCCTCAATCCTCAATCTTCAATCTTCAATCCTCAATACTCAATCATCAATCCTCAATCCTCAGTCCTCAAACCTCAATCCTCAATCCTCAATCCTCAATCATCAATCTTCAATCCTCAATACTCAATCTTCAATCTTCAATCCTCAATCCTCAATCCTCAATCCTCAATCCGCAATCCTCAATCTTCAATCCTCAATATTCAATCTTCAATCCTCAATCCTCAATCCTGAAATCCTCAATCCTCAATATTCAACACACAACCCTCAAACTTCAATCCTCAATACTCAACCATCAATCCTCATTCTCAATACTCAATCGTCAGCCTTCAATCCTCAACACTCAATCTTCAATCCTCAATCCTCAATCTTCAATTCTCAATCTTCGATCCTCAATACTGAATCTTCAATCCTCAATCCTGAATCATCAATCCTCAATACTCAATCCCCAATCAACAATCCTCAATCTTCAATACTCAAACCTCAATACTCAATCTGCAATCCTCAATACTCAATCCTCAATCCTCAATCGTCAATCCTCAAACCCCAATCCTCTATCATCAATACTCAATCCTCAATACTCAATCCTCAATCCTCAATCCTCAATTTTCAATCCTCAGTACTCAATCTTCTGTCTGCAATCCTCAATCCTCAATCCTCAATCCTCAATCCACAATCCGCAATCTTCAATCCTCCATACTCAATCTTCAATCCTCAATCCTCAATCCTAAAATCCTCAATCCTCAATATTCAACACACAACCCTCAACCACCAATCCTCAATACTCAACCATCAATGCTCAATTCTCAGTACTCAATAGAATATCCTGAATTCTCAGTTTTCAATACCCAATCCTCAATCCTCAATATTCAAGTCTCCATCCACAAACATCTATTCTCATCACTCAACCCTCAACCCTCAGTCGTCGTCCTCCATCCTCAATCCTCAATCCTCAATCCTCAACCTTCAATCCTCGATAGTCAACCTCCAATCCTAGATCCTCAATCCCCAATCATCAATCCTTAATCCTCAATCTTCAATCCTCAATCCCCAGTCCTCAATCTTCAATCCTCAATGCTCAATCGTCTATCCTCAGTCCTCAGTCCACAATCCTCAATCCTCAAACCTCAATCCTCAACCGTCAGTCCTCGTCATCAATCCACAACCCTCAATCCTCAATCCTCAACCTTCAATCATCAATACTCAATCTTCAACCCTCTATCCTCAATCCTCAATCCACAATCCTCAATCCTCAATATTCAACACAAAACCCTCAACCATCAATTCTCAATACTCAACCATCAATCCCCAATTCTCAATACTCAATAGAATATCCTGAATACTCATGGTTCAATACTCAATCCACAATATTCAATAATCAAATCTCAATCCTCAAACCTCATTTCTCAACACTCAATCCTCAACACTCAGTCCTCTCTCTTCAATCCTCCATCCTCAATCCTCAATCCTCAAGAGTCAATCCTCCATCCTGAATACTCAAACCTCAATTCTCAGTCCTCAAACCTCAATCCCGAATCCTCAACTTTGAATCCTCAATCTTCAGCCCTCGGCCCTCAACAATCAATTGTCAATCCCCAAACCTCAATAGAATACCCTCAATTCATAGCATTCAATACTCAATCTCCATTCCTCAAACTTCAAATCTCAATCCACAAACATCAACTCTCATCATTCAACCCTCAACACTCAGTCCTCAATCTTCAATACCCAATCCTCAATCCTCAATCTTCAATCCTCAATACACAATCTTCAATCCTCAATCCTCAATTCTCAGTCCTCAATACTCAATCCTCAATCGTCAATCCTCAATCCCCAATCCTCAATCTTCAATCCTCAATCGTCAATCCTCAATCCTCAATCCTCAGTCCTCAAACCTCAATCCTGAATCCTCAATCCTGAATCCTCATTCTTCAGCCCTCAGTCCTCAACAATCAGTTGTCAATCCTCAATCCTCAATAGAATATCATCAATTCACAGTTTTCAGCACTCAATACTCAATCTGCAATCTTCAAATCTCTATCCACAAACATCAATTCTCATCACTCAACCCTCAACACTCAGGCCCCAATCCTCAATCTTCAATCCTCAATCCTCAATCCTCAATCCTCAATCCTCAATCCTCAACCTTCAATCCTCAATACTCAATATTGAATCCTCTATCCTCAATCCTCAATCCTCAATCCTCAATACCCATTCTTCAATCCTCAATACCCAATCCTCAATCTTCAACCCTCAAATCCTCAATCCGCAATCCTCAATCTTCAATCCTCAATACTCAATCTTCAATCCTTAATCCTCAATCTTCAATCCGCAACCCTCAATTCTCAATCTTCGATCCTCAATACTGAATCTTCTATCCTCAATCCTCAATCCTCAATCTTCAATCCTCAACCCTTAATCCTCAATCTTCAACCCTCAGTCCCCAATCCTCAATCTACAATCCTCAATCCTCGATCCTCATACTCAATCCTCAATCTTCAATCTTCAATCCTCAATACTCAATCTTCTATCCTCAATCCTGAATCCTAAAACCTCAATTCTGAATCCTCAATCCTGAATCCACAATATTCAATCCTCAGACCTCAACCATCAATGCTCAATTCTCAATACTCAACAGAATATCCTGAATTCTCAGTTTTCAATACTCAATCCCCAATCTTCAATCTTCAAATCTCAATCCACAAGCATCAATTCTCATCACTCAACCCTCAACACACAGTCCTCAGTCGTCAATCCTCAATCCTCAATCCTCAATCTTCAATCCTCAATACTCAATCTTCAATCCTCAATCCTCAATCCTCAATCCTCAATCCTCAATCCTTAATCCTCAATCTTCAATCCTCAGTCCCCAATCCTCAATCTTCAATCCTCAATCCTCAATCCTCATACTCAATCCTCAATCTTCAATCATCAATACTCAATACTCAATCTTCAATCCTCAATCCCGAATCCTCAATTTTCAATCCTCAATCCTCAACCCTCAGTCCTCATCCTCAATTCTCAATTCTCAAACCTCAATTCTCAACCCCCAATCTTCAATCCTCAATAATCTATCTCCAATCCTAGATCCCCAATGCCCAATCCTCAATCCTTAATCCTCAATCTTCAATCCTCAATCCCCGGTCCTCAATCTTAAATCCTCAATGCTCAATCCTCAATCCTCAATCCTCAGTCCTCAATCCTCAATCCTCAATCCGCAGTCCTCAACCTTCAATCCTCAATACTCAATCTTCAATCCTAAATCCTCAATCCTGAAATCCTCAATCCTCAATATTCAACACACAACCCTCAACCTTCAATCCTCAATACTCAACCCTCAATCCTCAATTCTCAATACTCAATCATCAGTCTTCAATCCTCAACACTCAATCTTCATTCCTCAATCCTCAATCTTCAATCGTCAATACTCAATCTTCAATCCTCAACCCTCAATCCTCAATCCTCAATCCTCAATCTTCAATCCTCAATCCTCGATCCTCAATTCTCAATCCTCAATCCTCAATCCTCAACCCTCAATCCTCAGACCTCAAACATGAATACTCAACCCTCAATACTCAATATTCAATCCTCAATCCTCAATGCTCAATCCTCAATCCTCAATACTCAAACGTCAGTCTTCAATCCTCAACACTCAATCTTCAATCCTCAATCACCAATCCTCAATCCTCAATCCTCATTCTCCAATCTTCAATACCCAATCCTCAGTCTTGAATCCTCAATCCTCAATCCTCAATTCTCAATTCTCAATCCTCAGTCCTCAGTCCTCAGACATCAATCCTGAACCCTCAGACCTCATCCTCAATCCTCAATCCACAATCCTCAATCCTCAATCCTCAATCTTCAATCTTCAATCCTCAATACTCAATCATCAATCCTCAATCCTCAGTCCTCAAACCTCAATCCTCAATCCTCAATCATCAATCTTCAATCCTCAATACTCAATCTTCAATCTTCAATCCTCAATCCTCAATCCTCAATCCTCAATCCTCAATCTTCAATCCTCAATACTCAATCTTCAATCCTCAATCCTCAACCCTCAATCCTCAATCCTCAATACTCAATCGTCAGTCTTCAATCCTCAACACTCAATCTTCAATCCTCAATCACCAATCCTCAATCCTCAATCCTCATTCTCCAATCTTCAATACCCAATCCTCAGTCTTGAATCCTCAATCCTCAATCCTCAATTCTCAATTCTCAATCCTCAGTCCTCAGTCATCAGACATCAATCCTGAACCCTCAGACCTCATCCTCAATCCTCAATCCACAATCCTCAATCCTCAATCCTCAATCTTCAATCTTCAATCCTCAATACTCAATCATCAATCCTCAATCCTCAGTCCTCAAACCTCAATCCTCAATCCTCAATCATCAATCTTCAATCCTCAATACTCAATCTTCAATCTTCAATCCTCAATCCTCAATCCTCAATCCTCAATCCTCAATCTTCAATCCTCAATACTCAATCTTCAATCCTCAATCCTCAACCCTCAATCCTCAATCCTCAATACTCAATCGTCAGTCTTCAATTCTCAACACTCAATCTTCAATCCTCAATCCCCAATCCTCAATCCTCAATCCTCATTCTTCAATCCTCAATACCCAATCCTCAATCTTCAATCCTCAATCCTCAATCCTCAACTATCAATCCTCAGTCCTCAGTCCTCAAACATCAATCCTTAACCATGAGCCCTCATCCTCTATCCTCAATCCTCAATCCTCGATCCTCAATCCTCAATCTTCTATCTTCAATCCTCAATACTCAATCTTCAATCCTCAATCCTCAGTCCTCAAACCACAATTCTGAATCCTCAATCCTGAATCCTCAATCTTCAATCCACACACCTCAACCATCAATGCTCAATTCTCAATACTCAACAGAATATCCTGAATTCTCAGTTTTCAATACTCAATCCCCAATCTTCAATCTTCAAATCTCAATCCACAAACATCAATTCTCATGACTCAACCCTCAACACTCACTCCTCAATCTTCAATCCTCAATCCGCAGTCCTCAATCGTCAATCCTCAATTCCCTATCCTCTATCATCAATCCTCAATCCTCAATCCTCAATCCTCAATCCGCAATCCTCAATCTTCAATTCTCAATACTCAATCTTCAATCCTCAATCCTCAATCATGAAATCCTCAATCCTCAATATTCAACACTCAACCCTCAAACTTCAATCCTCAATACTCAACCATCAATCCTCATTCTCAATACTCAATCGTCAGCCTTCAATCCTCAACACTCAATCTTCAATCCTCATTCCTCAATCTTCAATTCTCAATCATCGATCCTCAATACTGAATCTTCAATCCTCAATCCTCAATCCCCTATCCTCAAGCCTCAATCCTTAATCCTCAATCTTCAATCCTCAGTCCCCAATCCTCAGTCCCCAATCCTCAATCTTCAATCCTCAACCCTCAATCCTAATCCTCAATCCTTAATCCTCAATCTTCAATTCTCAATACTCAATCTTCAACCCTCAATCCTGAATCCTCAATCCTCAATCCTCAATCCCCAATCAACAATCCTCAATCTTCAATACTCAAACCTCAATACTCAATCTGCAATCCTCAATACTCGATCCTCAATCCTCAATCGTCAATCCTCAAACCCCAATCCTCTATCATCAATACTCAATCCTCAGCACTCAATCCTCAATCCTCAATCCTCAATCTTCAATCCTCAGTAATCAATCTTCTGTCTGCAATCCTCAATCCTCAATCCTCAATCCTCAATCCACAATCCGCAATCTTCAATCCTCCATACTCAATCTTCAATCCTCAATCCTCAATCCTAAAATCCTCAATCCTCAATATTCAACACACAACGCTCAACCACCAATCCTCAATACTCAACCATCAATGCTCAATTCTCAATACTCAATAGAATATCCTGAATTCTCAGTTTTCAATACCCAATCCTCAATCCTCAATATTCAAGTCTCCATCCACAAACATCTATTCTCATCACTCAACCCTTAACCCTCAGTCCTCATCCTCCATCCTCAATCCTCAATCCTCAATCCTCAATCTTCAATCCTCAATAATCAACCTAAAATCCTAGATCCTCAATCCCCAATCATCAATCCTTAATCCTCAATCTTCAATCCTCAATCCCCAGTCCTCAATCTTCAATCCTCAATGCTCAATCGTCAATCCTCAATCCTCAGACCACAATCCTCAATCCTCAAACCTCAATCCTCAACCGTCAGTCCTCGTCATCAATCCACAACCCTCAATCCTCAATCCTCAACCTTCAATCATCAATACTCAATCTTCAATCCTCAATCCTCAATCCTCAATCCGCAATCCTCAATCCTCAATATTCAACACAAAACCCTCAACCATCAATTCTCAATACTCAACCATCAGTCCTCAATTCTCAATACTCAATGGAATATCCTGAATACTCATGGTTCAGTACGCAATCCACAATATTCAATAATCAAATCTCAATCCTCAAACCTCATTCCTCAATACTCAAACCTCAACCCTCAGTCCTCTCTCTTCAATCCTCCATCCTCAATCCTCAATCCTCAAGAGTCAATCCTCCATCCTGAATACTCAAACCTCAATTCTCAGTCCTCAAACCTCAATCCCGAATCCTCAACTTTGAATCCTCAATCTTCAGACCTCGGTCCTCAACAATCAATTGTCAGTCCTCAATCCTCAATAGAATACACTCAATTCACAGCATTCAATTCTCAATCACCATTCCGCAAACTTCAAATCTCAATCTACATACATCAACTCTCATCATTCAACCCTCAACACTCAGTCCTCAATCTTCAATACCCAATCCTCAATCCTCAATCTTCAATCCTCAATACACAATCTTCAATCCTCAATCCTCAATTCCCAGTCCTCAATACTCAATCCTCAATCGTCAATCCTCAATCCCCAATCCTCAATCTTCAATCCTCAATCATCAATCCTCAATCCTCAATCCTCAATCTTCAATCCTCAATACTCAATCTTTAATCCTCAATCCTCAATCCTCAATCCTCAATGCTCAATCCTCAATCCTCAATACTCAACACACAACCCTCAACCATCAATCCTCAATACTCAACCATCAATACTCAATTCTCAATACTCAATAGAATATCCTGAATTCAGAATGATTCAATACTCAATCCACAATATTCAATAACCAAATCTCAATCCTCAAACATCAATTCTCAACACTCAATCCTCAACACTCAGTCCTCTCTCTTCAATCTTCCATCATCAATCCTCTATCCTCAAGCGTCAATCCTCAATCCTCAATCCTCAACACTCAATCCTCATTCCTCAAACCTCAATTCCGAATTGTCAATCCTGAATCCTCAATCTTCATCCCTCAGTCAGCAACAATCAATTGTCAATCCTCAATCCTCAATAGAATATCCTCAATTCACAGTTCTCAATACGCAATCCCCAACCTTCAATCTTCAAATCTTAATCCACAAACATCAACTCTCATCACACAACCCTCAGCACTAGGTCCCCAACCTTCAATCCTCAAGCCTCAATCCTCAATCGTCAATCCTCTATCCCCAATTCTCTATCATCAATCCTCAAGCCTCAATCCTCAATCGTCAATCCTCAATCCCCAATTCTCTATCATCAATCCTCAATCCTCAATCCTCAATCCTCAATCCTCAATCCTCAATCCTCAATCCTCAATCCTCAATCCTCAATCCTCAATCTTCAATCCTCAATACTCAATCTTCAATCCTGAATCCTCATTCTTCAGCCCTCAGTCCTCAACAATCAGTTGTCAAACCTCAATCCTCAATAGAATATCATCAATTCACAGTTCTCAATAGTCAATACTTAATCTGCAATCTTCAAATCTCTATCCACAAACATCAATTCTCATCACTCAACCCTCAACACTCAGTCCTCAATCCTCAATCCTCAATCATCAATCCTCAATCCCCAATCCTCAATCTTCAATCCTCAATCCTCGATCCTCAATTCTCAATCCTCAATCCTCAATCTTCAGACCTCAAACATCAATACTCAACCCTCAGTCCTCGTCCTCAATCCACAACCCTCAATCCTCAATCCTCAATCTTCAATCCTCAATCCTCAATCCACAATCATCAATCCTCAATCCTCAGTCCTCAAACCTCAATCCTGAATCCTCAATCCTGAATCCTCATTCTTCAGCCCTCAGTCCTCAGCAATTAGTTGTCAATCCTCAATCCTCAATAGAATATCATCAATTCACAGTTTTCAGCACTCAATACTCAATCTGCAATCTTCAAATCTCTATCCACAAACATCAATTCTCATCACTCAACCCTCAACACTCAGGCCCCAATCCTCAATCTTCAATCCTCAATCCTCAATCCTCAATCCTCAATCCTCAATTCTCAACATTCAATCCTCAATACTCAATATTGAATCCTCTATCCTCAATCCTCAATCCTCAATCCTCAATATTCAACACACAACCCTCAACCACCAATCCTCAATACTCAACCATCAATGCTCAATTCTCAATACTCAATAGAATATCCTGAATTCTCAGTTTTCAATACCCAATCCTCAATCCTCAATATTCAAGTCTCCATCCACAAACATCTATTCTCATCACTCAACCCTCAACCCTCAGTCGTCATCCTCCATCCTCAATCCTCAGTCCTCAATCCTCAATCTTCAATCCTCGATAGTCAACCTCCAATCCTAGATCCTCAATCCCCAATCATCAATCCTTAATCCTCAATCCTCAATCCTCAATCCCCAGTCCTCAATCTTCAATCCTCAATGCTCAATCGTCAATCCTCAATCCTCAGTCCACAATCCTCAATCCTCAAACCTCAATCCTCAACCGTCAGTCCTCGTCATCAATCCACAACCCTCAATCCTCAATCCTCAACCTTCAATCATCAATACTCAATCTTCAATCCTCAATCTTCAATCCTCCATCCTCAATCCTCAATCCTCAAGAGTCAATCCTCCATCCTGAATACTCAAACCTCAATTCTCAGTCCTCAAACCTCAATCCCGAATCCTCAACTTTGAATCCTCAATCTTCAGCCCTCGGCCCTCAACAATCAATTGTCAATCCTCAATCCTCAATAGAATACCCTCAATTCACAGCATTCAATACTCAATCTCCATTCCTCAAACTTCAAACCTCAATCCACAAACATCAACTCTCATCATTCAAACCTCAACACTCAGTCCTCAATCTTCAATACCCAATCCTCAATCCTCAATCTTCAATCCTCAATACACAATCTTCAATCCTCAATCCTCAATTCTCAGTCCTCAATACTCAATCCTCAATCGTCAATCCTCAATCCCCAATCCTCAATCTTCAATCCTCAATCGTCAATCCTCAATCCTCAATCCTCAGTCCTCAATCCTCAATCCTCAATCCGCAGTCCTCAATCTTCAATCCTCAATACTCAATCTTCAATCCTCAACCCTCAATCCTCAATCCTCAATCCTCAATCTTCAATCCTCAATCCTCGATCCTCAATTCTCAATCCTCAATCCTCAATCCTCAACCCTCAATCCTCAGACCTCAAACATCAATACTCAACCCTCAATACTCAATATTCAATCCTCAATCCTCAATGCTCAATCCTCAATCCTCAATACTCAAACGTCAGTCTTCAATCCTCAACACTCAATCTTCAATCCTCAATCCCCAATCCTCAATCCCCAATCCTCATTCTCCAATCTTCAGTACCCAATCCTCAGTCTTGAATCCTCAATCCTCAATCCTCAATTCTCTATTCTCAATCCTCAGTCCTCAGTCCTCAGACATCAATCCTGAACCCTCAGACCTCATCCTCAATCCTCAATCCACAATCCTCAATCCTCAATCCTCAATCTTCAATCTTCAATCCTCAATACTCAATCATCAATCCTCAATCCTCATTCCTCAAACCTCAATCCTCAATCCTCAATCCTCAATCATCAATCTTCAATCCTCAATACTCAATCTTCAATCTTCAATCCTCAATCCTCAATCCTCAATCCTCAATCCGCAATCCTCAATCTTCAATCCTCAATACTCAATCTTCAATCCTCAATCCTCAATCCTGAAATCCTCAATCCTCAATATTCAACACACAACCCTCAAACTTCAATCCTCAATACTCAACCATCAATCCTCATTCTCAATACTCAATCGTCAGCCTTCAATCCTCAACACTCAATCTTCAATCCTCAATCCTCAACCTTCAATTCTCAATCTTCGATCCTCAATACTGAATCCTCAATCCTCAATCCTGTATCATCAATCCTCAGTCCTCAATCCTCAATCCTCAATCCTCAATCCTCAATCCTCAATCCTCAATCCTCAATCCTCAATCTTCAATCCTCAATACTCAATCTTCAATCCTGAATCCTCATTCTTTAGCCCTCAGTCCTCAACAATCAGTTGTCAATCCTCAATCCTCAATAGAATATCATCAATTCCCAGATTTCAATACTCAATACTCAATCTGCAATCTTCAAATCTCTATCCACAAACATCAATTCTCATCACTCAACCCTCAACACTCAGTCATCAATCCTCAATCCTCAATCATCAATCCTCAATCCTCAATCCTCAATCCTCAATTCTCAACCTTCAATCCTCAATACTCAATATTGAATCCTCTATCCTCAATCCTCAATCCTCAATCCTCAATATTCAACACACAACCCTCAACCACCAATCCTCAATACTCAACCATCAATGCTCAATTCTCAATACTCAATAGAATATCCTGAATTCTCAGTTTTCAATACCCAATCCTCAATCCTCAATATTCAAGTCTCCATCCACAAACATCTATTCTCATCACTCAACCCTCAACCCTCAGTCGTCATCCTCCATCCTCAATCCTCAATCCTCAATCCTCAATCTTCAATCCTCGATAGTCAACCTCCAATCCTAGATCCTCAATCCCCAATCATCAATCCTTAATCCTCAATCTTCAATCCTCAATCCCCAGTCCTCAATCTTCAATCCTCAATGCTCAATCGTCAATCCTCAATCCTCAGTCCACAATCCTCAATCCTCAAACCTCAATCCTCAACCGTCAGTCCTCGTCATCAATCCACAACCCTCAATCCTCAATCCTCAACCTTCAATCATCAATACTCAATCTTCAATCCTCAGTCTTCAATCCTCCATCCTCAATCCTCAATCCTCAAGAGTCAATCCTCCATCCTGAATACTCAAACCTCAATTCTCAGTCCTCAAACCTCAATCCCGAATCCTCAACTTTGAATCCTCAATCTTCAGCCCTCGGCCCTCAACAATCAATTGTCAATCCTCAATCCTCAATAGAATACCCTCAATTCACAGCATTCAATACTCAATCTCCATTCCTCAAACTTCAAACCTCAATCCACAAACATAAACTCTCATCATTCAAACCTCAACACTCAGTCCTCAATCTTCAATACCCAATACCCAATCCTCAATCCTCAATCTTCAATCCTCAATACACAATCTTCAATCCTCAATCCTCAATTCTCAGTCCTCAATACTCAATCCTCAATCGTCAATCCTCAATCCCCAATCCTCAATCTTCAATCCTCAATCGTCAATCCTCAATCCTCAATCCTCAGTCCTCAAACCTCAATCCTGAATGCTCAATACTGAATCCTCATTCTTCAGCCCTCAGTCCTCAACAATCAGTTGTCAATCCTCAATCCTCAATAGAATATCATCAATTCACAGTTTTCAGCACTCAATACTCAATCTGCAATCTTCAAATCTCTATCCACAAACATCAATTCTCATCACTCAACCCTCAACACTCAGGCCCCAATCCTCAATCTTCAATCCTCAATCCTCAATCCTCAATCCTCAATCCTCAACCTTCAATCCTCAATACTCAATATTGAATCCTCTTTCCTCAATCCTCAATCCTCAATCCTCAATACCCATTCTTCAATCCTCAATACCCAATCCTCAATCTTCAACCCTCAATCCTCAATCCGCAATCCTCAATCTTCAATCCTCAATACTCAATCTTCAATCCTTAATCCTCAATCCTCAATCCGCAACCCTCAATTCTCAATCTTCGATCCTCAATACTGAATCTTCAATCCTCAATCCTCAATCCTCAATCTTCAATCCTCAACCCTTAATCCTCAATCTTCAACCCTCAGTCCCCAATCCTCAATCTACAATGCTCAATCCTTAATACTCAATCTTCAATCCTCAATCCCCAGTCCTCAATCTTCAATCCTCAATGCTCAATACTCAATCCTCAATCCTCAGTCCTCAATCCTCAATCCTCAGTCCTCAATCCTCAATCCTCAATACTCAAACCTCAATCCTCAACCGTCAGTCCTCGGACTCAATCCTCAACACTCAATCCTCAATTCTCAATACTCAATAGAATATCCTGGATTCTCATGGTTTAATACTCAATCCACAATATTCAATAATCAAATCTCAATCCTCAAACATCAATTCTCAACTCTCAATCCACAACACTCAGTCCTCTCTCTTCAATCCTCCATCCTCAATCCTCAATCCTCAGGCGTCAATCCTCAATCCTCAATCCTCAACCCTCAACTCTCAGTCCTCAAACCTCAATCCCGAATCCTCAATCCTGAATCCCCAATCTTCAGCCCTCAGTCCTCAACAATCAGTTGTCAATCCTCAATCCTCAATAGAATACCATCAATTCACAGTTTTCAATACTCAATACTCAATCTGCAATCTTCAAATCTCTATCCACAAACATCAATTCTCATCACTCAACCCTCAACACTCAGTCCCCAATCCTCAATCTTCAATCCTCAATCCTCAATCCTCAATCCTCAATCCTCAATCCTCAATCTTCAATCCTCAATACTCAATCTTCAATCCTCAATCCTCAATCCTCAATCCTCAATCCTCAATACTCAATCGTCAGTCTTCAATCCTCAACACTCAATCTTCAATCCTCAATACCCAATCCTCAACCCCCAATCCTCATTCTTCAATCCTCAATACCCAAACCTCAATCTTCAATCCTCAATCCTCAATCCTCAATCGTCAATCCTCAATACTGAATCTTCAATCCTCAATCCACAATCCGCAATCCTCAATCCTTAATCCTTAGTCCTCAATCTTCAATCCTCAGTCCCCAATCCTCAATCTTGAATCCTCAATCCTCAATCCGCATCCTCAATCCTCAATCCTCAATCTTCAATCCTCAATACTCAATCTTCAATCTTCAATCTTGAATCCTCAAGCCTCAATCCTCAATCCTCAATCAACAATACTCAATCTTCAATAATCAATCCTCTATCCTCAATCCTCAATCCTCAATACTCAACGTTCAACCCTCAATACCCAATCCTCAATCTACAATCCTCAATCCTCAGTCCTCAATCCTCAATCCTCAATCCTCAATCCTCTGTCCTCAAACCTCAATCCTGAATCCTCAATCCTGAATCCTCAATCTTCAGCCCTCAGTCCTCAACAATCAGTTGTCAATCCTCAATCCTCAATAGAATATCCTCAATTCACAGTTTTCAATACTTAATACTCAATCTGCAATCTTCAAATCTATATCCACAAACATCAACTCCCATCACTCAACCCTCAACACTCAGTCCTCAATGTTCAATCCTCAATCCTTAATTCCCAGTCTTCAATCCTCAATGCTGAATCTTCAATCCTCAATCCTCAATCCTCAATCCTCAATCCTCAATCCTGAAATCCTCAACCCTCAATATTCAACACACAACCCTCAACCATCAATTCTCAATACTCAACCATCAATCCTCAATTCTCAATACTCAATAGAATATCCTGAATTCTCGTGGTTCAGTACTCAATCCACAATATTCAATAATCAAATCTCAATCCTCAAACATCAATTCTCAACACTCAATCCTCAACACTCAGTCCTCTCTCTTCAATCCTCCATCCTTAATCCTCTATCCTCAAGAGTCAATCCCCAATCCTCAATCCTCAAACCTCAATTTTCAGTCCTCAAACCTCAATCCCGAATCCTCAAACCTGAATCCTCAATCTTCAGCCCTCAGTCCTCAACAATCTGTTGTCAATACTCAATCCTCAATAGAATATCCTCAATTCACAGTTTTCAATACTCAATCCCCATTCTTCAATCTTCAAATCTCAATACACAAACATCAATTCTCATCACACAACCCTCAACACTCAGCCCTCAACCTTCAATCCTCAATCCTCAATACTCAATCTTCAATCCTCAATACTCAATTTCCAAACCTCAATCCTCAATTCTCAATCCTCAATCCTCAATCCTCAATCTTCAATCCTCAATCCTCAATCCTCAATCCTCAGTCCTCAATCTTCAATCCTCAATACTCAATCTTCAATCCTGAATCCTCAATCCTCAATCCTCAATCCTCAATCCTCAATCCTCAATCTTCAATCCTCAATACTCAATCTTCAATCCTCAATTCTCAATCCTCAATCCTCAATCCTCATTCTTCAATCCTCAACACCCAATCCTCAATCTTCAATCCTCAATCCTCAATCCTCAATCGTCAATCCTCACTCCCCAATCTTCTATCATCAATCCTCAATCCTCAATCATCAATCCTCAATCCTCAATCCTCAATCTTCAATCCTCCATACTCAATCTTCAAACTTCAATTCTCAATCCTCAATCCTCAATCCTCAATCCGCAATCCTCAATCTTCAATCCTGAATATTCAATCTTCAATCCTCAATCCTCAATCCTGAAATCCTCAATCCTCAATATTCAACACACAACCCTCAAACTTCAATCCTCAATTCTCAACCATCAGTCCTCAATTCTCAATACTCAATCGTCAGTCTTCAATCCTCAACACTCAATCTTCAATCGTCAATCCTCAGTCTTCAATCCTCAACACTCAATCTTCAATCCTCAATCCCCAATCCTCAATCCTCAATCCTCAATCTTCAATCCTCAATACCCGATCCTCAATATTCAATCCACAATCCTCAATCCTCAATTCTCAATCCTCAATCCGCAGTCCTCAGTCCTCAAACATCAATCCTCAACCGTCAGCCCTCATCCTCAATCCTCAATCCTTAATCCTCAATCCTCAATCATCAATCTTCAATCTTCAATCCTCAATACTCAATCTTCAATCCTCAATCCTCAGTCCTCAAACCTCAATTCTGAATACACAATCCTGAAACCTCAATCTTCAGCCCACAGTCCTCAACAATCAGTTGTCAATCCTCAATCCTCAATAGAATATCCTCAATTCACAGTTTTCAATACTCAATACTCAATCTGCAATCTTCCAACCTCTATCCACAGACATAAATTTTCATCACTCAACCCTCAACACTCAGTCCGCAATGTTCAATCCTTAATCCTCAATTCTCAATCTTCGATCCTCAATACTGAATCTTCAATCCTCAATCCTCAATCCTCAATCCTCAATCCTCAATCCTCAATCCTCAATCCTCAATCCGCAATCCTCAATCTTCAATCCTCAATAATCAATCTTCAATCCTAAATCCTCAAACCTGTAATCCTCAATCCTCAATATTCAACACACAACCCTCAACCTTCAATCCTCCATACTCAACCATCAATCCTCAATTCTCAACACTCAATCATCAGTCTTCAATCCTCAACACTCAATCTTCAATCCTCAATCCTCAGTTTTCAATCCTCAATACTCAATCTTCAATCCTCAACCCTCAATCCTCAATCCTCAATCCTCAATCTTCAATCCTCCATCCTCGATCCTCAATTCTCAATCCTCAATCCTCAATCCTCAGACCTCAAACATCAATACTCAACCCTCAGTCCTCGTCCTCAATCCACAACCCTCAATGCTCAATCCTCAATCTTCAATCCTCAATCATCAATCCTCAATCCTCAATCCTCAATCCTCAGTCCTCAAACCTCAATCCTGAATCCTCAATACTGAATCCTCATTCTTCAGCCCTCAGTCCTCAACAATCAGTTGTCAATCCTCAATCCTCAATAGAATATCCTCAATTCACAGTTTTCAATACTCAATCCCCATTCTTCAATCTTCAAATCTCAATACACAAACATCAATTCTCATCACACAACCCTCAACACTCAGTCCTCAATCTTCAATCCTCAATGCTCAATCCTCAATCTTCAATCCTCAATACTCAATTTCCAATCCTCAATCCTCAATTCTCAATCCTCAATCCTCAATCCTCAATCTTCAATCCTCAATCCTCGATCCTCAATCCTCAGTCCTCAATCTTCAATCCTGAATCCTCAATCCTGAATCCTCAATCTTCAGCCCTCAGTCCTCAACAATCAGTTGTCAATCCTTAATAGAATATCCTTAATTCACAGTTTTCAATACTTAATACTCAATCTGCAATCTTCAAATCTCTATCCACAAACATCAACTCCCATCACTCAACCCTCAACACTCAGTCCTCAATGTTCAATCCTCAATCCTCAATTCTCAGTCTTCAATCCTCAATGCTGAATCTTCAAACATCAATCCTCAATCCTCAATCCTCAATCCTCAATCCTGAAATCCTCAACCCTCAATATTCAACACACAACCCTCAACCATCAATTCTCAATACTCAACCACCAATCTTCAATTCTCTATAGTCAATAGAATATCCTGAATTCTCATGGTTCAGTACTCAATCCACAATTTTCAATAATCAAATCTCAATCCTCAAACATCAATTCTCAACACTCAATCCTCAACACTCAGTCCTCTCTCTTCAATCCTCCATCCTCAATCCTCAATCCCCAAGAGTCAATCCCCAATCCTCAATCCTCAAACCTCAATTTTCAGTCCTCAAACCTCAATCCCGAATCCTCAAACCTGAATCCTCAATATTCAGCCCTCAGTACACAACAATCAATTGTCAATCCTCAATCCTCAATAGAATATCCTCAATTCACAGTTTTCAATACTCAATCCCCATTCTTCAATCTTCAAATCTCAATACACAAACATCAATTCTCATCACACAACCCTCAACACTCAGTCCTCAATCTTCAATCCTCAATGCTCAATCCTCAATCTTCAATCCTCAATACTCAATTTCCAATCCTCAATCCTCAATTCTCAATCCTCAATCCTCAATCCTCAATCTTCAATCCTCAATCCTCGATCCTCAATCCTCAGTCCTCAATCCTCAATCCTCAATCTTCAATCCTCGATAGTCAACCTCCAATCCTAGATCCTCAATCCCCAATCATCAATCCTTAATCCTCAATCTTCAATCCTCAATCCCCAGTCCTCAATCTTCAATCCTCAATGCTCAATCGTCAATCCTCAATCCTCAGTCCACAATCCTCAATCCTCAAACCTCAATCCTCAACCGTCAGTCCTCGTCATCAATCCACAACCCTCAATCCTCAATCCTCAACCTTCAATCATCAATACTCAATCTTCAACCCTCAATCCTCAATCCTCAATCCACAATCCTCAATCCTCAATATTCAACACAAAACCCTCAACCATCAATTCTCAATACTCAACCATCAATCCCCAATTCTCAATACTCAATAGAATATCCTGAATACTCATGGTTCAATACTCAATCCACAATATTCAATAATCAAATCTCAATCCTCAAACCTCATTTCTCAACACTCAATCCTCAACACTCAGTCCTCTCTCTTCAATCCTCCATCCTCAATCCTCAATCCTCAGGAGTCAATCCTCCATCCTGAATACTCAAACCTCAATTCTCAGTCCTCAAACCTCAATCCCGAATCCTCAACTTTGAATCCTCAATCTTCAGCCCTCGGCCCTCAACAATCAATTGTCAATCCTCAATCCTCAATAGAATACCCTCAATTCACAGCATTCAATACTCAATCTCCATTCCTCAAACTTCAAATCTCAATCCACAAACATCAACTCTCATCATTCAACCCTCAACACTCAGTCCTCAATCTTCAATACCCAATCCTCAATCCTCAATCTTCAATCCTCAATACACAATCTTCAATCCTCAATCCTCAATTCTCAGTCCTCAATACTCAATCCTCAATCGTCAATCCTCAATCCCCAATCCTCAATCTTCAATCCTCAATCGTCAATCCTCAATCCTCAATCCTCAGTCCTCAAACCTCAATCCTGAATCCTCAATCCTTAATCCTCATTCTTCAGCCCTCAGTCCTCAACAATCAGTTGTCAATCCTCAATCCTCAATAGAATATCATCAATTCACAGTTTTCAGCACTCAATACTCAATCTGCAATCTTCAAATCCCTATCCACAAACATCAATTCTCATCACTCAACCCTCAACACTCAGGCCCCAATCCTCAATCTTCAATCCTCAATCCTCAATCCTCAATCCTCAATCCTCAACCTTCAATCCTCAATACTCAGTATTGAATCCTCTATCCTCAATCCTCAATCCTCAATCCTCAATACCCATTCTTCAATCCTCAATACCCAATCCTCAATCTTCAACCCTCAATCCTCAATCCGCAATCCTCAATCTTCAATCCTCAATACTCAATCTTCAATCCTTAATCCTCAATCTTCAATCCGCAACCCTCAATTCTCAATCTTCGATCCTCAATACTGAATCTTCTATCCTCAATCCTCAATCTTCAATCCTCAACCCTTAATCCTCAATCTTCAACCCTCAGTCCCCAATCCTCAATCTACAATCCTCAATCCTCGATCCTCATACTCAATCCTCAATCTTCAATCTTCAATCCTCAATACTCAATCTTCTATCCTCAATCCTGAATCCTAAAACCTCAATTCTGAATCCTCAATCCTGAATCCACAATATTCAATCCTCAGACCTCAACCATCGATGCTCAATTCTCAATACTCAACAGAATATCCTGAATTCTCAGTTTTCAATACTCAATCCCCAATCTTCAATCTTCAAATCTCAATCCACAATCATCAATTCTCATCACTCAACCCTCAACACACAGTCCTCAGTCGTCAATCCTCAATCCTCAATCCTCAATCTTCAATCCTCAATACTCAATCTTCAATCCTCAATCCTCAATCCTCAATCCTCAATCCTCAATCCTTAATCCTCAATCTTCAATCCTCAGTCCCCAATCCTCAATCTTCAATCCTCAATCCTCAATCCTCATACTCAATCCTCAATCTTCAATCATCAATCCTCAATACTCAATCTTCAATCCTCAATCCCGAATCCTCAATTTTCAATCCTCAATCCTCAACCCTCAGTCCTCATCCTCAATTCTCAATTCTCAAACCTCAATTCTCAACCCCCAATCTTCAATCCTCAATAATCTATCTCCAATCCTAGATCCCCAATGCCCAATCCTCAATCCTTAATCCTCAATCTTCAATCCTCAATCCCCGGTCCTCAATCTTAAATCCTCAATGCTCAATCTTCAATCCTCAATCCTCAGTCCTCAATCCTCAAACCTCAATCCGCAGTCCTCAATCTTCAATACTCAATACTCAATCTTCAATCCTAAATCCTCAATCCTGAAATCCTCAATCCTCAATATTCAACACACAACCCTCAACCTTCAATCCTCAATACTCAAGCCTCAATCCTCAATTCTCAATACTCAATCATCAGTCTTCAATCCTCAACACTCAATCTTCATTCCCCAATCCTCAATCTTCAATCCTCAATACTCAATCTTCAATCCTCAACCCTCAATCCTCAATCCTCAATCCTCAATCTTCAATCCTCAATCCTCTATCCTCAATTCTCAATCCTCATTCCTCAATCCTCAACCCTCAATCCTCAGACCTCAAACATCAATACTCAACCCTCAATACTCAATATTCAATCCTCAATCCTCAATGCTCAATCCTCAATCCTCAATACTCAAACGTCAGTCTTCAATCCTCAACACTCAATCTTCAATCCTCAATCCCCAATCCTCAATCCTCAATCCTCATTCTCCAATCTTCAATACCCAATCCTCAGTCTTGAATCCTCAATCCTCAATCCTCAATTCTCAATTCTCAATCCTCAGTCCTCAGTCCTCAGACATCAACCCTGAACCCTCAGACCTCATCCTCAATCCTCAATCCACAATCCTCAATCCTCAATCCTCAATCTTCAATCTTCAATCCTCAATACTCAATCATCAATCCTCAATCCTCAGTCCTCAAACCTCAATCCTCAATCCTCAATCCTCAATCATCAATCTTCAATCCTCAATACTCAATCTTCAATCTTCAATCCTCAATCCTCAATCCTCAATCCTCAATCCGCAATCCTCAATCTTCAATCCTCAATACTCAATCTTCAATCCTCAATCCTCAATCCTGAAATCCTCAATCCTCAATATTCAACACACAAACCTCAAGCTTCAATCCTCAATACTCAACCATCAATCCTCATTCTCAATACTCAATCGTCAGCCTTCAATCGTCAACACTCAATCTTCAATCCTCAATCCTCAATCTTCAATTCTCAATCTTCGATCCTCAATACTGAATCTTCAATCCTCAATCCTCAATCCCCTATCCTCAATCCTCAATCCTTAATCCTCAATCTTCAATCCTCAGTCCCCAATCCTCAATCTTCAATCCTCAACCCTCAATCCTAATCCTCAATCCTTAATCCTCAATCTTCAATCCTCAATACTCAATCTTCAATCCTCAATCCTGAATCCTCAATCCTCAATCCTCAATCCCCAATCAACAATCCTCAATCTTCAATACTCAAACCTCAATTCTCAATCTGCAATCATCAATACTCAATCCTCAGTCCTCAAACCTCAATCCTCAATTCTCAATCCTCAATCATCGATCTTCAATCCTCAATACTCAATCTTCAATCCTCAATACTCAATCTTCAATTCTCAATCTTCGATCCTCAATACTGAATCTTCAATCCTCAATCCTGAATCCTCTATCCTCAATCCTCAATACTCAATCCTCCATCTTCAATCCTCAGTCCCCAATCCTCAATCTTCAATCCTCAACCCTCAATCCTAATCCTCAATCCTTAATCCTCAATCTTCAATCCTCAATACTCAATCTTCAATCCTCAATTCCCAGTCCTCAATCTTCAATCCTCAATGCTCAATTGTCAATCCTCAATCCTCAGTCCACAATCCTCAATCCTCAAACCTCAATCCTCAATCCTCAACCGTCAGTCCTCGTCATCAATCCACAACCCTCAATCCTCAATCCTCAACCTTCAATCCTCAGTACTCAATCTTCTGTCTGCAATCCTCAATCCTCAATCCTCAATCCTCAATCCACAATCCGCAATCTTCAATCCTCCATACTCAATCTTCAATCCTCAACCCTCAATCCTAAAATCCTCAATCCTCAATATTCAACACACAACCCTCAACCACCAATCCTCAATACTCAACAATCAATGCTCAATTCTCAATACTCAATAGAATATCCTGAATTCTCAGTTTTCAATACCCAATCCTCAATCCTCAATATTCAAGTCTCCATCCACAAACATCTATTCTCATCACTCAACCCTCAACCCTCAGTCCTCATCCTCCATCCTCAATCCTCAATCCTCAATCCTCAATCTTCAATCCTCAATAATCAACCTCCAATCCTAGATCCTCAATCCCCAATCATCAATCCTTAATCCTCAATCTTCAATCCTCAATTCCCAGTCCTCAATCTTCAATCCTCAATGCTCAATTGTCAATCCTCAATCCTCAGTCCACAATCCTCAATCCTCAAACCTCAATCCTCAACCGTCAGTCCTCGTCATCAATCCACAACCCTCAATCCTCAATCCTCAAACTTCAATCATCAATACTCAATCTTCAATCCTCAATCCTCAATCCTCAATCCACAATCCTCAATCCTCAATCCTCAGTCCTCAAACCTCAATCCTGAATCCTCAATACTGAATCCTCATTCTTCAGACCTTAGTCGTCAACAATCAGTTGTCAATCCTCAATCCTCAATAGAATATCCTCAATTCACAGTTTTCAATACTCAATCCCCATTCTTCAATCTTCAAATCTCAATCCACAAACATCAATTCTCATCACACAAACCTCAACACTCAGTCCTCAAGATTCAATCCTCAATCCCCAGTCCTCAATCTTCAATCCTCAATGCTCAATCGTCAATCGTCAATCCTCAGTCCACAATCCTCAATCCTCAAACCTCAATCCTCAACCGTCAGTCCTCGTCATCAATCCACAACCCTCAATCCTCAATCCTCAACCTTCAATCATCAATACTCAATCTTCAATCCTCAATCCTCAATCCTCAATCCACAATCCTCAATCCTCAATATTCAACACAAAACCCTCAACCATCAATTCTCAATACTCAACCATCAATCCTCAATTCTCAATACTCAATAGAATATCCTGAATACTCATGGTTCAATACTCAATCCACAATATTCAATAATCAAATCTCAATCCTCAAACCCCATATCTCAACACTCAATCCTCAACACTCAGTCCTCTCTCTTCAATCCTCCATCCTCAATCCCCAATCCTCAAGAGTCAATCCTCCATCCTGAATACTCAAACCTCAATTCTCAGTCCTCAAACCTCAATCCCGAATCCTCAACTTTGAATCCTCAATCTTCAGCCCTCGGTCCTCAACAATCAATTGTCAATCCTCAATCCTCAATAGAATACCCTCCATTCACAGCACTCAATACTCAATCACCATTCCTCAAACTTCAAATCTCAATCCACAAACATCAACTCTCATCATTCGACCCTCAACTCTCAGTCCTCAATCTTCAATACCCAATCCTCAATCCTCAATCTTCAATCCTCAATACACAATCTTCAATCCTCAATCCTCAATTCTCAGTCCTCAATACTCAATCCTCAATCGTCAATCCTCAATCCCCAATCCTCAATGCTCAATCCTCAATCCTCAATACTCAACACACAACCCTCAACCATCAATCCTCAATACTCAACCATCAATACTCAATTCTCAATACTCAATAGAATATCCGGAATTCAGAATGTTTCAATACTCAATCCACAATATTCAATAACCAAATCTCAATCCTCAAACATCAATTCTCAACACTCAATCCTCAACACTCAGTCCTCTCTCTTCAATCTTCCATCATCAATCCTCTATCCTCAAGCGTCAATCCTCAATCCTCAATCCTCAACACTCAATCCTCATTCCTCAAACCTCAATTCCGAATCCTCAATCCTGAATCCTCAATCTTCATCCCGCAGTCAGCAACAATCAATTGTCAATCCTCAATCCTCAATAGAATATCCTCAATTCACAGTTTTCAATACTCAATCCCCAACCTTCAATCTTCAAATCTCAATCCACAAACATCAACTCTCATCACACAACCCTCAGCACTAGGTCCTCAATCTTCAATCCTCAAGCCTCTATCCTCAATCGTCAATCCTCAATCCCCAATCCTCTATCATCAATCCTCAATCCTCAATCCTCAATCCTCAATCCTCAATCCTCAATCCTCAATCCTCAATCCTCAATTCTCAATCTTCAATCCTCAATACTCAATCTTCAATCCTGAATCCTCATTCTTCAGCCCTCAGTCCTCAACAATCACTTGTCAATCCTCAATCCTCAATAGAATATCATCAATTCACAGTTTTCAATACTCAATACTCAATCTGCAATCTTCAAACCTCTATCCACAAACATCAATTCTCATCACTCAACCCTCAACACTCAGTCCTCAATCCTCAATCCTCAATCCGCAATCCTCAATCCTCAATCTTCAATCCTCTATACTCAATTTCCAATCCTCAATCCTCAATTCTCAATCCTCAAACCTCAATCCTCAATCCTTAATCCACAATCTTCAATCCTCAGTCCGCTATCCTCAATCTTCAATCCTCAATCCTCAATCCTCATCCTCAATCCTCAATCTTCAATCTTCAATCCTCAATACTCAATCTTCTATCCTCAATCCTGAATCCTAAAACCTCAATTCTGAATCCTCAATCCTGAATCCACAATATTCAATCCTCAGACCTCAACCATCAATGCTCAATTCTCAATACTCAACAGAATATCCTGAATTCTCAGTTTTCAATACTCAATCCCCAATCCTCATACTCAATCCTCAATCTTCAATCATCAATCCTCAATACTCAATCTTCAATCCTCAATCCCGAATCCTCAATCCTCAATCCTCAATCCTCAATCAACAATACTCAATCTTCAATAATCAATCCTCTATCCTCAATCCTCAATCCTCAATCCTCAATACTCAACCATCAAGCCTCAATTCTCAATACTCAATAGAATATCCTGAATTCTCAGGATTCAATACTCAAACATCAATCCTCAACCCTCAGCCCTCATTCTCAATCCTCAATCCTCAATCCTCAATCCTCAATTTTCAATCCTCAATCCTCAACCCTCAGTCCTCATCCTCAATTCTCAATTCTCAATTCTCAATCCTCAATTCTCAACCCCCAATCTTCAATCCTCAATAATCAATCTCCAATCCTAGATCCCCAATGCCCAATCCTCAATCCTTAATCCTCAATCTTCAATCCTCAATCCCCGGTCCTCAATCTTAAATCCTCAATGCTCAATCCTCAATCCTCAATCCTCAGTCCTCAATCCTCAATCCTCAATCCGCAGTCCTCAATCTTCAATCCTCAATACTCAATCTTCAATCCTAAATCCTCAATCCTGAAATCCTCAATCCTCAATATTCAACACACAACCCTCAACCTTCAATCCTCAATACTCAACCCTCAATCCTCAATACTCAATACTCAATCATCAGTCTTCAATCCACAACACTCAATCTTCAATCCTCAATCCTCAATCTTCAATCCTCAATACTCAATCTTCAATCCTCAACCCTCAATCCTCAATCCTCAATCCTCAATCTTCAATCCTCAATCCTCGATCCTCAATTCTCAATCCTCAATCCTCAATCCTCAACCCTCAATCCTCAGACCTGAAACATCAATACTCTACCCTCAATACTCAATCTTCAATCCTCAATCCTCAATGCTCAATCCTCAATCCTCAATACTCAAACGTCAGCCTTCAATCCTCAACACTCAATCTTCAATCCTCAATCCCCAATCCTCAATCCTCAATCCTCACTCTCCAATCTTCAATACCCAATCCTCAGTCTTCAATCCTCAATCCTCAATCCTCAATCCTCAATCCTCAATCCTCAATCCTCAATCCGCAATCCTCAATCTTCAATCCTCAATACTCAATCTTCAATCCTCAATCCTCAATATTCAACACACAACCCTCAAACTTCAATCCTCAATACGCAACCATCAATCCTCATTCTCAATACTCAATCGTCAGCCTTCAATCCTCAACACTCAATTTTCAATCCTCAATCCTCAATCTTCAATTCTCAATCTTCGATCCTCAATACTGAATCTTCAATCCTGAATCCTCAATCCCCTATACTCAATCCTCAATCCTTAATCCTCAATCTTCAATCCTCAGTCCCCAATCCTCAATCTTCAATCCTCAACCCTCAATCCTAATCCTCAATCCTTAATCCTCAATCTTCAATCCTCAATACTCAATCTTCAATCCTCAATCCTGAATCCTCAATCCTCAATCCTCAATCCCCAATCAACAATCCTCAATCTTCAATACTCAAACCTCAATACTCAATCTGCAATCCTCAATACTCAATCCTCAATCCTCAATCGTCAATCCTCAAACCCCAATCCTCTATCATCAATACTCAATCCTCAATACTCAATCCTCAATCCTCAATCCTCAATCTTCAATCCTCAGTACTCAATCTTCTGTCTGCAATCCTCAATCCTTAATCCTCAATCCTCAATCCACAATCCGCAATCTTCAATCCTCCATACTCAATCTGCAACCCTCAATCCTCAATCCTAAAATCCTCAATCCTCAATATTCAACACACAACCCTCAACCACCAATCCTCAATACTCAACCATCAATGCTCAATTCTCAATACTCAATAGAATATCCTGAATTCTCAGTTTTCAATACCCAATCCTCAATTCTCAATATTCAAGTCTCCATCCACAAACATCTATTCTCATCACTCAACCCTCAACCCTCAGTCCTCATCCTCCATCCTCAATCCTCAATCCTCAATCCTCAATCTTCAATCCTCAATAATCAACCTCCAACCCTAGATCCTCAATCCCCAATCATCAATCCTTAATCCTCAATATTCAATCCTCAATCCCCAGTCCTCAATCTTCAATCCTCAATGCTCAATCGACAATCCTCAATCCTCAGTCCACAATCCTCAATCTTCAATCCTCAATCCTCAATCCTCAATCCTCAATCCTCAATCTTCAATCCTCAAAACTCAATCTTCAATCCTCAATCCTCAATCCTCAATCCTCAATGCTCAATCCTCAATCCTCAATCCTCAATCCTCAATCCACAATCCTCAATCCTCAATATTCAACACAAAACCCTCAACCATCAATTCTCAATACTCAACCATCAATCCTCAATTCTCAATACTCAATAGAATATCCTGAATACTCATGGTTCAATACTCAATCCACAATATTCAATAATCAAATCTCAATCCTCAAACCTCATTTCTCAACACTCAATCCTCAACACTCAGTCCACTCTCTTCAATCCTCCATCCTCAATCCTCATCCTCAAGAGTCAATCCTCCATCCTGAATACTCAAACCTCAATTCTCAGTCCTCAAACCTCAATTCTCAGTCCTCAAACCTCAATCCCGAATCCTCAACTTTGAATCCTCAATCTTCAGCCCTCGGTCCTCAACAATCAATTGTCAATCCTCAATCCTCAATAGAATACCCTCAATTCACAGCATTCAATACTCAATCACCATTCCTCAAACTTCAAATCTCAATCCACAAACATCAACTCTCATCATTCAACCCTCAACACTCAGTCCTCAATCTTCAATACCCAATCCTCAATCCTCAATCTTCAATCCTCAATACACAATCTTCAATCCTCAATCCTCAATTCTCAGTCCTCAATACTCAATCCTCAATCGTCAATCCTCAATCCCCAATCCTCAATCTTCAATCCTCAATCCTCAATCCTCAATCCTCAATCCTCAATCTTCAATCCTCAAAACTCAATCTTCAATCCTCAATCCTCAATCCTCAATCCTCAATGCTCAATCCTCAATCCTCAATACTCAACACACAACCCTCAACCATCAATCCTCAATACTCAACCATCATTCCTCAATTCTCAATACTCAATCTTCAATTCTCAATCTTCGATTCTCAATACTGAATCTTCAATCCTCAATCCTCAATCCTCAATCCTCAATCCTCAATCCTCAATCCTCAATCTTCAATCCTCAATACTCAATCTTCAATCCTCAATCCTCAATGCTCAATCCTCAATCCTCAATACTCAAACGTCAGTCTTCAATCCTCAACACTCAATCTTCAATCCTCAATCCCCAATACTCAATCCTCAATCCTCATTCTTCAATCTTCAATACCCAATCCTCAATCTTCAATCCTCAATCCTCAATCCTCAATTCTAAATCCTCAATCCTCAGTCCTCAGTCCTCAAACATCAATCCTCAACCCTCAGCCCTCATCCTCAATCCTCAATCCACAATCCTCAATCCTCAATCCTCAATCTTCAATCTTCAATCCTCAATACTCAATCATCAATCCTCAATCCTCAGTCCTCAAACCCCAATTCTGAATCCTCAATCCTGAATCCTCAATCTTCAGCCCTCAGTACTCAACAATCAGTTGTCAATCCTCAATCCTCAATAGAATATACTCAATTCACAGCTTTCAATACACAATACTCAATCGGCAATCTTGAAATCTCTATCCACAAACATCAATTCTCATCACTCAACCCTCAGCACTCAGTCCCCAATCGTCAATCTTCTATCCTCAATCCTCCATCGTCAATCCACAATCCTCAATCTTCAATCCTCAATACTCAATCTTCAATCCTCAATCCTCAACCCTCAATCCTCAATCCTCAATACTCAAACGTCAGTCTTCAATCCTCAACACTCAATCTTCAATCCTCAATCCCCAATCCTCAATCCTCAATCCTCATTCTTCAATCTTCAATACCCAATCCTCAATCCTCAATCCTCAATCCTCAATCCTCATTTCTAAATCCTCACTCCTCAGTCCTCAGTCCTCAAACATCAATCCTCAACCCTCAGCCCTCACCCTCAATCATCAATCCACAATCCTCAATCCTCAATCCTCAATCTTCAATCTTCAATCCTCAATACTCAATCATCAATCCTCAATCCTCAGTCCTCAAACCCCAATTCTGAATCCTCAATCCTGAATCCTCAATCTTCAGCCCTCAGTACTCAACAATCAGTTGTCAATCCTCAATCCTCAATAGAATATACTCAATTCACAGCTTTCAATACACAATACTCAATCGGCAATCTTCAAATCTCTATCCACAAACATCAATTCTCATCACTCAATCCTCAACACTCAGTCCCCAATCCTCAATCTTCAATCCTCAATACTCAATATTCAATCCTCTATCCTCAATCCTCAATCCTCAATCCTCAATCTTCAATCCTCAATCCTCAATCCTCATACTCAATCCTCAATCTTCAATCATCAATCCTCAATACTCAATCTTCAATCCTCAATCCCGAATCCTCAATCCTCAATCCTTAATCCTCAATCAGCAATACTCAATCTTCAATAATCAATCCTCTCTCCTCAATCCTCAATCCTCAATACTCAACCATCAAGCCTCAATTCTCAATACTCAATAGAATATCCTGAATTCACAGGATTCAATACTCAAGCATCAATCCTCAACCCTCAGCCCTCATTCTCAATCCTCAATCCTCAATCCTCAATCCTCAATTTTCAATCCTCAATCCTCAACCCTCAGTCCTCATCCTCAATTCTCAATTCTCAGTCCTCAATTCTCAACCCCCAATCTTCAATCCTCAATAATCAATCTCCAATCCTAGATCCCCAATGCCCAATCCCCAATCCTTAATCCTCAATCTTCAATCGTCAATCCCCGGCCCTCAATCTTAAATCCTCAATGCTCAATCCTCAATCCTCAATCCTCAGTCCTCAATCCTCAATCCTCAATTCGCAGTCCTCAATCTTGAATCCTCAATACTCAATATTCAATCCTAAATTCTCAATCCTGAAATCCTCAATCCTGAATATTCAACACACAACCCTCAACCTTCAATCCTCAATACTCAACCCTCAATCCTCAATTCTCAATACTCAATCATCAGTCTTCAATCCTCCACACTCAATCTTCAATCCTCAATCCTCAATCTTCAATCCTCAATACTCAATCTTCAATCCTCAACCCTCAATCCTCAATCCGCAATCCTCAATCTTCAATCCTCAATCCTCGATCCTCAATTCTCAATCCTCAATCCTCAATCCTCAATCCTCAGACCTCAAACATCAAGACTCAACCCTCAATACTCAGTCTTCAATCCTCGATCCTCAATGCTCAATCCTCAATCCTCAATACTCAAACGTCAGTTTTCAATCCTCAACACTCAATCTTCAATCCTCCATCCCCAATCCTCAATCCTCAATCCTCATTCTCCAATCTTCAATACCCAATCCTCAATCTTCAATCCTCAATCCTCAATCCTCAAATCTCAATCCTCAATCCTCAGTCCTCAGTCCTCAGACATCAATCCTGAACCCTCAGCCCTCATCCTCAATCCTCAATCCACAATCCTCAATCCTCAATCCTCAATCTTCAATCCTCAATCCTCATTACTCAATCATCAATCCTCAATCCTCAGTCCTCAATCCTCAATCCTCAATCCTCAATCCGCAATCCTCAATCTTCAATTCTCAATACACAATCTTCAATCCTCAATCCTCAATCCTGAAATCCTCAATCCTCAATACTCAACACACAACCCTCAAACTTCAATCCTCAATACTCAACCATCAATCCTCATTCTCAATACTCAATCGTCAGCCTTCAATCCTCAACACTCAATCTTCAATCCTCAATCCTCAATCCTCAATCCTCAATCGTCAATCCTCACTCCCCAATCTTCTATCATCAATCCTCAATCCTCAATCATCAATCCTCAATCCTCAATCCTCAATCTTCAATCCTCAATACTCAATCTTCAATCCTCAATTCTCAATCCTCAATCCTCAATCCTCATTCTTCAATCCTCAACACCCAATCCTCAATCTTCAATCCTCAATCCTCAATCCTCAATCGTCAATCCTCACTCCCCAATCTTCTATCATCAATCCTCAATCCTCAATCATCAATCCTCAATCCTCAATCCTCAATCTTCAATCCTCAATACTCAATCTTCAAACTTCAATTCTCAATCCTCAATCCTCAATCCTGAATCCGCAATCCTCAATCCTCAATCCTGAAATCCTCAATCCTCAATATTCAACACACAACCCTCAAACTTCAATCCTCAATTCTCAACCATCAGTCCTCAATTCTCAATACTCAATCGTCAGTCTTCAATCCTCAACACTCAATCTTCAATCGTCAATCCTCAGTCTTCAATCCTCAACACTCAATCTTCAATCCTCAATCACCAATCCTCAATCCTAAATCCTCAATCTTCAATCCTCAATACCCAATCCTCAATCTTCAATCCTCAATCTTCAATCCTCAATTCTCAATCCTCATTCCGCAGTCCTCAGTCCTCAAACATCAATCCTCAACCGTCAGCCCTCATCCTCAATCCTCAATCCTTAATCCTCAATCCTCAGTCCTCAATCTTCAATCTTCAATCCTCAATTCTGAATACACAATCCTGAAACCTCAATCTTCAGCCCACAGTCCTCAACAATCAGTTGTCAATCCTCAATCCTCAATAGAATATCCTCAATTCACAGTTTTCAATACTCAATACTCAATCTGCAATCTTCAAATCTCTATTCACAGACATCAATTTTCATCACTCAACCCTCAACACTCAGTCCGCAATGTTCAATCCTTAATCCTCAATTCTCAATCTTCGATCCTCAATACTGAATCTTCAATCCTCAATACTCAATCCTCAATCCTCAATCCTCAATCCTCAATCCTCTAACTTCAATCCTCAGTCCGCAATCCTCAATCTTCAATCCTCAATCCTCAGTCCGCAATCCTCAATCCTCAATCCGCAATCCTCAATCTTCAATCCTCAATAATCAATCTTCAATCCTAAATCCTCAATCCTGTAATCCTCAATCCTCAATATTCAACACACAACCCTCAACCTTCAATCCTCCATACTCAACCATCAGTCCTTAATTCTCAACACTCAATCATCAGTCTTCAATCCTCAACACTCAATCTTCAATCCTCAATCCTCAGTTTTCAATCCTCAATACTCAATCTTCAATCCTCAATCCTCAATCCTCAATCCTCAATCTTCAATCCTCCATCCTCGATCCTCAATTCTCAATCCTCAATCCTCAATCCTCAGACCTCAAACATCAATACTCAACCCTCAGTCCTCGTCCTCAATCCACAACCCTCAATCCTCAATCCTCAATCTTCAATCCTCAATCATCAATCCTCAATCCTCAATCCTCAATCCTCAGTCCTCAAACCTCAATCCTGAATCCTCAATACTGAATCCTCATTCTTCAGCCCTCAGTCCTCAACAATCAGTTGTCAATCCTCAATCCTCAATAGAATATCCTCAATTCACAGTTTTCAATACTCAATCCCTATTCTTCAATCTTCAAATCTCAATACACAAACATCAATTCTCATCACACAACCCTCAACACTCAGTCCTCAATCTTCAATCCTCAATGCTCAATCCTCAATCTTCAATCCTCAATACTCAATTTCCAATCCTCAATCCTCAATTCTCAATCCTCAATCCTCAATCCTCAATCCTCAATCCTCAATACCCATTCTTCAATCCTCAATACCCAATCCTCAATCTTCAACCCTCAATCCTCAATCCGCAATCCTCAATCTTCAATCCTCAATACTCAATCTTCAATCCTTAATCCTCAATCTTCAATCCTGAACCCTGAATTCTCAATCTTCGATCCTCAATACTGAATCTTCAATCCTCAATCCTCAATCCTCAATCTTCAATCCTCAATCCTTAATCCTCAATCTTCAATCCTCAGTCCCCAATCCTCAATCTTCAATCCTCAATCCTCAATCCTCATACTCAATCCTCAATCTTCAATCATCAATCCTCAGTACTCAATCTTCAATCCTCAATCCCGAATCCTCAATCCTCAATCCTCAATCCTCAATCAACAATACTCAATCTTCAATAATCAATCCTCTATCCTCAATCCTCAATCCTCAATACTCAACCATCAAGCCTCAATTCTCAATACTCAATTGAATATCCTGAATTCTCACGATTCAATACTCAAACATCAATCCTCAACCCTCAGCCCTCATTCTCAATCCTCAATCCTCAATCCTCAATCCTCAATCCTCAATCCTCAATTTTCAATCCTCAATCCTCAACCCTCAGTCCTCATCCTCAATTCTCAATTCTCAATCCTCAATTCTCAACCCCCAATCTTCAATCCTCAACAATCAATCTCCAATCCTAGATCCCCAATGCCCAATCCTCAATCCTTAATCCTCAATCTTCAATCCTCAATCCCCGGCCCTCAATCTTAAAGCCTCAATGCTAAATCCTCAATCCTCAATCCTCAGTCCTCAATCCTCAATCCTCAATCCGCAGTCCTCAATCTTCAATCCTCAATACTCAATATTCAATCCTAAATCCTCAATCCTGAAATCCTCAATCCTCAATATTCAACACACAACCCTCAACCTTCAATCCTCGATCCTCAATGCTCAATCCTCAATCCTCAATACTCAAACGTCAGTTTTCAATCCTCAACACTCAATCTTCAATCCTCAATCCCCAAACCTCAATCCTCAATCCTCATTCTCCAATCTTCAATACCCAATCCTCAGTCTTCAATCCTCAATCCTCAATCCTCAATTCTCAATTCTCAATCCTCAGTCCTCAGTCCTCAGACATCAATCCTGAACCCTCAGCCCTCATCCTCAATCCTCAATCCACAATCCTCAATCCTCAATCCTCAATCTTCAATCTTCAATCCTCAATACTCAATCATCAATCCTCAATCCTCAGTCCTCAAACCTCAATCCTCAATACTCAATCCTCAATCATCAATCTTCAATCCTCAATACTCAATCTTCAATCTTCAATCCTCAATCCTCAACCCTCTATCCTCAATCCGCAATCCTCAATCTTCAATCCTCAATACTCAATCTTCAATCCTCAATCCTCAATCCTGAAATCCTCAATCCTCAATATTCAACACACAACCCTCAAACTTCAATCCTCAATACTCAACCATCAATCCTCATTCTCAATACTCAATCGTCAGCCTTCAATCCTCAACACTCAATTTTCAATCCTCAATCCTCAATCTTCAATTCTCAATCTTCGATCCTCAATACTGAATCTTCAATCCTCAATCCTCAATCCCCTATACTCAATCCTCAATCCTTAATCCTCAATCTTCAATCCTCAGTCCCCAATCCTCAATCTTCAATCCTCAACCCTCAATCCTAATCCTCAATCCTTAATCCTCAATCTTCAATCCTCAATACTCAATCTTCAATCCTCAATCCTGAATCCTCAATCCTCAATCCTCAATCCCCAATCAACAATCCTCAATCTTCAATACTCAAACCTCAATACTCAATCTGCAATCCTCAATACTCAATCCTCAATCCTCAATCGTCAATCCTCAAACCCCAATCCTCTATCATCAATACTCAATCCTCAATACTCAATCCTCAATCCTCAATCCTCAATCTTCAATCCTCAGTACTCAATCTTCTGTCTGCAATCCTCAATCCTCAATCCTCAATCCTCAATCCACAATCCGCAATCTTCAATCCTCCATACTCAATCTGCAATCCTCAATCCTCAATCCTAAAATCCTCAATCCTCAATATACAACACACAACCCTCAACCACCAATCCTCAATACTCAACCATCAATGCTCAATTCTCAATACTCAATAGAATATCCTGAATTATCAGTTTTCAATACCCAATCCTCAATTCTCAATATTCAAGTCTCCATCCACAAACATCTATTCTCATCACTCAACCCTCAACCCTCAGTCCTCATCCTCCATCCTCAATCCTCAATCCTCAATCCTCAACCTTCAATCCTCAATAATCAACCTCCAATCCTAGATCCTCAATCCCCAATCATCAATCCTTAATCCTCAATATTCAATCCTCAATCCCCAGTCCTCAATCTTCAATCCTCTATGCTCAATCGTCAATCCTCAATCCTCAGTCCACAATCCTCAATCCTCAAACTTCAATCCTCAACGGTCAGTCCTCGTCATCAATCCACAACCCTCAATCCTCAATCCTCAACCTTCAATCATCAATACTCAATCTTCAATCCTCAATCCTCAATCCTCAATCCACAATCCTCAATCCTCAATATTCAACACAAAACCCTCAACCATCAATTCTCAATACTCAACCATCAATCCTCAATTCTCAATACTCAATAGAATATCCTGAATACTCATGGTTCAATACTCAATCCACAATATTCAATAATCAAATCTCAATCCTCAAACCTCATTTCTCAACACTCAATCCTCAACACTCAGTCCTCTCTCTTCAATCCTCCATCCTCAATCCTCAATCCTCAAGAGTCAATCCTCCATCCTGAATACTCAAACCTCAATTCTCAGTCCTCAAACCTCAATCCCGAATCCTCAACTTTGAATCCTCAATCTTCAGCCCTCGGTCCTCAACAATCAATTGTCAATCCTCAATCCTCAATAGAATACCCTCAATTCACAGCATTCAATACTCAATCACCATTCCTCAAACTTCAAATCTCAATCCACAAACATCAACTCTCATCATTCAACCCTCAACACTCAGTCCTCAATCTTCAATACCCAATCCTCAATCCTCAATCTTCAATCCTCAATACACAATCTTCAATCCTCAATCCTCAATTCTCAGTCCTCAATACTCAATCCTCAATCGTCAATCCTCAATCCCCAATCCTCAATCTTCAATCCTCAATCCTCAATCCTCAATCCTCAATCCTCAATCTTCAATCCTCAATACTCAATCTTCAATCCTCAATCCTCAATCCTCAATCCTCAATGCTCAATCCTCAATCCTCAATACTCAACACACAACCCTCAACCATCAATCCTCAATACTCAACCATCAATCCTCAATTCTCAATACTCAATCTTCAATACTCAATCTTCGATCCTCAATACTGAATCTTCAATCCTCAATCCTCAATCCTCAATCCTCAATCCTCAATCCTCAATCTTCAATCCTCAATACTCAATCTTCAATCCTCTATCCTCAACCCTCAATCCTCAATCCTCAATACTCAAACGTCAGTCTTCAATCCTCAACACTCAATCATCAATCCTCAATCCCCAATCCTCAATCCTCAATCCTCATTCTTCAATCTTCAATACCCAATCCTCAATCTTCAATCCTCAACCTTCAATCCTCAATAATCAACCTCCAATCCTAGATCCTCAATCCCCAATCATCAATCCTTAATCCTCAATATTCAATCCTCAATCCCCAGTCCTCAATCTTCAATCCTCAATGCTCAATCGTCAATCCTCAATCCTCAGTCCACAATCCTCAATCCTCAAACTTCAATCCTCAACGGTCAGTCCTCGTCATCAATCCACAACCCTCAATCCTCAATCCTCAACCTTCAATCATCAATACTCAATCTTCAATCCTCAATCCTCAATCCTCAATCCACAATCCTCAATCCTCAATATTCAACACAAAACCCTCAACCATCAATTCTCAATACTCAACCATCAATCCTCAATTCTAAATCCTCAATCCTCAGTCCTCAGTCCTCAAACATCAATCCTCAACCCTCAGCCCTCATCCTCAATCCTCAATCCACAATCCTCAATCCTCAATCCTCAATCTTCAATCTTCAATCCTCAATACTCAATCATCAATCCTCAATCCTCAGTCCTCAAACCCCAATTCTGAATCCTCAATCCTGAATCCTCAATCTTCAGCCCTCAGTACTCAACAATCAGTTGTCAATCCTCAATCCTCAATAGAATATACTCAATTCGCAGCTTTCAATACACAATACTCAATCGGCAATCTTGAAATCTCTATCCACAAACATCAATTCTCATCACTCAACCCTCAGCACTCAGTCCCCAATCGTCAATCTTCTATCCTCAATCCTCAATCGTCAATCCACAATCCTCAATCTTCAATCCTCAATACTCAATCTTCAATCCTCTATCCTCAACCCTC
Source organism: Calliopsis andreniformis (assembly GCF_051401765.1). Lineage (NCBI taxonomy): Eukaryota > Metazoa > Arthropoda > Insecta > Hymenoptera > Andrenidae > Calliopsis > Calliopsis andreniformis. Next base: position 1,367,280 of record NW_027480531.1, on the reverse strand, counting down.
AATCCTCAATCCTCAATACTCAAACGTCAGTCTTCAATCCTCAACACTCAATCTTCAATCCTCAATCCCCAATCCTCAATCCTCAATCCTCATTCTGCAATCTTCAATACCCAATCCACAATCTTCAATCCTCAATCCTCAATCCTCAATTCTAAATCCTCAATCCTCAGTCCTCAGTCCTCAAACATCAATCCTCAACCCTCAGCCCTCATCCTCAATCCTCAATCCACAATCCTCAATCCTCAATCCTCAATCTTCAATCTTCAATCCTCAATACTCAATCATCAATCCTCAATCCTCAGTCCTCAAACCCCAATTCTGAATCCTCAATCCTGAATCCTCAATCTTCAGCCCTCAGTACTCAACAATCAGTTGTCAATCCTCAATCCTCAATAGAATATACTCAATTCACAGCTTTCAATACACAATACTCAATCGGCAATCTTCAAATCTCTATCCACAAACATCAATTCTCATCACTCAATCCTCAACACTCAGTCCCCAATCCTCAATCTTCAATCCTCAATACTCAATATTCAATCCTCTATCCTCAATCCTCAATCCTCATACTCAATTCTCAATTCTCAGTCCTCAATTCTCAACCCCCAATCTTCAATCCTCTATAATCAATCTCCAATCCTAGATCCCCAATGCCTAATCCCCAATCCTTAATCCTCAATCTTCAATCCTCAATCCCCGGCCCTCAATCTTAAATCCTCAATGCTCAATCCTCAATCCTCAATCCTCAGTCCTCAATCCTCAATCCTCAATTCGCAGTCCTCAATCTTGAATCCTCAATACTCAATATTCAATCCTAAATTCTCAATCCTGAAATCCTCAATCCTGAATATTCAACACACAACCCTCAACCTTCAATCCTCAATACTCAACCCTCAATCCTCAATTCTCAATACTCAATCATCAGTCTTCAATCCTCCACACTCAATCTTCAATCCTCAATCCTCAATCTTCAATCCTCAATACTCAATCTTCAATCCTCAACCCTCAATCCTCAATCCTCAATCCTCAATCTTCAATCCTCAATCCTCGATCGTCAATTCTCAATCCTCAATCCTCAATCCTCAATCCTCAGACCTCAAACATCAAGACTCAACCCTCAATACTCAGTCTTCAATCCTCGATCCTCAATCCTCAATACTCAATCTTCAATCTTCGATCCTCAATCCTCAATCCTCAATCCTCAATCCGCAATCCTCAATCTTCAATTCTCAATACACAATCTTCAATCCTCAATCCTCAATCCTGAAATCCTCAATCCTCAATATTCAACACACAACCCTCAAACTTCAATCCTCAATACTCAACCATCAATCCTCATTCTCAATACTCAATCGTCAGCCTTCAATCCTCAACACTCAATCTTCAATACTCAATCCTCAATCTTCAATTCTCTATCTTCGATCCTCAATACGGAATCTTCAATCCTCAATCCTGAATCCTCTATCCTCAATCCTCAATCCTTAATCCTCAATCTTCAATCCTCAGTCCCCAATCCTAAATCTTCAATCCTCAACCCTCAATCCTAATCCTCAATCCTTAATCCTCAATCTTCAATCCTCAATACTCAATCTTCAATCCTCAATCCTGAATCCTCAATCCTCAATCCTCAATCCCCAATCAACAATCCTCAATCTTCAATACTCAAACCTCAATACTCAATCTGCAATCCTCAATACTCAATCCTCAATCCTCAATCGTCAATCCTCAAACCCCAATCCTCTATCATCAATACTCAATCCTCAATACTCAATCCTCAATCCTCAATCCTCAGTCCTCAATCTTCAATCCTCAATACTCAATCTTCAATCCTCAATCCTCAATACTCAATCCTCAATCCTCAATCCTCAATCCTCAATCTTCAATCCTCAATACTCAATCTTCAATCCTCAATTCTCAATCCTCAATCCTCAATCCTCATTCTTCAATCCTCAACACCCAATCCTCAATCTTCAATCCTCAATCCTCAATCCTCAATCGTCAATCCTCACTCCCCAATCTTCTATCATCAATCCTCAATCCTCAATCATCAATCCTCAATCCTCAATCCTCAATCTTCAATCCTCAATACTCAATCTTCAAACTTCAATTCTCAATCCTCAATCCTCAATCCTCAATCCGCAATCCTCAATCCTCAATCCTGAAATCCTCAATCCTCAATATTCAACACACAACCCTCAAACTTCAATCCTCAATTCTCAATACTCAATCTTCAATTCTCAATCTTCGATCCTCAATACTGAATCTTCAATCCTCAATCCTCAATCCTCAATCCTCAATCCTCAATCCTCAATCCTCAATCTTCAATCCTCAATCCTGAATCCTCAATCCTCAATCCTCAATCCCCAATCAACAATCCTCAATCTTCAATACTCAAACCTCAATACTCAATCTGCAATCCTCAATACTCAATCCTCAATCCTCAATCCTCAATCGTCAATCCTCAATCTTCAATCCTCAATACTCAATCTTCAAACTTCAATTCTCAATCCTCAATCCTCAATCCTCAATCCGCAATCCTCAATCCTCAATCCTGAAATCCTCAATCCTCAATATTCAACACACAACCCTCAAACTTCAATCCTCAATTCTCAACCATCAGTCCTCAATTCTCAATACTCAATCGTCAGTCTTCAATCCCCAACACTCAATCTTCAATCGTCAATCCTTAGTCTTCAATCCTCAACACTCAATCTTCAATCCTCAATCCCCAATCCTCAATCCTCAATCCTCAATCTTCAATCCTCAATACCCAATCCTCAATCTTCAATCCTCAATCTTCAATCCTCAATTCTCAATCCTCATTCCGCAGTCCTCAGTCCTCAAACATCAATCCTCAACCGTCAGCCCTCATCCTCAATCCTCAATCCTTAATCCTCAATCCTCAATCCTCAATCTTCAATCTTCAATCCTCAATTCTGAATACACAATCCTGAAACCTCAATCTTCAGCCCACAGTCCTCAACAATCAGTTGTCAATCCTCAATCCTCAATAGAATATCCTCAATTCACAGTTTTCAATACTCAATACTCAATCTGCAATCTTCCAACCTCTATTCACAGACATCAATTTTCATCACTCAACCCTCAACACTCAGTCCGCAATGTTCAATCCTTAATCCTCAATTCTCAATCTTCGATCCTCAATACTGAATCTTCAATCCTCAATCCTCAATCCTCAATCCTCAATCCTCAATCCTCAATCCTCTAACTTCAATCCTCAGTCCGCAATCCTCAATCTTCAATCCTCAATCCTCAGTCCTCAATCCTCAATCCTCAATCCGCAATCCTCAATCTTCAATCCTCAATAATCAATCTTCAATCCTAAATCCTCAATCCTGTAATCCTCAATCCTCAACATTCAACACACAACCCTCAACCTTCAATCCTCCATACTCAACCATCAATCCTTAATTCTCAACACTCAATCATCAGTCTTCAATCCTCAACACTCAATCTTCAATCCTCAATCCTCAGTTTTCAATCCTCAATACTCAATCTTCAATCCTCAATCATCAATCCTCAATCCTCAATCCTCAATCCTCAGTCCTCAAACTCAATCCTGAATCCTCAATACTGAATCCTCATTCTTCAGTCCTCAGTCCTCAACAATCAGTTCTCAATCCTCAATCCTCAATAGAATATCCTCAATTCACAGTTTTCAATACTCAATCCCCATTCTTCAATCTTCAAATCTCAATACACAAACATCAATTCTCATCACACAACCCTCAACACTCAGTCCTCAATCTTCAATCCTCAATGCTCAATCCTCAATCTTCAATCCTCAATACTCAATTTCCAATCCTCAATCCTCAATTCTCAATCCTCAATCCTCAATCCTCAATCTTCAATCCTCAATCCTCGATCCTCAATCCTCAGTCCTCAATCTTCAATCCTGAATCCTCAATACTCAATCCTCAATCTTCAATCCTCAATCCTCAATACCCATTCTTCAAGCCTCAATACCCAATCCTCAATCTTCAACCCTCAATCCTCAATCCGCAATCCTCAATCTTCAATCCTCAATACTCAATCTTCAATCCTTAATCCTCAATCTTCAATCCTCAGCCCTGAATTCTCAATCTTCGATCCTCAATACTGAATCTTCAATCCTCAATCCTCAATCCTCAATCTTCAATCCTCAATCCTTAATCCTCAATCTTCAATCCTCAGTCCCCAATCCTCAATCTTCAATCCTCAATCCTCAATCCTCATACTCAATCCTCAATCTTCAATCATCAATCCTCAATACTCAATCTTCAATCCTCAATCCCGAATTCTCAATCCTCAATTCTCAATCCTCAATCAACAATACTCAATCTTCAATAATCAATCCTCTATCCTCAATCCTCAATCCTCAATACTCAACCATCAAGCCTCAATTCTCAATACTCAATTGAATATCCTGAATTCTCACGATTGAATACTCAAACATCAATCCTCAACCCTCAGCCCTCATTCTCAATCCTCAATCCTCAATCCTCAATCCTCAATTTTCAATCCTCAATCCTCAACCCTCAGCCCTCATCCTCAATTCTCAATTCTCAATCCTCAATTCTCAACCCCCAATCTTCAATCCTAAACAATCAATCTCCAATCCTAGATCCCCAATGCCCAATCCTCAATCCTTAATCCTCAATCTTCAATCCTCAATCCCCGGTCCTCAATCTTAAAGCCTCAATGCTAAATCCTCAATCCTCAATCCTCAGTCCTCAATCCTCAATCCTCAATCCGCAGTCCTCAATCTTCAATCCTCAATACTCAATATTCAATCCTAAATACTCAATCCTGAAATCCTCAATCCTCAATATTCAACACACAACCCTCAAACTTCAATCCTCAATACTCAACCCTCAATCCTCAATCCTCAATACTCAATCTTCAATCCTCAATTCCCAGTCCTCAATCTTCAATCCTCAATGCTCAATTGTCAATCCTCAATCCTCAGTCCACAATCCTCAATCCTCAAACCTCAATCCCCAATCCTCAACCGTCAGTCCTCGTCATCAATCCACAACCCTCAATCCTCAATCCTCAACCTTCAATCCTCAGTACTCAACCTTCTGTCTGCAATCCTCAATCCTCAATCCTCAATCCTCAATCCACAATCCGCAATCTTCAATCCTCCATACTCAATCTTCAATCCTCAATCCTCAATCCTAAAATCCTCAATCCTCAATATTCAACACACAACCCTCAACCACCAATCCTCAATACTCAACCATCAATGCTCAATTCTCAATACTCAATAGAATATCCTGAATTCTCAGTTTTCAATACCCAATCCTCAATCCTCAATATTCATGTCTCCATCCACAAACATCTATTCTCATCACTCAACCCTCAACCCTCAGTCCTCATCCTCCATCCTCAATCCTCAATCCTCAATCCTCAATCTTCAATCCTCAATAATCAACCTCCAATCCTAGATCCTCAATCCCCAATCATCAATCCTTAATCCTCAATCTTCAATCCTCAATTCCCAGTCCTCAATCTTAAATCCTCAATGCTCAATCCTCAATCCTCAATCCTCAGTCCTCAATCCTCAATCCTCAATCCGCAGTCCTCAATCTTCAATCCTCAATACTCAATCTTCAATCCTAAATCCTCAATCCTGAAATCCTCAATCCTCAATATTCAACACACAACCCTCAACCTTCAATCCTCAGTCCTCAATCCTCAATCCTCAATCCGCAGTCCTCAATCTTCAATCCTCAATACTCAATCTTCAATCCTAAATCCTCAATCCTGAAATCCTCAATCCTCAATATTCAACACACAACCCTCAACCTTCAATCCTCAATACTCAACCCTCAATCCTCAATTCTCAATACTCAATCATCAGTCTTCAATCCTCAACACTCAATCTTCAATCCTCAATCCTCAATCTTCAATCCTCAATACTCAATCTTCAATCCTCAACTCTCAATCCTCAATCCTCAATCCTCAATCTTCAATCCTGAATCCTCGATCCTCAATTCTCAATCCTCAATCCTCAATCCTCAACCCTCAATCCTCAGACCTCAAACATCAATACTCAAGCCTCAATACTCAATCTTCAATCCTCAATCCTCAATGCTCAATCCTCAATCCTCAATACTCAAACGTTAGTCTTCAATCCTCAACACTCAATCTTCAATCCTCAATCCCCAATCCTCAATCCTCAATCCTCATTCTCCAATCTTCGATACCCAATCCTCAGTCTTCAATCCTCAATCCTCAATCCTCAATTCTCAATTCTCAATCCTCAGTCCTCAGTCCTCAGACATCAATCCTGAACCCTCAGCCCTCATCCTCAATCCTCAATCCACAATCCTCAATCCTCAATCCTCAATCTTCAATCTTCAATCCTCAATACTCAATCATCAATCCTCAATCCTCAGTCCTCAAACCTCAATCCTCAATCCTCAATCCTCAATCATCAATCTTCAATCCTCAATACTCAATCTTCAATCTTCAATCCTCAATCCTCAATCCTCAATCCTCAATCCGCAATCCTCAATCTTCAATCCTCAATACTCAATCTTCAATCCTCAATCCTCAATCCTCAATCCTCAATCTTCAATCCTCAATACTCAATCTTCAATCCTCAATCCTCAACCCTCAATCCTCAATCCTCAATACTCAATCGTCAGTCTTCAATCCTCAACACTCAATCTTCAATCCTCAATCCCCAATCCTCAATCCTCAATCCTCATTCTTCAATCCTCAATACCCAAACCTCAATCTTCAATCCTCAATCCTCAATCCTCAACTATCAATCCTCAGTCCTCAGTCCTCAGTCCTCAAACATCAATCCTCAACCCTGAGCCCTCATCCTCAATCCTCAATCCTCAATCCTCGATCCTCAATCCTCAATCTTCAATCTTCAATCCTCAATACTCAATCATCAATCCTCAATCATCAGTCCTCAAACCCCAATTCTGAATCCTCAATCCTGAATCCTCAATCTTCAGCCCTCAGTACTCAACAATCAGTTGTCAATCCTCAATCCTCAATAGAATATACTCAATTCACAGCTTTCAATACACAATACTCAATCGGCAATCTTGAAATCTCTATCCACAAACATCAATTCTCATCACTCAACCCTCAGCACTCAGTCCCCAATCGTCAATCTTCTATCCTCAATCCTCAATCGTCAATCCACAATCCTCAATCTTCAGTCCTCAATACTCAATCTTCAATCCTCTATCCTCAACCCTCAATTCTCAATCCTCAATACTCAAACGTCAGTCTTCAATCCTCAACACTCAATCTTCAATCCTCAATCCCCAATCCTCAATCCTCAATCCTCATTCTTCAATCTTCAATACCCAATCCACAATCTTCAATCCTCAATCCTCAATCCTCAATTCTAAATCCTCAATCCTCAGTCCTCAGTCCTCAAACATCAATCCTCAACCCTCAGCCCTCATCCTCAATCCTCAATCCACAATCCTCAATCCTCAATCCTCAATCTTCAATCTTCAATCCTCAATACTCAATCATGAATCCTCAATCCTCAGTCCTCAAACCCCAATTCTGAATCCTCAATCCTGAATCCTCAATCTTCAGCCCTCAGTACTCAACAATCAGTTGTCAATCCTCAATCCTCAATAGAATATACTCAATTCACAGCTTTCAATACACAATACTCAATCGGCAATCTTCAAATCTCTATCCACAAACATCAATTCTCATCACTCAATCCTCAACACTCAGTCCCCAATCCTCAATCTTCAATCCTCAATACTCAATATTCAACCCTCTATCCTCAATCCTCAATCCTCAATCCTCAATCTTCAATCCTCAATCCTCAATCCTCATACTCAATCCTCAATCTTCAATCATCAATCCTCAATACTCAATCTTCAATCCTCAATCCCGAATCCTCAATCCTCAATCCTCAATCCTCAATCAACAATACTCTATCTTCAATAATCAATCCTCTATCCTCAATCCTCAATCCTCAATACTCAACCATCAAGCCTCAATTCTCAATACTCAATAGAATATCCTGAATTCACAGGATTCAATACTCAAGCATCAATCCTCAACCCTCAGCCCTCATTCTCAATCCTCAATCCTCAATCCTCAATCCTCAATTTTCAATCCTCAATCCTCAAGCCTCAGTCCTCATCCTCAATTCTCAATTCTCAGTCCTCAATTCTCAACCCCCAATCTTCAATCCTCAATAATCAATCTCCAATCCTAGATCGCCAATGCCCAATCCCCAATCCTTAATCCTCAATCCCCGGCCCTCAATCTTAAATCCTCAATGCTCAATCCTCAATCCTCAATCCTCAGTCCTCAATCCTCAATCCTCAATTCGCAGTCCTCAATCTTGAATCCTCAATACTCAATATTCAATCCTAAATTCTCAATCCTGAAATCCTCAATCCTGAATATTCAACACACAACCCTCAACCTTCAATCCTCAATACTCAACCCTCAATCCTCAATTCTCACTACTCAATCATCAGTCTTCAATCCTCCACACTCAATCTTCAATCCTCAATCCTCAATCTTCAATCCTCAATACTCAATCTTCAATCCTCAACCCTCAATCCTCAATCCTCAATCCTCAATCTTCAATCCTCAATCCTCGATCCTCAATTCTCAATCCTCAATCCTCAATCCTCAATCCTCAGACCTCAAACATCAAGACTCAACCCTCAATACTCAGTCTTCAATCCTCGATCCTCAATGCTCAATCCTCAATCCTCAATACTCAAACGTCAGTTTTCAATCCTCAACACTCAATCTTCAATCCTCAATCCCCTATCCTCAATCCTCAATCCTCATTCTCCAATCTTCAATACCCAATCCTCAATCTTCAATCCTCAATCCTCAATCCTCAAATCTCAATCCTCAATCCTCAGTCCTCAGTCCTCAGACATCAATCCTGAACCCTCAGCCCTCATCCTCAATCCTCAATCCACAATCCTCAATCCTCAATCCTCAATCTTCAATCCTCAATCCTCATTACTCAATCATCAATCCTCAATCCTCAGTCCTCAAACCTCAATCCTCAATTCTCAATCCTCAATCATCGATCTTCAATCCTCAATACTGAATCTTCAATCTTCGATCCTCAATCCTCAATCCTCAATCCTCAATCCGCAATCCTCAATCTTCAATTCTCAATACTCAATCTTCAATCCTCAATCCTCAATCCTGAAATCCTCAATCCTCAATATTCAACACACAACCCTCAGACTTCAATCCTCAATACTCAACCATCAATCCTCATTCTCAATACTCAATCGTCAGCCTTCAATCCTCAACACTCAATCTTCAATCCTCAATCCTCAATCTTCAATTCTCTATCTTCGATCCTCAATACGGAATCTTCAATCCTCAGTCCTGAATCCTCTATCCTCAATCCTCAATCCTCAATCCTCATTCTCCAATCTTCAATACCCAATCCTCAATCTTCAATCCTCAATCCTCAATCCTCAAATCTCAATCCTCAATCCTCAGTCCTCAGTCCTCAGACATCAATCCTGAACCCTCAGCCCTCATCCTCAATCCTCAATCCACAATCCTCAATCCTCAATCCTCAATCTTCAATCCTCAATCCTCATTACTCAATCATCAATCCTCAATCCTCAGTCCTCAAACCTCAATCCTCAATTCTCAATCCTCAATCATCGATCTTCAATCCTCAATACTCAATCTTCAATCTTCGATCCTCAATCCTCAATCCTCAATCCTCAATCCGCAATCCTCAATCTTCAATTCTCAATACTCAATCTTCAATCCTCAATCCTCAATCCTGAAATCCTCAATCCTCAATATTCAACACACAACCCTCAACCACCAATCCTCAATACTCAACCATCAATGCTCAATTCTCAATACTCAATAGAATATCCTGAATTCTCAGTTTTCAATACCCAATCCTCAATCCTCTATATTCAAGTCTCCATCCACAAACATCTATTCTCATCACTCAACCCTCAACCCTCAGTCCTCGTCCTCCATCCTCAATCCTCAATCCTCAATCCTCAATCTTCAATCCTCAATAATAAACCTCCAATCCTAGATCCTCAATCCCCAATCATCAATCCTTAATCCTCAATCTTCAATCCTCAATCCCCAGTCCTCAATCTTCAATCCTCAATGCTCAATCGTCAATCCTCAATCCTCAGTCCACAATCCTCAATCCCCAAACCTCAATCCTCAACCGTCAGTCCTCGTCATCAATCCACAACCCTCAATCCTCAATCCTCAGCCTTCAATCATCAATACTCAATCTTCAATCCTCAATCCTCAATCCTCAATCTTCAATACTCAATACTCAATTTCCAATCCTCAATCCACAATTCTCAATCCTCAATCCTCAATCCTCGATCCTCAATTCTCAATCCTCAATCCTCAATCCTCAACCCTCAATCCTCAGACCTCAAACATCAATACTCAACCCTCAATACTCAATCTTCAATCCTCAATCCTCAATGCTCAATCCTCAATCCTCAATACTCAAACGTCAGTCTTCAATCCTCAACACTCAATCTTCAGTCCTCAATCCGCAATCCTCAATCCTCAATCCTCACTCTCCAATCTTCAATACCCAATCCTCAATCTTCAATCCTCAATCCTCAATCCTCAATTCTCAATCCTCAATCCTCAGTCGTCAGTCCTCAGACATCAATCCTGAACCCGCAGCCCTCATCCTCAATCCTCAATCCACAATCCTCAATCCTCAATCCTCAATCTTCAATCTTCAATCCTCATTACTCAATCATCAATCCTCAATCCTCAGTCCTCAAACCTCAATCCTCAATTCTCAATCCTCAATCATCGATCTTCAATCCTCAATACTCAATCTCCAATCTTCGATCCTCAACCCTCAATCCTCAATCCTCAATCCGCAATCCTCGATCTTCAATTCTCAATACTCAATCTTCAATCCTCAATCCTCAATCCTGAAATCCTCAATCCTCAATATTCAACACACAACCCTCAAACTTCAATCCTCAATACTCAACCATCAATCCTCATTCTCAATACTCAATCGTCAGCCTTCAATCCTCAACACTCAATGTTCAATCCTCAATCCTCAATCTTCAATTCTCAATCTTCGATCCTCAATACTGAATCTTCAATCCTCAATCCTGAATCCTCTATAATCAATCCTCAATCCTTAATCCTCAATCTTCAATCCTCAGTCCCCAATCCTCAGTCTTCAATCCTCAACCCTCAATCCTAATCCTCAATCCTTAATCCTCAATCTTCAATCCTCAATACTCAATCTTCAATCCTCAATCCTGAATCCTCAATCCTCAATCCTCAATCCCCAATCAACAATCCTCAATCTTCAATACTCAAACCTCAATACTCAATCTGCAATCCTCAATACTCAATCCTCAATCCTCAATCGTCAATCCTCAAACCCCAATATTCTATCATCAATACTCAATCCTCAATAGTCAATCCTCAATCCTCAATCCTCAATCTTCAATCCTCAGTACTCAATCTTCTGTCTGCAATCCTCAATTCTTAATCCTGAATCCTCAATCCACAATCCGCAATCTTCAATCCTCCATACTCAATCTTCAATCCTCAATCCTCAATCCTAAAATCCTCAATCGTCAATATTCAACACACAACCCTCAACCACCAATCCTCAACACTCAACCATCAATGCTCAATTCTCAATACTCAATGGAATATCCTGAATTCTCAGTTTTCAATACCAAATCCCCAATCCTCAATATTCAAGTCTCCATCCACAAACATCTATTCTCATCACTCAACCCTCAACCCTCAGTCCTCGTCCTCCATCCTCAATCCTCAATCCACAATCCTCAATCTTCAATCCTCAATAATCGACCTCCAATCCTAGATCCTCAATCCCCAATCATCAATCCTTAATCCTCAATCTTCAATCCTCAATCCCCAGTCCTCAATCTTCAATCCTCAATGCACAATCGTCAATCCTCAATCCTCTGTCCACAATCCTCAATCCTCAAACCTCAATCCTCAACCGTCAGTCCTCGTCATCAATCCACAACCCTCAATCCTCAATCCTCAACCTTCAATCATCAATACTCAATCTTCAATCCTCAATCCTCAATCCTCAATCTTCAATCCTCAATACTCAATTTCCAATCCTCAATCCTCAATCTTCAATTCTCATTCTTCGATCCTCAATACTGAATCTTCAATCCTCAATCCTCAATCCCCTATCCTCAATCCTCAATCCTTAATCCTCAATCTTCAATCCTCAGTCCCCAATCCTCAATCTTCAATCCTCAACACTCAATCCTAATCGTCAACCCTTAATCCTCAATCTTCAATCCTCAATACTCAATCTTCAATCCTCAATCCTGAATCCTCAATCCTCAATCCTCAATCCCCAATCAACAATCCTCAATCTTCAATACTCAAACCTCAATACTCAATCTGCAATCCTCAATACTCAATCCTCAATCCTCAATCGTCAATCCTCAAACCCCAATCCTCTATCATCAATACTCAATCCTCAATACTCAATCCTCAATCCTCAATCCTCAATCTTCATTCCTCAGTACTCAATCTTCTGTCTGCAATCCTCAATCCTCAATCCTCAATCCTCAATCCACAATCCGCAATCTTCAATCCTCCATACTCAATCTTCAATCCTCAATCCTCAATCCTAAAATCCTCAATCCTCAATATTCAACACACAACCCTCAACCACCAATCCTCAATACTCAACCATCAATGCTCAATTCTCAATACTCAATAGAATATCCTGAATTCTCAGTTTTCAATTCCCAATCCTCAATCCACAATATTCAAGTCTCCATCCACAAACATCTATTCTCATCACTCAACCCTCAACCCTCAGTCCTCATCCTCCATCCTCAATCCTCAATCCTCAATCCTCAATCTTCAATCCTCGATAGTCAACCTCCAATCCTAGATCCTCAATCCCCAATCATCAATCCTTAATCCTCAATCTTCAATCCTCAATCCCCAGTCCTCAATCTTCAATCCTCAATGCTCAATCGTCAATCCTCAATCCTCAGTCCACAATCCCCAATCCTCAAACCTCAATCCTCAACCGTCAGTCCTCGTCATCAATCCACAACCCTCAATCCTCAATCCTCAACCTTCAATCATCAATACTCAACCATCAATCCTCAATTCTCAATACTCAATAGAATATCCTGAATACTCATGGTTCAATATTCAATCCACAATATTCAATAATCAAATCTCAATCCTCAAACCTCATTTCTCAACACTCAATCCTGAACACTCAGTCCTCTCTCTTCAATTCTCCATCCTCAATCCTCAATCCTCAAGAGTCAATCCTCCATCCTGAATACTCAAACCTCAATTCTCAGTCCTCAAACCTCAATCCCGAATCCTCAACTTTGAATCCTCAATCTTCAGCCCTCGGTCCTCAACAATCAATTGTCAATCCTCATTCCTCAATAGAATACCCTCAATGCAGAGCATTCAATACTCAATCACCATTCCTCAAACTGCAAATCTCAATCCACAAACATCAACTCTCATCAGTCAACCCTCAACACTCAGTCCTCAATCTTCAATACCCAATCCTCAATCCTCAATCTTCAATCCTCAATACTCAATATTCAATCCTCAATCCTCAATCCTCAATCCTCAATGGTCAATCCTCAATCCTCAATACTCAACACACAACCCTCAACCATCAATCCTCAATACTCAACCATCAATACTCAATTCTCAATACTCAATAGAATATCCTGAATTCAGAATGTTTCAATACTCAATCCACAATATTCAATAACCAAATCTCAATCCTCAAACATCAATTCTCAACACTCAATCCTCAACACTCAGTCCTCTCTCTTCAATCTTCCATCATCAATCCCCTATCCTCAAGCGTCAATCCTCAATCCTCAATCCTCAACACTCAATCCTCATTCCTCAAACCTCAATTCCGAATCCTCAATCCTGAATCCTCAATCTTCATCCCTCAGTCAGCAACAATTAATTGTCAATCCTCAATCCTCAATAGAATATCCTCAATTCACAGTTTTCAATACTCAATCCCCAACCTTCAATCTTCAAATCTCAATCCACAAACATCAACTCTCATCACACAACCCTCAGCACTAGGTCCTCAATCTTCAATCCTCAAGCCTCAATCCTCAATCGTCAATCCTCAATCCCCAATCCTCTATCATCAATCCTCAATCCTCAATCCTCAATCCTCAATCCTCAATCCTCAATCCTCAATCCTCAATCCTCAATCCTCAATCTTCAATCCTCAATACTCAATCTTCAATCCTGAATCCTCATTCTTCAGACCTCAGCCCTCAACAATCAGTTGTCAATCCTCAATCCTCAATAGAATATCATCAATTCACAGTTTTCAATACTCAATACTCAATCTGCAATCTTCAAATCTCTATCCACAAACATCAATTCTCATCACTCAACCCTCAACACTCAGTCCCCAATCGTCAATCTTCTATCCTCAATCCTCAATCCTCAATCCTCAATCCTCAATCTTCAATCCTCAATACTCAATCTTCAATCCTCAATCCTCAAGCCTCAATCCTCAATCCTCAATACTCAATCGTCAGTCTTCACTCCTCAACACTCAATCTTCAATCCTCAATCCCCAATCCTCAATCCTCAATCCTCATTCTTCAATCCTCAATACCCAATCCTCAATCTTCAATCCTCAATCCTCAATCCTCAACTATCAATCCTCAGTCCTCAGTCCTCAGTCCTCAAACATCAATCCTCAACCCTGAGCCCTCATCCTCAATCCTCAATCCTCAATCCTCGTTCCTCAATCCTCAATCTTCTATCTTCAATCCTCAATACTCAATCTTCAATCCTCAATCCTCAGTCCTCAAACCACAATTCTGAATCCTCAATCCTGAATCCTCAATCTTCAATCCACACACCTCAACCATCAATGCTCAATTCTCAATACTCAACAGAATATCCTGAATTCTCAGTTTTCAATACTCAATCCCCAATCTTCAATTTTCAAATCTCAATCCACAAACATCAATTCTCATGACTCAACCCTCAACACTCAGTCCTCATTCTTCAATCCTCAATCCACAATCCTCAATCGTCAATCCTCAATTCCCAATCCTCTATCATCAATCCTCAATCCTCAATCCTCAATCCTCAATCCTCAATCCTCAATCTTCAATCCTCAAAAATCAATCTTTAATTTCAATCCTCAATCCTCAATCCTCAATCCTCAATCCTAAATCCGCAATCCTCAATCTTCAATCCTCAATACTCAATCCTCAATCCTCAATCCTCAATCATGAAATCCTCAATCCTCAATATTCAACACAAAACCCTCAAACTTCAATCCTCAATTCTCAATACTCAATCTTCAATTCTCAATCTTCGATCCTCAATACTGAATCTTCAATCCTCAATCCTCAATCCTCAATCCTCAATCCTCAATCCTCAATCCTCAATCTTCAATCCTCAATACTCAATCTTCAATCCTCAATCCTCAATGCTCAATCCTCAATCCTCAATACTCAAACGTCAGTCTTCAATCCTCAACACTCAATCTTCAATCCTCAATTCCCAATCCTCAATCCTCAATCCTCATCCTTCAATCTTCAATACCCAATCCTCAATCTTCAATCCTCAACCCTCAGTCCTAATCCTCATTCCTTAATCCTCAATCTTCAATCCTCAATACTCAATCTTCAATCCTCAATCCTGAATCCTCAATCCTCAATCCTCAATCCCCAATCAACAATCCTCAATCTTCAATACTCAAACCTCAATACTCAATCTGCAATCCTCAATACTCAATCCTCAATCCTCAATCGTCAATCCTCAAACCCCAATCCTCTATCGTCAATACTCAATCCTCAATACTCAATCCTCAATCCTCAATCCTCAATCTTCAATCCTCAGTACTCAATCTTCTGTCTGCAATCCCCAATCCTCAATCCTCAATCCTCAATCCTCAATCCACAATCCGCAATCTTCAATGCTCCATACTCAATCTTCAATCCTCAATCCTCAATCCTAAAATCCTCAATCCTCAATATTCAACACACAACCCTCAACCACCAATCCTCAATACTCAACCATCAATCCTCAATTCTCAATACTCAATAGGATATCCTGAATACTCATGGTTCAATACTCAATCCACAATATTCAATAATCAAATCTCAATCCTCAAACCTCATTTCTCAACACTCAATCCTCAACACTCAGTCCTCTCTCTTCAATCCTCCATCCTCAATCCTCAATCCACAAGAGTCATTCCTCCATCCTGAATACTCAAACCTCAATTCTCAGTCCTCAAACCTCAATCCCGAATCCTCAACTTTGAATCCTCAATCTTCAGCCCTCGGTCCTCAACAATCAATTGTCAATCCTCAATCCTCAATAGAATACCCTCAATTCACAGCATTCAATACTCAATCACCATTCCTCAAACTTCAAATCTCAATCCACAAACATCGACTCTCATCATTCAACCCTCAACACTCAGTCCTCAATCTTCAATCCTCAATCCTCAATCCTCAATCGTCAATCCTCAATTCCCAATCCTCAATCCTCAATCCTCAATCCTCAATCTTCAATCCTCAATACTCAATCTTCAATCCTCAATCCTCAATCCTCAATCCTCAATGGTCAATCCTCAATCCTCAATACTCAACACACAACCCTCAACCATCAATCCTCAATACTCAACCATCAATACTCAATTCTCAATACTCAATAGAATATCCTGAATTCAGAATGTTTCAATACTCAATCCACAATATTCAATAACCAAATCTCAATCCTCAAACATCAATTCTCAACACTCAATCCTCAACACTCAGTCCTCTCTCTTCAATCTTCCATCATCAATCCCCTATCCTCAAGCGTCAATCCTCAATCCTCAATCCTCAACACTCAATCCTCATTCCTCAAACCTCAATTCCGAATCCTCAATCCTGAATCCTCAATCGTCATCCCTCAGTCAGCAACAATTAATTGTCAATCCTCAATCCTCAATAGAATATCCTCAATTCACAGTTTTCAATACTCAATCCCCAACCTTCAATCTTCAAATCTCAATCCACAAACATCAACTCTCATCACACAACCCTCAGCACTAGGTCCTCAATCTTCAATCCTCAAGCCTCAATCCTCAATCGTCAATCCTCAATCCCCAATCCTCTATCATCAATCCTCAATCCTCAATCCTGAATCCTCAACCCTCAATCCTCAATCCTCAATCCTCAATCCTCAATCCTCAGTCCTCAATCTTCAATCCTCAATACTCAATCTTCAATCCTGAATCCTCATTCTTCAGCCCTCAGTCCTCAACAATCAGTTGTCAATCCTCAATCCACAATAGAATATCATCAATTCACAGTTTTCAATACTCAATACTCAATCTGCAATCTTCAAATCTCTATCCACAAACATCAATTCTCATCACTCAACCCTCAACACTCAGTCCTCAATCCTCAATCCTCAATCATCAATCCTCAGTCCCCAATCCTCAATCTTCAATCCTCAATCCTCGATCCTCAATTCTCAATCCTCAATCCTCAATCTTCAGACCTCAAACATCAATACTCAACCCTCAGTCCTCGTCCTCAATCCACAACCCTCAATCCTCAATCCTCAATCTTCAATCCTCAATCATCAATCCTCAATAATCAATCCTCAATCCTCAGTCCTCAAACCTCAATCCTGAATCCTCAATCCTGAATCCTCATTCTTCAGCCCTCAGTCCTCAACACTCAGTTGTCAATCCTCAATCCTCAATAGAATATCATCAATTCACAGTTTTCAATACTCAATACTCAATCTGCAATCTTCAAATCTCTATCCACAAACATCAATTCTCATCACTCAACCCTCAACACTCAGTCCTCAATCCTCAATCCTCAATCATCAATCCTCAATCCCCAATCCTCAATCTTCAATCATCAATCCTCGATCCTCAATTCTCAATCCTCAATCCTCAATCTTCAGACCTCAAACATCAATACTCAACCCTCAGTCCTCGTCCTCAATCCACAACCCTCAATCCTCAATCCTCAATCTTCAATCCTCAATCATCAATCCTCAATAATCAATCCTCAATCCTCAGTCCTCAAACCTCAATCCTGAATCCTCAATCCTGAATCCTCATTCTTCAGCCCTCAGTCCTCAACAATCAGTTGTCAATCCTCAATCCTCAATAGAATATCATCAATTCACAGTTTTCAATACTCAATACTCAATCTGCAATCTTCAAATCTGTATCCACAAACATCAATTCTCATCACTCAACCCTCAACACTCAGTCCCCAATCGTCAACCTTCTATCCTCAATCCTCAATCCTCAATTCTCAATCCTCAATCTTCAATCCTCAATACTCAATCCTCAACACTCAATCTTCAATCCTCAATCCCCAATCCTCAATCCTCAATCCTCATTCTTCAATCCTCAATACCCAATCCTCAATCTTCAATCCTCAATCCTCAATCCTCAACTATCAATCCTCAGTCCTCAGTCCTCAGTCCTCAAACATCAATCCTCAACCCTGAGCCCTCATCCCCAATCCTCAATCGTCAATCCTCGATCCTCAATCCTCAATCTTCTATCTTCGATCCTCAATACTCAATCTTCAATCCTCAATCCTCAGTCCTCAAACCACAATTCTGAATCCTCAATCCTGAATCCTCAATCTTCAATCCACACACCTCAACCATCAATGCTCAATTCTCAGTACTCAACAGAATATCCTGAATTCTCAGTTTTCAATACTCAATCCCCAATCATCAATTTTCAAATCTCAATCCACAAACATCAATTCTCATGACTCAACCCTCAACACTCAGTCCTCAATCTTCAATCCTCAATCCTCAATCCTCAATCGTCAATCCTCAATTCCCAATCCTCTATCATCAATCCCCAATCCTCAATCCTCAATCCTCGATCCTCAATCCTCAATCTTCAATCCTCAAAAATCAATCTTCAATTTCAATCCTCAATTCTCAATCCTCAATCCTCAATCCTCAATCCGCAATCCTCAATCTTAAATCCTCAATACTCAATCCTCAATCCTCAATCCTCAATCATGAAATCCTCAATCCTCAATATTCAACACAAAACCCTCAAACTTCAATCCTCAATACTCAACCATCAATCCTCAATTCTCAATACTCAATCTTCAATTCTCAATCTTCGATCCTCAATACTGAATCTTCAATCCTCAATCCTCAATCCTCAATCCTCAATCTTCAATCCTCAATACTCAATCTTCAATCCTCAATCCTCAATGCTCAATCCTCAATCCTCAATACTCAAACGTCAGTCTTCAATCCTCAACACTCAATCTTCAATCCTCAATCCCCAATCCTCAATCCTCAATCCTCATTCTTCAATCTTCAATACCCAATCCTCAATCCTCAATCTTCAATCCTCAATACACAACCTTCAATCCTCAATCCTCAATTCTCAGTCCTCAATACTCAATCCTCAATCGTCAATCCTCAATCCCCAATCCTCAATCTTCAATCCTCAATCCTCAATCCTCAATCCTCAATCCTCAGTCTTCAATCCTCAATACTCAATCTTCAATCCTCAATCCTCAATCCTCAATCCTCAATGCTCAATCCCCAATCCTCAATACTCAACACACAACCCTCAACCATCAATCCTCAATACTCAACCATCAATACTCAATTCTCAATACTCAATAGAATATCCTGAACTCAGAATGTTTCAATACTCAATCCACAATATTCAATAACCAAATCTCAATCCTCAAACATCAATTCTCAACACTCAATCCTCAACACTCAGTCCTCTCTCTTCAATCTTCCATCATCAATCCTCTATCCTCAAGCGTCAATCCTCAATCCTCAATCCTCAACACTCAATCCTCATTCCTCAAACCTCAGTTCCGAATCCTCAATCCTGAATCCTCAATCTTCATCCCTCAGTCAGCAGCAATCAATTGTCAATCCTCAATCCTCAATAGAATATCCTCAATTCACATTTTTCAATACTCAATCCCCAACCTTCAATCTTCAAATCTCAATCCACAAACATCAACTCTCATCACACAACCCTCAGCACTAGGTCCTCAATCTTCAATCCTCAAGCCTCAATCCTCAATCGTCAATCCTCAATCCCCAATCCTCTATCATCAATCCCCAATTCTCAATCTTCAATCCTCAATCCTCGATCCTCAATTCTCAATCCTCAATCCTCAATCCTCAGTCCTCAAACCTCAATCCTGAATCCTCAATCCTGAATCCTCATTCTTCAGCCCTCAGTCCTCAACAATCAGTTGTCAATCCTCAATCCTCAATAGAATATCATCAATTCACAGTTTTCAATACTCAATACTCAATCTGCAATCTTCAAATCTCTATCCACAAACATCAATTCTCATCACTCAAACCTCAACACTCAGTCCCCAATCGTCAATCTTCTATCCTCAATCCTCAATCCTCAATCCTCAATCCTCAATCTTCAATCCTCAATACTCAATCTTCAATCCTCAATCCTCAATCCTCAATTCTCAATCCTCAATACTCAATCGTCAGTCTTCAATCCTCAACACTCAATCTTCAATCCTCAATCCCCAATCCTCAATCCTCAATCCTCATTCTTCAATCCTCAATACCCAATCCTCAATCTTCAACCCTCAATCCTCAATCCTCAACTATCAATCCTCAGTCCTCAGTCCTCAGTCCTCAAACATCAATCCTCAACACTGAGCCCTCATCCTCAATCCTCAATCGTCAATCCTCGATCCTCAATCCTCAATATTCTATCTTCAATCCTCAATACTCAATCTTCAATCCTCAACCCTCAATCCTCAATCCTCAATCCTCAATCTTCAATCCTCAATCCTCGATCCGCAATTCTCAATCCTCAATCCTCAATCCTCAATCCTCAGACCTCAAACATCAATACTCAACCCTCAATAATCAGTCTTCAATCCTCGATCCTCAATGCTCAATCCTCAATCTTCAATCCTCAATCCCCAATCCTCAATCCTCAATCCTCATTCTCCAATCTTCAATACACAATCCTCAATCTTCAATCCTCAATACTCAATCCTCAATTCTCAATCCTCAATCCTCAGTCCTCAGTCCTCAGACATCAATCCTGAACCCTCAGCCCTCATCCTCAATCCTCAATCCACAATCCTCAATCCTCAATCCTCAATCTTCAATCTTCAATCCTCAATACCCAATCCTCAATGTTCAACCCTCAATCCTAAATCCGCAATCCTCAATCTTCAATCCTCAATACTCAATCCTCAATCCTCAATCCTCAATCATGAAATCCTCAATCGTCAATATTCAACACAAAACCCTCAAACTTCAATCCTCAATTCTCAATACTCAATCTTCAATTCTCAATCTTCGATCCTCAATACTGAATCTTCAATCCTCAATCCTCAATCCTCAATCCTCAATCCTCAATCCTCAATCCTCAATCTTCAATCCTCAATACTCAATCTTCAATCCTCAATCCTCAATGCTCAATCCTCAATCCTCAATACTCAAACGTCAGTCTTCAATCCTCAACACTCAATCTTCAATCCTCAATTCCCAATCCTCAATCCTCAATCCTCATCCTTCAATCTT
Source organism: Calliopsis andreniformis (assembly GCF_051401765.1). Taxonomy (NCBI): domain Eukaryota; kingdom Metazoa; phylum Arthropoda; class Insecta; order Hymenoptera; family Andrenidae; genus Calliopsis; species Calliopsis andreniformis. The sequence goes on along the minus strand of NW_027480531.1, from coordinate 1,345,689 downwards.
CAATACCCAATCCTCAATCTTCAATCCTCAACCCTCAATCCTAATCCTCATTCCTTAATCCTCAATCTTCAATCCTCAATACTCAATCTTCAATCCTCAATCCTGAATCCTCAATCCTCAATCCTCAATCCCCAATCAACAATCCTCAATCTTCAATACTCAAACCTCAATACTCAACCATCAATCCTCAATTCTCAATACTCAATAGGATATCCTGAATACTCATGGTTCAATACTCAATCCACAATATTCAATAATCAAATCTCAAGCCTCAAACCTCATTTCTCAACACTCAATCCTCAACACTCAGTCCTCTCTCTTCAATCCTCCATCCTCAGTCCTCAATCCTCAAGAGTCAATCCTCCATCCTGAATTCCCAAACCTCAATTCTCAGTCCTCAAACGTCAATCCCGAATCCTCAACTTTGAATCCTCAATCTTCAGCCCTCGGTCCTCAACAATCAATTGTCAATCCTCAATCCTCAATAGAATACCCTCAATTCACAGCATTCAATACTCAATCACCATTCCTCAAACTTCAAATCTCAATCCACAAACATCAACTCTCATCATTCAACCCTCAACACTCAGTCCTCAATCTTCAATACCCAATCCTCAATCCTCAATCTTCAATCCTCAATACACAATCTTCAATCCTCAATCCTCAATTCTCAGTCCTCAATACTCAATCCTCAATCGTCAATCCTCAATCCTCAATCCCCAATCCTCAATCTTCAATCCTCAATCCTCAATCCTCAATCCTCAATCCTCAATCCTCAATCCTCAATCCTCAATCCTCAATCCTCAATCTTCAATCCTCAATACTCAATCTTCAATCCTGAATCCTCATTCTTCAGCCCTCAGTCCTCAACAATCAGTTGTCAATCCTCAATCCTCAATAGAATATCATCAATTCACAGTTTTCAATACTCAATACTCAATCTGCAATCTTCAAATCTCTATCCACAAACATCAATTCTCATCACTCAACCCTCAACACTCAGTCCTCAATACTCAATCCTCAATCATCAATCCTCAATCCCCAATCCTCAATCTTCAATCATCAATCCTCGATCCTCAATTCTCAATCCTCAATCCTCAATCTTCAGACCTCAAACATCAATACTCAACCCTCAGTCCTCGTCCTCAATCCACAACCCTCAATCCTCAATCCTCAATCTTCAATCCTCAATCATCAATCCTCAATAATCAATCCTCAATCCTCAGTCCTCAAACCTCAATCCTGAATCCTCAATCCTGAATCCTCATTCTTCAGCCCTCAGTCCTCAACAATCAGTTGTCAATCCTCAATCCTCAATAGAATATCATCAATTCACAGTTTTCAATACTCAATACTCAATCTGCAATCTTCAAATCTGTATCCACAAACATCAATTCTCATCACTCAACCCTCAACACTCAGTCCCCAATCGTCAACCTTCTATCCTCAATCCTCAATCCTCAATTCTCAATCCTCAATCTTCAATCCTCAATACTCAATCCTCAACACTCAATCTTCAATCCTCAATCCCCAATCCTCAATCCTCAATCCTCATTCTTCAATCCTCAATACCCAATCCTCAATCTTCAATCCTCAATCCTCAATCCTCAACTATCAATCCTCAGTCCTCAGTCCTCAGTCCTCAAACATCAATCCTCAACCCTGAGCCCTCATCCCCAATCCTCAATCGTCAATCCTCGATCCTCAATCCTCAATCTTCTATCTTCAATCCTCAATACTCAATCTTCAATCCTCAATCCTCAGTCCTCAAACCACAATTCTGAATCCTCAATCCTGAATCCTCAATCTTCAATCCACACACCTCAACCATCAATGCTCAATTCTCAGTACTCAACAGAATATCCTGAATTCTCAGTTTTCAATACTCAATCCCCAATCATCAATTTTCAAATCTCAATCCACAAACATCAATTCTCATGACTCAACCCTCAACACTCAGTCCTCAATCTTCAATCCTCAATCCTCAATCCTCAATCGTCAATCCTCAATTCCCAATCCTCTATCATCAATCCCCAATCCTCAATCCTCAATCCTCGATCCTCAATCCTCAATCTTCAATCCTCAAAAATCAATCTTCAATTTCAATCCTCAATTCTCAATCCTCAATCCTCAATCCTCAATCCGCAATCCTCAATCTTAAATCCTCAATACTCAATCCTCAATCCTCAATCCTCAATCATGAAATCCTCAATCCTCAATATTCAACACAAAACCCTCAAACTTCAATCCTCAATACTCAACCATCAATCCTCAATTCTCAATACTCAATCTTCAATTCTCAATCTTCGATCCTCAATACTGAATCTTCAATCCTCAATCCTCAATCCTCAATCCTCAATCTTCAATCCTCAATACTCAATCTTCAATCCTCAATCCTCAATGCTCAATCCTCAATCCTCAATACTCAAACGTCAGTCTTCAATCCTCAACACTCAATCTTCAATCCTCAATCCCCAATCCTCAATCCTCAATCCTCATTCTTCAATCTTCAATACCCAATCCTCAATCCTCAATCTTCAATCCTCAATACACAACCTTCAATCCTCAATCCTCAATTCTCAGTCCTCAATACTCAATCCTCAATCGTCAATCCTCAATCCCCAATCCTCAATCTTCAATCCTCAATCCTCAATCCTCAATCCTCAATCCTCAGTCTTCAATCCTCAATACTCAATCTTCAATCCTCAATCCTCAATCCTCAATCCTCAATGCTCAATCCCCAATCCTCAATACTCAACACACAACCCTCAACCATCAATCCTCAATACTCAACCATCAATACTCAATTCTCAATACTCAATAGAATATCCTGAACTCAGAATGTTTCAATACTCAATCCACAATATTCAATAACCAAATCTCAATCCTCAAACATCAATTCTCAACACTCAATCCTCAACACTCAGTCCTCTCTCTTCAATCTTCCATCATCAATCCTCTATCCTCAAGCGTCAATCCTCAATCCTCAATCCTCAACACTCAATCCTCATTCCTCAAACCTCAGTTCCGAATCCTCAATCCTGAATCGTCAATCTTCATCCCTCAGTCAGCAGCAATCAATTGTCAATCCTCAATCCTCAATAGAATATCCTCAATTCACATTTTTCAATACTCAATCCCCAACCTTCAATCTTCAAATCTCAATCCACAAACATCAACTCTCATCACACAACCCTCAGCACTAGGTCCTCAATCTTCAATCCTCAAGCCTCAATCCTCAATCGTCAATCCTCAATCCCCAATCCTCTATCATCAATCCCCAATTCTCAATCTTCAATCCTCAATCCTCGATCCTCAATTCTCAATCCTCAATCCTCAATCCTCAGTCCTCAAACCTCAATCCTGAATCCTCAATCCTGAATCCTCATTCTTCAGCCCTCAGTCCTCAACAATCAGTTGTCAATCCTCAATCCTCAATAGAATATCATCAATTCACAGTTTTCAATACTCAATACTCAATCTGCAATCTTCAAATCTCTATCCACAAACATCAATTCTCATCACTCAACCCTCAACACTCAGACCTCAAACATCAATACTCAACCCTCAATCCTCAATCCTCAATCCTCAATCTTCAATCCTCAATCCTCGATCCTCAATTCTCAATCCTCAATCCTCAATCCTCAACCCTCAGACCTCAAACATCAATACTCAACCCTCAATACTCAGTCTTCAATCCTCGATCCTCAATGCTCAATCCTCAATCCTCAATACTCAAACGTCAGTTTTCAATCCTCAACACTCAATCTTCAATCCTCAATCCCCAATCCTCAATCCTCAATCCTCATTCTCCAATCTTCAATACCCAATCCTCAATCTTCAATCCTCAATACTCAATCCTCAATTCTCAATCCTCAATCCTCAGTCCTCAGTCCTCAGACATCAATCCTGAACCCTCAGCCCTCATCCTCAATCCTCAATCCACAATCCTCAATCCTCAATCCTCAATCTTCAATCTTCAAACCTCAATACCCAATCCTCAATCTTCAACCCTCAATCCTCAATCCGCAATCCCCAATCTTCAATCCTCAATACTCAATCTTCAATCCTTAAACCTCAATCTTCAATCCTCAACCCTCAATTCTCAATCTTCGATCCTCAATACTGAATCTTCAATCCTCAATCCTCAATCCTCAATCTTCAATCCTCAATCCTTAATCCTCAATCTTCAATCCTGAGTCCCCAATCCTCAATCTTCAATCCTCAATCCTCAATCCTCATACTCAATCCTCAATCTTCAATCATCAATCCTCAATACTCAATCTTCAATCCTCAATCCCGAATCCTCAATCCTCAATCCTCAATCCTCAATCAACAACACTCAATCTTCAATAATCAATCCTCTATCCTCAATCCTCAATCCTCAATACTCAACCATCAAGCCTCAATTCTCAATACTCAATAGAATATCCTGAATTCACAGGATTCAATACTCAAACATCAATCCTCAACCCTCAGCCCTCATTCTCAATCCTCAATCCTCAATCCTCAATCCTCAATTTTCAATCCTCAATCCTCAACCCTCAGTCCTCATCCTCAATTCTCAATTCTCAATCCTCAATTCTCAACCCCCAATCTTCAATCCTCAATAATCAATCTCCAATCCTAGATCCCCAATGCCCAATCCTCAATCCTTAATCGTCAATCTTCAATCCTCAGTCCCCGGTCCTCAATCTTAAATCCTCATTGCTCAATCCTCAATCCTCAATCCTCAGTCCTCAATCCTCAATCCTCAATTCGCAGTCCTCAATCTTGAATCCTCAATACTCAATATTCAATCCTAAATCCTCAATCCTGAAATCCTCAATCCTCAATATTCAACACACAACCCTCAACCTTCAATCCTCAATACTCAACCCTCAATCCTCAATTCTCAATACTCAATCATCAGTCTTCAATACTCCACACTCAATCTTCAATCCTCAATCCTCAATCTTCAATCCTCAATACTCAATCTTCAATCCTCAACCCTCAATCCTCAATCCTCAATCCTCAATATTCAATCCTCAATCCTCGATCCTCAATTCTCAATCCTCAATCCTCAATCCTCAATCCTCAATCTTCAGCCCTCAGTCCTCTACAATCAGTTGTCAATCCTCAATCCTCAATAGAATATCATCAATACACAGTTTTCATTACTCAATACTCAATCTGCAATCTTCAAATCTCTATCCACAATCATTAATTCTTATCACTCAACCCTCAACACTCAGTCCCCAATCCTCAATATTCAATCCTCAATCCTCAACCCTCAATCCACAATCCTCAACCTTCAATCTTCAATACCCAATCTTCAATGCTCATTCCTCAATCCTCAATCCTCAATCCTCCATCCTCAATCCTCATTCTTCAATCCTCAATACCCAATCCTCAATCTTCAATCCTCAATCCTGAATCCCCAATTCTCAATCCTCAATCCTCAATCCTCAATCCTCAATCCTCAGTCCTCAAACCTCATTCCTGAATCCTCAATCCTGAATCCTCAATCTTCAGCACTCAGTCCTCAATCCTCGGTCCTCAATCCTCAATCGTCAATCTCCGATCCTGAATACTCAGTCTTCAGTCCTCAATCCTCAATCCTCAATCCTCAATCCTCAATCCTCAACCTTCATTCCTCAATACTCAGTCTTCAATCCTCCATCCTCAATCCTCAATCCTCAATCCTCAATCCTCAATCCTCAGACCTCAAACCTCAATCCTGAATCCTCAATCTTCAGCACTCAGTCCTCAATCCTCGGTCCTCAATCCTCAATCGTCAATCTCCGATCCTGAATACTCAGTCTTCAGTCCTCAATCCTCAATCCTCAATCCTCAATCCTCAATCCTCAACCTTCATTCCTCAATACTCAGTCTTCAATCCTCCATCCTCAATCCTCAATCCTCAATACTCAATCCTCAATCGTCATGCTTCAATCCTCAATACTCAATATTCAATCCTCAATCCTCAATCCTCATTCCTCAATCTTCATTCTTCAATCCTCAATACCCAATCCTCAATCTTCAATCCTCAATCCTCAATCCTCAACTTTCAATACTCAATCCTCAGTCCTCAGTCCTCAAACCTCAATCCTCAACCCTCAGCCCTCATGCTCAATCCTCAATCATCAATCTTCAATCCTCAAGCCCCAATCCTCGAGCCTGAATCCTCAATCCTCAATCCTCAGTCCTCTAACCTCAATCCTGCATCCTCAATCCTGAACCCTCAATCTTCAGACCTCAGACCTCAACAATCAGACGTCAATCCTCAATCCTCAATAGAATATCATCAATTCACAGTTTTCAATACTCAATACTCAATCTGCAATCCTCAAATCTCTATTCACAAACATCAATTCTCATCACTCAACCCTCAACACTCAGTCCCCAATGCTCAATCTTCAATCCTCAATCCTCAATCCTCAGACTTCAAACATCAATACTCAGCCCTCAGTCCTCGTCCTCAATCCACAACACTCAATCCTCAATCCTCAATCTACAATCATTAATATTCATTCTTCAATCCTCAATCCTCAATCCTCAATCCACAACCCTCAATCCTCAATCCTCAAACCTCATTACCCAACCCTCAATTCTCAATCCGCAATCCTCAATCCTGAATCCTCAATCTTCAGCCCTGAGTCCTCATCAATCAGTTGTCAATCCTCAATCCTCAATAGAATATCCTCAATTCACAGTTTTCAATACTCTATACTCAATCTGCAATCCTCAGATCTCTATCCACAAACATCAATTCTCATCACTCAACCCTCAATACTCAGTCCCCAGTCCTCAATCTTCAACCCTCAATCCTCAATCCTCAATCCTCAATCTTAATCTTCAATCCTCAATACTCAATCTTCAATCCTCAATCCTCAATCCTCAATTCTCAATCCTCAATCTTCAATCCTCAATACTCAATCTTCAATCCTCAATCCTCAATCCTCAATCCTCAATCCTCAATCCTCAATCCTCAATCGTCAATCTTCAATCCTCAATACTCAATCTTCAACCCTCAATCCTCAATCCTCAATCCTCAATCCTCATTCTTCAATCCTCAATACTCAATCGTCAATCTCCAATCCTGAATACTCAATCTTCAATCCTCAATCCTCAATCCTCAATCCTCAGACCTCAAACATCAATACTCAACACTCAGTCATCGTCCTCAATCCACAACCCTCAATCCTCAATCCTCAATCTTCAATCCTCAATCCTCAATCCTCAATCCTCAATCCTCAATCCTCAGTCCTCAAACCTCAATCCTGAATCCTCAATCCTGAATCCTCAATCTTCAGCCCTCAGTCGTCAACAATCAGTTGTCAATCCTCAATCCTCATTAGAATATCATCAATTAACAGTTTTCAATACTCAATACTCAATCTGCAATCTTCAAATCTCTATCCACAAATATCAATACTCATCACTCAACCCTCAACACTCAGTCTTCAGCCCTCAATCCTCAGTACTCAATCCTTAATCCTCATTCTTCAATCCTCAATACCCAGTCCTCAATCTTCAATCCTCAATCCTCAATCCTCAATTGTCAATCCTCAATCCTCAATCCTCAGTTCTCAAACAGCAATACTCAACCCTCAGTCCTCGTCCTCAATCCGCAACCATCAATCCTCAATCCTCAACCTTCAATCATCAATATTCAATCTTCTGTCCTCAATCCTCAATCCTCAATCCTCAATCTTCAGCCCTCAGTCCTCTACAATCAGTTGTCTATCCTCAATCCTCAATAGAATATCATCAATACACAGCTTTCATTACTCAATACTCAATCTGCAATCTTCAAATCTCTATCCACAATCATTAATTCTTATCACTCAACCCTCAACACTCAGTCCCCAATCCTCAATATTCAATCCTCAATCCTCAACCCTCAATCCACAATCCTCAACCTTCAATCTTCAATACCCAATCTTCAATGCTCATTCCTCAATCCTCAATCCTCAATCCTCGATCCTCAATCCTCATACTTCAATCCTCAATACCCAATCCTCAATCTTCAATCCTCAATCCTCAATCCCCAATTCTCAATCCTCAATCCTCAATCCTCAATCCTCAATCCTCAGTCCTCAAACCTCATTCCTGAATCCTCAATCCTGAATCCTCAATCTTCAGCACTCAGTCCTCAATCCCCGGTCCTCAATCCTCAATCGTCAATCTCCGATCCTGAATACTCAGTCTTCAGTCCTCAATCCTCAATCCTCAATCCTCAATCCTCAATCCTCAACCTTCATTCCTCAATACTCAGTCTTCAATCCTCCATCCTCAATCCTCAATCCTCAATCCTCAATCCTCAATCCTCAGTCCTCAAACCTCAATCCTGAATCCTCAATCTTCAGCACTCAGTCCTCAATCCTCGGTCCTCAATCCTCAGTCCTCAAACCTCAATCCTGAATCCTCAATCTTCAGCACTCAGTCCTCAATCCTCGGTCCTCAATCCTCAATCGTCAATCTCCGATCCTGAATACTCAGTCTTCAGTCCTCAATCCTCAATCCTCAATCCTCAGTCCTCAATCCTCAACCTTCATTCCTCAATACTCAGTCTTCAATCCTCCATCCTCAATCCTCAATCCTCAATACTCAATCCTCAATCGTCATGCTTCAATCCTCAATACTCAATATACAATCCTCAATCCTCAATCCTCATTCCTCAATCTTCATTCTTCAATCCTCAATACCCAATCCTCAATCTTCAATCCTCAATCCTCAATCCTCAACTTTCAATACTCAATCCTCAGTCTTCAGTCCTCAAACCTCAATCCTCAACCCTCAGCCCTCATGCTCAATCCTCAATCATCAATCTTCAATCCTCAAGCCCCAATCCTCGAGCCTGAATCCTCAGTCCTCAATCCTCAGTCCTCTAACCTCAATCCTGCATCCTCAATCCTGAACCCTCAATCTTCAGACCTCAGACCTCCACAATCAGACGTCAATCCTCAATCCTCAATAGAATATCATCAATTCACAGTTTTCAATACTCAATACTCAATCTGCAATCCTCAAATCTCTATTCACAAACATCAATTCTCATCACTCAACCCTCAACACTCAGTCCCCAATGCTCAATCTTCAATCCTCAATCCTCAATCCTCAATCCTCAATCCTCAACCTTCAATCCTCAATACTCAATTTTCAATCCTCAATCCTCAATACCCAATCCTCAATCTTCAATCCTCAATCCTCAATCCTCAACTCTCAATCCTCAATCCTCAGTCCTCAGTCCTCAAACCTCAATCCTCAACCCTCAGCCCTCATCCTCAATCCTCAATCCTCAATCTTCAATGCTCAAGCCTCAATCCTCAAGCCTCAATCCTCAATCCTCAATCCTCAATCCTCAATCCTCAATCCTCAGTCTTCAATCCTCAATACTCAATCTTCAATCCTCAGTCCTCAATCCTCAACACTCAATCCTCAATCCTCAATCTTCAATCCTCAATACTCAATCTGCAACCCACAATCCTCAATCCTCAATCTTAATCTTCAATCCTCAACACTCAATCTTCAATCCTCAATCCTCAATCCTCAATCCTCAATCCTCAGTCCTCAGTCGTCAAACCTCAATCCTCAACCCTCAGCCCTCACCCTCAATCCTCAATCCTCAATCCTCAATCCTCAATCCTCAATCCTCAATACTCAATCCTCAATCCACAATCCTCAATCGTCAATCTTCAATCCTCAATACTCAATCTTCAATCCTCGATCCTCCATCCTCAATCCTCAATCCTCATTCTTCAATCCACAATGCCCAATCCTCAATCTTCAATCCTCAATCCTCAATCCTGAATCCTCAATCCTCAATCCTCAATCCTCAATCTTCAATCCTCAGTCCCAAATCCTCAATCTTCAATACTCAGTCCTCAATCCTCAATCTTCAATGCTCAATACTCAATTTTCAATCCTCAATTCTCAATCCTCAATCCTCAATCCTCATTCTTCAATCCTCAATACCCAATCCTCAATCTTCAATCGTCAATCCTCAATCCACAATTCTCAATCCTCAATACTCAATCTGCAACCCTCAATCCTCAATCCTCAATCTTAATCTTCAATCCTCAACACTCAATCTTCAATCCTCAGTCCTCAATCCTCAATCCTCAATCCTCAGTCCTCAGTCGTCAAACCTCAATCCTCAATCGTCAGTCTTCAATCCTCAATACCCAATCTTCAATCCTCGATCCTCCATCCTCAATCCTCAATCCTCATTCTTCAATCCACAACGCCCAATCCTCAATCTTCAATCCTCAATCCTCAATCCTGAATTCTCAATCCTCAATCCTCAATCCTCAATCTTCAGTCCTCAGTCCCAAATCCTCAATCTTCAATACTCAATCCTCAATCCTCAATCTTCACTGCTCAATACTCAATTTTCAATCCTCAATCCTCAATCCTCAATCCTCAATCCTCAATCTTCAATCCTCAATACCCAATCCTCAATCTTCAATCGTCAATCCACAATCCACAATTCTCAATCATCAATCCTCAACCCTCAGACCTCAAACATCAATACTCAACCCTCAGTCCTCGTCCGCAATACACAACCCTCAATCCTCAATCCTCAATCTTAAATTCTCAATCCTCAATCCTCAATTCTCAATCCTCAATCCTCATTCTTCAATCCTCAATACCCAATCCTCAATCTTCAATTCTCAACCCTCAATCCTCAATCCTCAATCCTCAATCCTCAATCCTCAGTCCCCAGTCCTCAATCTTCAATCCTCAATCCTCAATCCTCAATCCTCAATCCTCAATCGTCAATCTCCAATCCTGTATACTCAATCTTCAATCCTCCATCCTCAATCCTCAATCCTCAATCCTGAATCCTCAACCTTCATTCCTCAATACTCAGTCTTCAATCCTCCATCCTCAATCCTAAATCCTCAATCCTCAATCCTCAATCCTCATTCTTCAATCCTCAATACCCAATCCTCAATCTTCAATCCTCAATCATCAATCCTCAACTCTGAATCCTCAATCCTCAGTCCTCAGTCCTCAAACCTCAATCCTCAACCCTCAGCCCTCATCCTCAATCCTCAATCCTCAATCTTCAATCCTCAAGCCTCAATCCTCAAGCCTCAATCCTCAATCCTCAATCCTCAATCCTCAATCCTCAATCCTCAGTCTTCAATCCTCAATACTCAATCTTCAATCCTCAGTCCTCAATCCTCAACCCTCAATCCTCAATCCTCAATCTTCAATCCTCAATACTCAATCTGCAATCCTCAATCTTAATCTTCAATCCTCAACACTCAATCTTCAATCCTCAATCCTCAATCCTCAATCCTCAATCCTCAGTCCTCAGTCGTCAAACCTCAATCCTCAACCCTCAGCCCTCACCCTCAATCCTCAATCCTCAATCCTCAATCCTCAATCCTCAATCCTCAATCCTCAATCCTCAATCCTCAATCCTCAATCCTCAATCCTCAATCGTCAATCTTCAATCCTCAATACTCAGTCTTCAATCCTCGATCCTCCATCCTCAATCGTCAATCCTCATTCTTCAATCCACAATGCCCAATCCTCAATCTTCAATCCTCAATCCTCAATCCTGAATCCTCAATCCTCAATCCTCAATCCTCAGTCTTCAATCCTCAGTCCCAAATCCTCAATCTTCAATACTCAGTCCTCAATCCTCAATCTTCAATGCTCAATACTCAATTTTCAATCCTCAATTCTCAATCCTCAATCCTCAATCCTCATTCTTCAATCCTCAATACCCAATCCTCAATCTTCAATCGTCAATCCTCAATCCACAATTCTCAATCCTCAATCCTCAACCCTCAGACCTCAAACATCAATACTCAACCCTCAGTCCTCGTCCGCAATCCACAACACTCAATCCTCAATCCTCAATCTTAAATTGTCAATCCTGAATCCTCAATTCTCAATCCTCAATCCTCAGTCCTCAAACCTCAATCCTGTATCCTCAATCCTGAATCCTCAATCTTCAGCCCTCAGTCCTCAACAATCAGTTGTCAATCCTCAATCCTCAATAGAACATCATCAATTAACAGTTTTCAATACTCAATACTCAATCTGCAATCTTCAAATCTCTATCCACAAACATCAATACTCATCACTCAACCCTCAACACCCAGTCTTCAGCCCTCAATCCTCAGTACTCAATCCTCAATCCTCATTCTTCAATCCTCAATACCCAATCCTCAATCTTCAATCCTCAATCCTCAATCCTCAATTGTCAATCCTCAATCATCAATCCTCAGTTCTCAAACAGCAATACTCAACCCTCAGTCCTCGTCCTCAATCCGCAACCATCAATCCTCAATCCTCAACCTTCAATCATCAATATTCAATCTTCTGTCCTCAATCCTCAATCCTCAATCCTCAATCTTCAGCCCTCAGTCCTCAACAATCAGTTGTCAATCCTCAATCCTCAATAGAATATCATCAATTAACAGTTTTCAATACTCAATACTCAATCTGCAATCTTCAAACCTCTATCCACAAATATCAATACTCATCACTCAACCCTCAACACTCAGTCTTCAGCCCTCAATCCTCAGTACTCAATCCTTAATCCTCATTCTTCAATCCTCAATACCCAGTCCTCAATCTTCAATCCTCAATCCTCAATCCTCAATTGTCAATCCTCAATCCTCAATCCTCAGTTCTCAAACAGCAATACTCAACCCTCAGTCCTCGTCCTCAATCCGCAACCATCAATCCTCAATCCTCAACCTTCAATCATCAATATTCAATCTTCTGTCCTCAATCCTCAATCCTCAATCCTCAATCCTCAACCCTCAATGTTCAATCCGCAATACCCAATGCTCAATCTTCAATCCTCGATCCTCAATCCTCAATCCTGAATCCTCAATCTTCAATCCTGAATACTCAATCTTCAATCCTCAATCCTCAATCCTCAATGCTCAACCCTCAATCCTCAATCCTCAATACTCAATCTGCAATCCTCAATCCTCAGTCCTCACTCCTCAATCCTCATTCTTCAATCCTCAATACCGAATACTCAATCTTCAATCCTCAATCCTCAATCCTCAATTCTCAATCCTCAATCCTCAATCCTCAGACTTCAAACATCAATACTCAGCCCTCAGTCCTCGTCCTCAATCCACAACACTCAATCCTCAATCCTCAATCTACAATCCTCAATCTTAATCTTCAATCCTCAACACTCAATCTTCAATCCTCAATCCTCAATCCTCAATCCTCAATCCTCAGTCCTCAGTCGTCAAACCTTAATCCTCAACCCTCAGCCCTCACCCTCAATCCTCAATCCTCAATCCTCAATCCTCAATCCTCAATCCTCAGTCCCCAGTCCTCAATCTTCAATCCTCAATCCTCAATCCTCAATCCTCAATCCTGAATCGTCAATCTCCAATCCTGTATACTCAATCTTCAATCCTCCATCCTCAATCCTCAATCCTCAATCCTGAATCCTCAACCTTCATTCCTCAATACTCAGTCTTCAATCCTCCATCCTCAATCCTCAATCCTCAATCGTCAGGCTTCAATCCTCAATACTCATTATTCAATCCTCAATTCTCAATCCTCATTCCTCAATCCTCATTCTTCAATCCTCAATACCCAATCCTCAATCTTCAATCCTCAATCATCAATCCTCAACTCTCAATCCTGAATCCTCAGTCCTCAGTCCTCAAACCTCAATCCTCAACCCTCAGCCCTCATCCTCAATCCTCAATCCTCAATCTTCAATCCTCAAGCCTCAATCCTCAAGCCTCAATCCTCAATCCTCAATCCTCAATCCTCAATCCTCAGTCTTCAATCCTCAATACTCAATCTTCAATCCTCAGTCCTCAATCCTCAACCCTCAATCCTCAATCCTCAATCTTCAATCCTCAATACTCAATCTGCAATCCTCAATCCTCAATCGTCAATCTCCAATCCTGTATACTCAATCTTCAATCCTCCATCCTCAATCCTCAATCCTCAATCCTGAATCCTCAACCTTCATTCCTCAATACTCAGTCTTCAATCCTCCATCCTCAATCCTTAATCCTCAATCCTCAATCCTCAATCATCAGGCTTCAATCCTCAATACTCATTATTCAATCCTCAATTCTCAATCCTCATTCCTCAATCCTCATTCTTCAATCCTCAATACCCAATCCTCAATCTTCAATCCTCAATCATCAATCCTCAACTCTCAATCCTCAATCCTCAGTCCTCAGTCCTCAAACCTCAATCCTCAACCCTCAGCCCTCATCCTCAATCCTCAATCCTCAATCTTCAATCCTCAAGCCTCAATCCTCAAGCCTCAATCCTCAATCCTCAATCCTCAATCCTCAATCCTCAATCCTCAGTCTTCAATCCTCAATACTCAATCTTCAATCCTCAGTCCTCAATCCTCAACCCTCAATCCTCAATCCTCAATCTTCAATCCTCAATACTCAATCTGCAATCCTCAATCCTCAATCCTCAATCTTAATCTTCAATCCTCAACACTCAATCTTCAATCCTCAATCCTCAATCCTCAATCCTCAATCCTCAGTCCTCAGTCGTCAAACCTCAATCCTCAACCCTCAGCCCTCACCCTCAATCCTCAATCCTCAATCCTCAATCCTCAATCCTCAATCCTCAATCGTCAATCTTCAATCCTCAATACTCAGTCTTCAATCCTCGATCCTCCATCCTCAATCGTCAATCCTCATTCTTCAATCCACAATGCCCAATCCTCAATCCTCAATCCTCAATCCTCAATCCTGAATCCTCAATCCTCAATCCTCAATCCTCAATCTTCAATCCTCAGTCCCAAATCCTCAATCTTCAATACTCAGTCCTCAATCCTCAATCTTCAATGCTCAATACTCAATTTTCAATCCTCAATTCTCAATCCTCAATCCTCAATCCTCATTCTTCAATCCTCAATACCCAATCCTCAACCCTCAATCCTCAATCCTCAATCTTCAATCCTCAATACTCAATCTGCAATCCTCAATCCTCAGTCCTCAATCTTAATCTTCAATCCTCAACACTCAATCTTCAATCCTCAATCCTCAATCCTCAATCCTCAATCCTCAGTCCTCAGTCGTCAAACCTCAATCCTCAACCCTCAGCCCTCACCCTCAATCCTCAATCCTCAATCCTCAATCCTCAATCCTCAATCCTCAATCGTCAATCTTCAATCCTCAATACTCAGTCTTCAATCCTCGATCCTCCATCCTCAATCGTCAATCCTCATTCTTCAATCCACAATGCCCAATCCTCAATCTTCAATCCTCAATCCTCAATCCTGAATCCTCAATCCTCAATCCTCAATCCTCAATCTTCAATCCTCAGTCCCAAATCCTCAATCTTCAATACTCAGTCCTCAATCCTCAATCTTCAATGCTCAATACTCAATTTTCAATCCTCAATTCTCAATCCTCAATCCTCAATCCTCATTCTTCAATCCTCAATACCCAATCCTCAATCTTCAATCGTCAATCCTCAATCCACAATTCTCAATCCTCAATCCTCAACCCTCAGACCTCAAACATCAATACTCAACCCTCAGTCCTCGTCCGCAATCCACAACACTCAATCCTCAATCCTCAATCTTAAATTGTCAATCCTCAATCCTCAATTCCCAATCCTCAATCCTCAGTCCTCAAACCTCAATCCTGTATCCTCAATCCTGAATCCTCAATCTTCAGCCCTCAGTCCTCAACAATCAGTTGTCAATCCCCAATCCTCAATAGAATATCATCAATTAACAGTTTTCAATACTCAATACTCAATCTGCAATCTTCAAATCTCTATCCACAAACATCAATACTCATCACTCAACCCTCAACACCCAGTCTTCAGCCCTCAATCCTCAGTATTCAATCCTCAATCCTCATTCTTCAATCCTCAATACCCAATCCTCAATCTTCAATCCTCAATCCTCAATCCTCAATTGTCAATCCTCAATCCTCAATCCTCAGTTCTCAAACAGCAATACTCAACCCTCAGTCCTCGTCCTCAATCCGCAACCATCAATCCTCAATCCTCAACCTTCAATCATCAATATTCAATCTTCTGTCCTCAATCCTCAATCCTCAATCCTCAATCCTCAATCTTCAGCCCTCAGTCCTCTACAATCAGTTGTCAATCCTCAATTCTCAATAGAATATCATCAATACACAGTTTTCATTACTCAATTCTCAATCTGCAATCTTCAAATCTCTATCCACAAATATCAATACTCATCACTCAACCCTCAACACTCAGTCTTCAGCCCTCAATCCTCAGTACGCAATCCTCAATCCTCATTCTTCAATCCTCAATACCCAGTCCTCAATCTTCAATCCTCAATCCTCAATCCTCAATTGTCAATCCTCAAACCTCAATCCTCAGTTCTCAAACAGCAATACTCAACCCTCAGTCCTCGTCCTCAATCCGCAACCATCAATCCTCAATCCTCAACCTTCAATCATCAATATTCAATCTTCTGTCCTCAATCCTCAATCCTCAATCCTCAATCCTCAACCCTCAATGTTCAATCCGCAATACCCAATGCTCAATCTTCAATCCTCGATCCTCAATCCTCAATCCTGAATCCTCAATCCTCAATCCTCAATCCTCAATCGTCAGTCCTCAATCCTCAATCCTCAATCCTCAATCCTCAATCCTCAACCTTCATTCCTCAATACTCAGTCTTCAATCCTCCATCCTCAATCCTCAATCCTCAATCCTCAATCCTCAATCCTCAGACCTCAAACCTCAATCCTGAATCCTCAATCTTCAGCACTCAGTCCTCAATCCTCGGTCCTCAATCCTCAATCGTCAATCTCCGATCCTGAATACTCAGTCTTCAGTCCTCAATCCTCAATCCTCAATCCTCAATCCTCAATCCTCAACCTTCATTCCTCAATACTCAGTCTTCAATCCTCCATCCTCAATCCTCAATCCTCAATACTCAATCCTCAATCGTCATGCTTCAATCCTCAATACTCAATATTCAATCCTCAATCCTCAATCCTCATTCCTCAATCTTCATTCTTCAATCCTCAATACCCAATCCTCAATCTTCAATCCTCAATCCTCAATCCTCAACTTTCAATACTCAATCCTCAGTCCTCAGTCCTCAAACCTCAATCCTCAACCCTCAGCTCTCATGCTCAATCCTCAATCATCAATCTTCAATCCTCAAGCCCCAATCCTCGAGCCTGAATCCTCAATCCTCAATCCTCAGTCCTCTAACCTCAATCCTGCATCCTCAATCCTGAACCCTCAATCTTCAGACCTCAGACCTCAACAATCAGACGTCAATCCTCAATCCTCAATAGAATATCATCAATTCACAGTTTTCAATACTCAATACTCAATCTGCAATCCTCAAATCTCTATTCACAAACATCAATTCTCATCACTCAACCCTCAACACTCAGTCCCCAATAATCAATCTTCAATCCTCAATCCTCAATCCTCAGACTTCAAACATCAATACTCAGCCCTCAGTCCTCGTCCTCAATCCACAACACTCAATCCTCAATCCTCAATCTACAATCATTAATATTCATTCTTCAATCCTCAATCCTCAATCCTCAATCCACAACCCTCAATCCTCAATCCTCAAACCTCATTACCCAACCCTCAATTCTCAATCCGCAATCCTCAATCCTGAATCCTCAATCTTCAGCCCTGAGTCCTCATCAATCAGTTGTCAATCCTCAATCCTCAATAGAATATCCTCAATTCACAGTTTTCAATACTCTATACTCAATCTGCAATCCTCAGATCTCTATCCACAAACATCAATTCTCATCACTCAACCCTCAATACTCAGTCCCCAGTCCTCAATCTTCAACCCTCAATCCTCAATCCTCAATCCTCAATCTTAATCTTCAATCCTCAATACTCAATCTTCAATCCTCAATCCTCAATACTCAATTCTCAATCCTCAATCTTCAATCCTCAATACTCAATCTTCAATCCTCAATCCTCAATCCTCAATCCTCAATCCTCAATCCTCAATCCTCAATCGTCAATCTTCAATCCTCAATACTCAATCTTCAACCCTCAATCCTCAATCCTCAATCCTCAATCCTCATTCTTCAATCCTCAATACTCAATCGTCAATCTCCAATCCTGAATACTCAATCTTCAATCCTCAATCCTCAATCCTCAATCCTCAGACCTCAAACATCAATACTCAACACTCAGTCATCGTCCTCAATCCACAACCCTCAATCCTCAATCCTCAATCTTCAATCCTCAATCCTCAATCCTCAATCCTCAATCCTCAATCCTCAGTCCTCAAACCTCAATCCTGAATCCTCAATCCTGAATCCTCAATCTTCAGCCCTCAGTCGTCAACAATCAGTTGTCAATCCTCAATCCTCATTAGAATATCATCAATTAACAGTTTTCAATACTCAATACTCAATCTGCAATCTTCAAATCTCTATCCACAAATATCATTACTCATCACTCAACCCTCAACACTCAGTCTTCAGCCCTCAATCCTCAGTACTCAATCCTTAATCCTCATTCTTCAATCCTCAATACCCAGTCCTCAATCTTCAATCCTCAATCCTCAATCCTCAATTGTCAATCCTCAATCCTCAATCCTCAGTTCTCAAACAGCAATACTCAACCCTCAGTCCTCGTCCTCAATCCGCAACCATCAATCCTCAATCCTCAACCTTCAATCATCAATATTCAATCTTCTGTCCTCAATCCTCAATCCTCAATCCTCAATCTTCAGCCCTCAGTCCTCTACAATCAGTTGTCTATCCTCAATCCTCAATAGAATATCATCAATACACAGCTTTCATTACTCAATACTCAATCTGCAATCTTCAAATCTCTATCCACAATCATTAATTCTTATCACTCAACCCTCAACACTCAGTCCCCAATCCTCAATATTCAATCCTCAATCCTCAACCCTCAATCCACAATCCTCAACCTTCAATCTTCAATACCCAATCTTCAATGCTCATTCCTCAATCCTCAATCCTCAATCCTCGATCCTCAATCCTCATACTTCAATCCTCAATACCCAATCCTCAATCTTCAATCCTCAATCCTCAATCCCCAATTCTCAATCCTCAATCCTCAATCCTCAATCCTCAATCCTCAGTCCTCAAACCTCATTCCTGAATCCTCAATCCTGAATCCTCAATCTTCAGCACTCAGTCCTCAATCCCCGGTCCTCAATCCTCAATCGTCAATCTCCGATCCTGAATACTCAGTCTTCAGTCCTCAATCCTCAATCCTCAATCCTCAATCCTCAATCCTCAACCTTCATTCCTCAATACTCAGTCTTCAATCCTCCATCCTCAATCCTCAATCCTCAATCCTCAATCCTCAATCCTCAGTCCTCAAACCTCAATCCTGAATCCTCAATCTTCAGCACTCAGTCCTCAATCCTCGGTCCTCAATCCTCAATCGTCAATCTCCGATCCTGAATACTCAGTCTTCAGTCCTCAATCCTCAATCCTCAATCCTCAGTCCTCAATCCTCAACCTTCATTCCTCAATACTCAGTCTTCAATCCTCCATCCTCAATCCTCAATCCTCAATACTCAATCCTCAATCGTCATGCTTCAATCCTCAATACTCAATATACAATCCTCAATCCTCAATCCTCATTCCTCAATCTTCATTCTTCAATCCTCAATACCCAATCCTCAATCTTCAATCCTCAATCCTCAATCCTCAACTTTCAATACTCAATCCTCAGTCTTCAGTCCTCAAACCTCAATCCTCAACCCTCAGCCCTCATGCTCAATCCTCAATCATCAATCTTCAATCCTCAAGCCCCAATCCTCGAGCCTGAATCCTCAGTCCTCAATCCTCAGTCCTCTAACCTCAATCCTGCATCCTCAATCCTGAACCCTCAATCTTCAGACCTCAGACCTCCACAATCAGACGTCAATCCTCAATCCTCAATAGAATATCATCAATTCACAGTTTTCAATACTCAATACTCAATCTGCAATCCTCAAATCTCTATTCACAAACATCAATTCTCATCACTCAACCCTCAACACTCAGTCCCCAATGCTCAATCTTCAATCCTCAATCCTCAATCCTCAATCCTCAATCCTCAACCTTCAATCCTCAATACTCAATTTTCAATCCTCAATCCTCAATACCCAATCCTCAATCTTCAATCCTCAATCCTCAATCCTCAACTCTCAATCCTCAATCCTCAGTCCTCAGTCCTCAAACCTCAATCCTCAACCCTCAGCCCTCATCCTCAATCCTCAATCCTCAATCTTCAATGCTCAAGCCTCAATCCTCAAGCCTCAATCCTCAATCCTCAATCCTCAATCCTCAATCCTCAATCCTCAGTCTTCAATCCTCAATACTCAATCTTCAATCCTCAGTCCTCAATCCTCAACACTCAATCCTCAATCCTCAATCTTCAATCCTCAATACTCAATCTGCAACCCACAATCCTCAATCCTCAATCTTAATCTTCAATCCTCAACACTCAATCTTCAATCCTCAATCCTCAATCCTCAATCGTCAATCTCCGATCCTGAATACTCAGTCTTCAGTCCTCAATCCTCAATCCTCAATCCTCAGTCCTCAATCCTCAACCTTCATTCCTCAATACTCAGTCTTCAATCCTCCATCCTCAATCCTCAATCCTCAATACTCAATCCTCAATCGTCATGCTTCAATCCTCAATACTCAATATACAATCCTCAATCCTCAATCCTCATTCCTCAATCTTCATTCTTCAATCCTCAATACCCAATCCTCAATCTTCAATCCTCAATCCTCAATCCTCAACTTTCAATACTCAATCCTCAGTCTTCAGTCCTCAAACCTCAATCCTCAACCCTCAGCCCTCATGCTCAATCCTCAATCATCAATCTTCAATCCTCAAGCCCCAATCCTCGAGCCTGAATCCTCAGTCCTCAATCCTCAGTCCTCTAACCTCAATCCTGCATCCTCAATCCTGAACCCTCAATCTTCAGACCTCAGACCTCCACAATCAGACGTCAATCCTCAATCCTCAATAGAATATCATCAATTCACAGTTTTCAATACTCAATACTCAATCTGCAATCCTCAAATCTCTATTCACAAACATCAATTCTCATCACTCAACCCTCAACACTCAGTCCCCAATGCTCAATCTTCAATCCTCAATCCTCAATCCTCAATCCTCAATCCTCAACCTTCAATCCTCAATACTCAATTTTCAATCCTCAATCCTCAATACCCAATCCTCAATCTTCAATCCTCAATCCTCAATCCTCAACTCTCAATCCTCAATCCTCAGTCCTCAGTCCTCAAACCTCAATCCTCAACCCTCAGCCCTCATCCTCAATCCTCAATCCTCAATCTTCAATGCTCAAGCCTCAATCCTCAAGCCTCAATCCTCAATCCTCAATCCTCAATCCTCAATCCTCAATCCTCAGTCTTCAATCCTCAATACTCAATCTTCAATCCTCAGTCCTCAATCCTCAACACTCAATCCTCAATCCTCAATCTTCAATCCTCAATACTCAATCTGCAACCCACAATCCTCAATCCTCAATCTTAATCTTCAATCCTCAACACTCAATCTTCAATCCTCAATCCTCAATCCTCAATCCTCAATCCTCAGTCCTCAGTCGTCAAACCTCAATCCTCAACCCTCAGCCCTCACCCTCAATCCTCAATCCTCAATCCTCAATCCTCAATCCTCAATCCTCAATACTCAATCCTCAATCCTCAATCCTCAATCGTCAATCTTCAATCCTCAATACTCAATCTTCAATCCTCGATCCTCCATCCTCAATCCTCAATCCTCATTCTTCAATCCACAATGCCCAATCCTCAATCTTCAATCCTCAATCCTCAATCCTGAATCCTCAATCCTCAATCCTCAATCCTCAATCTTCAATCCTCAGTCCCAAATCCTCAATCTTCAATACTCAGTCCTCAATCCTCAATCTTCAATGCTCAATACTCAATTTTCAATCCTCAATTCTCAATCCTCAATCCTCAATCCTCATTCTTCAATCCTCAATACCCAATCCTCAATCTTCAATCGTCAATCCTCAATCCACAATTCTCAATCCTCAATACTCAATCTGCAACCCTCAATCCTCAATCCTCAATCTTAATCTTCAATCCTCAACACTCAATCTTCAATCCTCAGTCCTCAATCCTCAATCCTCAATCCTCAGTCCTCAGTCGTCAAACCTCAATCCTCAATCGTCAGTCTTCAATCCTCAATACCCAATCTTCAATCCTCGATCCTCCATCCTCAATCCTCAATCCTCATTCTTCAATCCACAACGCCCAATCCTCAATCTTCAATCCTCAATCCTCAATCCTGAATTCTCAATCCTCAATCCTCAATCCTCAATCTTCAGTCCTCAGTCCCAAATCCTCAATCTTCAATACTCAATCCTCAATCCTCAATCTTCACTGCTCAATACTCAATTTTCAATCCTCAATCCTCAATCCTCAATCCTCAATCCTCAATCTTCAATCCTCAATACCCAATCCTCAATCTTCAATCGTCAATCCACAATCCACAATTCTCAATCATCAATCCTCAACCCTCAGACCTCAAACATCAATACTCAACCCTCAGTCCTCGTCCGCAATCCACAACCCTCAATCCTCAATCCTCAATCTTAAATTCTCAATCCTCAATCCTCAATTCTCAATCCTCAATCCTCATTCTTCAATCCTCAATACCCAATCCTCAATCCTCAATTCTCAACCCTCAATCCTCAATTCTCAATCCGCAATCCGCAGTCCTCAGTCCTCAAACCTCAATCCTCATCCCTCAGCCCTCATCCTCAATCCTCAATCGACAGTCCGCAATCCTCAAACTTCAATCCTCAATACTCAATCCTCAATCCTCAATCCTCAGTCCTCAAACCTCAATTCTGAATCCTCAATCCTGAGTCCTCAATCTTCAGCCCTCAGTCCTCAACAATCAGTAGGCAATCCTCAATCCTCAATAGAATATCCTAAATTCACAGTTTTCAACACTCAATGCTCAATCTGCAATCTTCAAACCTCTATCCACAAACATCAATTCTCATCACTCAACCCTCAACACTCAGTCCTCAATGTTCAATCCTCAATCCTCAATTCTCAATCTTCAATCCTCAATACTGAATCTTCAGTCATCAATCCTCAATCCTCAATCCTCAATCCTCAATCCTCAATCCTCAATCCTCAGTCCCCAGTCCTCAATCTTCAATCCTCAATCCTCAATCCTCAATCCTCAATCCTCAATCGTCAATCTCCAATCCTGTATACTCAATCTTCAATCCTCCATCCTCAATCCTCAATCCTCAATCCTGAATCCTCAACCTTCATTCCTCAATACTCAGTCTTCAATCCTCCATCCTCAATCCTAAATCCTCAATCCTCAATCCTCAATCCTCATTCTTCAATCCTCAATACCCAATCCTCAATCTTCAATCCTCAATCATCAATCCTCAACTCTGAATCCTCAATCCTCAGTCCTCAGTCCTCAAACCTCAATCCTCAACCCTCAGCCCTCATCCTCAATCCTCAATCCTCAATCTTCAATCCTCAAGCCTCAATCCTCAAGCCTCAATCCTCAATCCTCAATCCTCAATCCTCAATCCTCAATCCTCAGTCTTCAATCCTCAATACTCAATCTTCAATCCTCAGTCCTCAATCCTCAACCCTCAATCCTCAATCCTCAATCTTCAATCCTCAATACTCAATCTGCAATCCTCAATCTTAATCTTCAATCCTCAACACTCAATCTTCAATCCTCAATCCTCAATCCTCAATCCTCAATCCTCAGTCCTCAGTCGTCAAACCTCAATCCTCAACCTTCAGCCCTCACCCTCAATCCTCAATCCTCAATCCTCAATCCTCAATCCTCAATCCTCAATCCTCAATCCTCAATCCTCAATCCTCAATCCTCAATCCTCAATCGTCAATCTTCAATCCTCAATACTCAGTCTTCAATCCTCGATCCTCCATCCTCAATCGTCAATCCTCATTCTTCAATCCACAATGCCCAATCCTCAATCTTCAATCCTCAATCCTCAATCCTCAATCCTCAGTCTTCAATCCTCAGTCCCAAATCCTCAATCTTCAATACTCAGTCCTCAATCCTCAATCTTCAATGCTCAATACTCAATTTTCAATCCTCAATCCTCAATTCTCAATCCTCAATCCTCAATCCTCATTCTTCAATCCTCAATACCCAATCCTCAATCTTCAATCGTCAATCCTCAATCCACAATTCTCAATCCTCAATCCTCAACCCTCAGACCTCAAACATCAATACTCAACCCTCAGTCCTCGTCCGCAATCCACAACACTCAATCCTCAATCCTCAATCTTAAATTGTCAATCCTGAATCCTCAATTCTCAATCCTCAATCCTCAGTCCTCAAACCTCAATCCTGTATCCTCAATCCTGAATCCTCAATCTTCAGCCCTCAGTCCTCAACAATCAGTTGTCAATCCTCAATCCTCAATAGAACATCATCAATTAACAGTTTTCAATACTCAATACTCAATCTGCAATCTTCAAATCTCTATCCACAAACATCAATACTCATCACTCAACCCTCAACACCCAGTCTTCAGCCCTCAATCCTCAGTACTCAATCCTCAATCCTCATTCTTCAATCCTCAATACCCAATCCTCAATCTTCAATCCTCAATCCTCAATCCTCAATTGTCAATCCTCAATCATCAATCCTCAGTTCTCAAACAGCAATACTCAACCCTCAGTCCTCGTCCTCAATCCGCAACCATCAATCCTCAATCCTCAACCTTCAATCATCAATATTCAATCTTCTGTCCTCAATCCTCAATCCTCAATCCTCAATCTTCAGCCCTCAGTCCTCAACAATCAGTTGTCAATCCTCAATCCTCAATAGAATATCATCAATTAACAGTTTTCAATACTCAATACTCAATCTGCAATCTTCAAACCTCTATCCACAAATATCAATACTCATCACTCAACCCTCAACACTCAGTCTTCAGCCCTCAATCCTCAGTACTCAATCCTTAATCCTCATTCTTCAATCCTCAATACCCAGTCCTCAATCTTCAATCCTCAATCCTCAATCCTCAATTGTCAATCCTCAATCCTCAATCCTCAGTTCTCAAACAGCAATACTCAACCCTCAGTCCTCGTCCTCAATCCGCAACCATCAATCCTCAATCCTCAACCTTCAATCATCAATATTCAATCTTCTGTCCTCAATCCTCAATCCTCAATCCTCAATCCTCAACCCTCAATGTTCAATCCGCAATACCCAATGCTCAATCTTCAATCCTCGATCCTCAATCCTCAATCCTGAATCCTCAATCTTCAATCCTGAATACTCAATCTTCAATCCTCAATCCTCAATCCTCAATGCTCAACCCTCAATCCTCAATCCTCAATACTCAATCTGCAATCCTCAATCCTCAGTCCTCACTCCTCAATCCTCATTCTTCAATCCTCAATACCGAATACTCAATCTTCAATCCTCAATCCTCAATCCTCAATTCTCAATCCTCAATCCTCAATCCTCAGACTTCAAACATCAATACTCAGCCCTCAGTCCTCGTCCTCAATCCACAACACTCAATCCTCAATCCTCAATCTACAATCCTCAATCTTAATCTTCAATCCTCAACACTCAATCTTCAATCCTCAATCCTCAATCCTCAATCCTCAATCCTCAGTCCTCAGTCGTCAAACCTTAATCCTCAACCCTCAGCCCTCACCCTCAATCCTCAATCCTCAATCCTCAATCCTCAATCCTCAATCCTCAGTCCCCAGTCCTCAATCTTCAATCCTCAATCCTCAATCCTCAATCCTCAATCCTGAATCGTCAATCTCCAATCCTGTATACTCAATCTTCAATCCTCCATCCTCAATCCTCAATCCTCAATCCTGAATCCTCAACCTTCATTCCTCAATACTCAGTCTTCAATCCTCCATCCTCAATCCTCAATCCTCAATCGTCAGGCTTCAATCCTCAATACTCATTATTCAATCCTCAATTCTCAATCCTCATTCCTCAATCCTCATTCTTCAATCCTCAATACCCAATCCTCAATCTTCAATCCTCAATCATCAATCCTCAACTCTCAATCCTGAATCCTCAGTCCTCAGTCCTCAAACCTCAATCCTCAACCCTCAGCCCTCATCCTCAATCCTCAATCCTCAATCTTCAATCCTCAAGCCTCAATCCTCAAGCCTCAATCCTCAATCCTCAATCCTCAATCTTCAATCCTCAGTCTTCAATCCTCAATACTCAATCTTCAATCCTCAGTCCTCAATCCTCAACCCTCAATCCTCAATCCTCAATCTTCAATCCTCAATACTCAATCTGCAATCCTCAATCCTCAATCGTCAATCTCCAATCCTGTATACTCAATCTTCAATCCTCCATCCTCAATCCTCAATCCTCAATCCTGAATCCTCAACCTTCATTCCTCAATACTCAGTCTTCAATCCTCCATCCTCAATCCTTAATCCTCAATCCTCAATCCTCAATCATCAGGCTTCAATCCTCAATACTCATTATTCAATCCTCAATTCTCAATCCTCATTCCTCAATCCTCATTCTTCAATCCTCAATACCCAATCCTCAATCTTCAATCCTCAATCATCAATCCTCAACTCTCAATCCTCAATCCTCAGTCCTCAGTCCTCAAACCTCAATCCTCAACCCTCAGCCCTCATCCTCAATCCTCAATCCTCAATCTTCAATCCTCAAGCCTCAATCCTCAAGCCTCAATCCTCAATCCTCAATCCTCAATCCTCAATCCTCAATCCTCAGTCTTCAATCCTCAATACTCAATCTTCAATCCTCAGTCCTCAATCCTCAACCCTCAATCCTCAATCCTCAATCTTCAATCCTCAATACTCAATCTGCAATCCTCAATCCTCAATCCTCAATCTTAATCTTCAATCCTCAACACTCAATCTTCAATCCTCAATCCTCAATCCTCAATCCTCAATCCTCAGTCCTCAGTCGTCAAACCTCAATCCTCAACCCTCAGCCCTCACCCTCAATCCTCAATCCTCAATCCTCAATCCTCAATCCTCAATCCTCAATCGTCAATCTTCAATCCTCAATACTCAGTCTTCAATCCTCGATCCTCCATCCTCAATCGTCAATCATCATTCTTCAATCCACAATGCCCAATCCTCAATCCTCAATCCTCAATCCTCAATCCTGAATCCTCAATCCTCAATCCTCAATCCTCAATCTTCAATCCTCAGTCCCAAATCCTCAATCTTCAATACTCAGTCCTCAATCCTCAATCTTCAATGCTCAATACTCAATTTTCAATCCTCAATTCTCAATCCTCAATCCTCAATCCTCATTCTTCAATCCTCAATACCCAATCCTCAACCCTCAATCCTCAATCCTCAATCTTCAATCCTCAATACTCAATCTGCAATCCTCAATCCTCAGTCCTCAATCTTAATCTTCAATCCTCAACACTCAATCTTCAATCCTCAATCCTCAATCCTCAATCCTCAATCCTCAGTCCTCAGTCGTCAAACCTCAATCCTCAACCCTCAGCACTCACCCTCAATCCTCAATCCTCAATCCTCAATCCTCAATCCTCAATCCTCAATCGTCAATCTTCAATACTCAATACTCAGTCTTCAATCCTCGATCCTCCATCCTCAATCGTCAATCCTCATTCTTCAATCCACAATGCCCAATCCTCAATCTTCAATCCTCAATCCTCAATCCTGAATCCTCAATCCTCAATCCTCAATCCTCAATCTTCAATCCTCAGTCCCAAATCCTCAATCTTCAATACTCAGTCCTCAATCCTCAATCTTCAATGCTCAATACTCAATTTTCAATCCTCAATTCTCAATCCTCAATCCTCAATCCTCATTCTTCAATCCTCAATACCCAATCCTCAATCTTCAATCGTCAATCCTCAATCCACAATTCTCAATCCTCAATCCTCAACCCTCAGACCTCAAACATCAATACTCAACCCTCAGTCCTCGTCCGCAATCCACAACACTCAATCCTCAATCCTCAATCTTAAATTGTCAATCCTCAATCCTCAATTCCCAATCCTCAATCCTCAGTCCTCAAACCTCAATCCTGTATCCTCAATCCTGAATCCTCAATCTTCAGCCCTCAGTCCTCAACAATCAGTTGTCAATCCCCAATCCTCAATAGAATATCATCAATTAACAGTTTTCAATACTCAATACTCAATCTGCAATCTTCAAATCTCTATCCACAAACATCAATACTCATCACTCAACCCTCAACACCCAGTCTTCAGCCCTCAATCCTCAGTATTCAATCCTCAATCCTCATTCTTCAATCCTCAATACCCAATCCTCAATCTTCAATCCTCAATCCTCAATCCTCAATTGTCAATCCTCAATCCTCAATCCTCAGTTCTCAAACAGCAATACTCAACCCTCAGTCCTCGTCCTCAATCCGCAACCATCAATCCTCAATCCTCAACCTTCAATCATCAATATTCAATCTTCTGTCCTCAATCCTCAATCCTCAATCCTCAATCCTCAATCTTCAGCCCTCAGTCCTCTACAATCAGTTGTCAATCCTCAATCCTCAATAGAATATCATCAATACACAGTTTTCATTACTCAATTCTCAATCTGCAATCTTCAAATCTCTATCCACAAATATCAATACTCATCACTCAACCCTCAACACTCAGTCTTCAGCCCTCAATCCTCAGTACGCAATCCTCAATCCTCATTCTTCAATCCTCAATACCCAGTCCTCAATCTTCAATCCTCAATCCTCAATCCTCAATTGTCAATCCTCAAACCTCAATCCTCAGTTCTCAAACAGCAATACTCAACCCTCAGTCCTCGTCCTCAATCCGCAACCATCAATCCTCAATCCTCAACCTTCAATCATCAATATTCAATCTTCTGTCCTCAATCCTCAATCCTCAATCCTCAATCCTCAACCCTCAATGTTCAATCCGCAATACCCAATGCTCAATCTTCAATCCTCGATCCTCAATCCTCAATCCTGAATCCTCAATCTTCAATCCTCAATACTCAATCCTCAATCCTCAATCCTCAATCCTCAATGCTCAACCCTCAATCCTCAATCCTCAATCTTCAATCCTCAATACTCAATCTGCAATCCTCAATCCTCAGTCCTCACTCCTCAATCCTCATTCTTCAATCATCAATACCGAATACTCAATCTTCAATCCTCAATCCTCAATCCTCAATTCTCAATCCTCAATCCTCAATCCTCAGACTTCAAACATCAATACTCAGCCCTCAGTCCTCGTCCTCAATCCACAACACTCAATCCTCAATCCTCAATCTACAATCATTAATGTTCATTCTTCAATCCTCAATCCTCAATCCTCAATCCACAACCCTCAATCCTCAATCCTCAAACCTCATTACCCAATCCTCAATTCTCAATCCGCAATCCTCAATCCTGAATCCTCTATCTTCAGCCCTGAGACCTCATCAATCAGTTGTCAATCCTCAATCCTCAATAGAATATCCTCAATTCACAGTTTTCAATACTCTATACTCAATCTGCAATCCTCAGATCTCTATCCACAAACATCAATTCTCATCACTCAACCCTCAATACTCAGTCCCCAGTCCTCAATCTTCAACCCTCAATCCTCAATCCTCAATCCTCAATCTTAATCTTCAATCCTCAATACTCAATCTTCAATCCTCAATCCTCAATCCTCAATTCTCAATCCTCAATCTTCAATCCTCAATACTCAATCTTCAATCCTCAATCCTCAATCCTCAATCCTCAATCCTCAATCCTCAATCCTCAATCGTCAATCTTCAATCCTCAATACACAATCTTCAACCCTCAATACTCAATCCTCAATCCTCAATCCTCATTCTTCAATCCTCAATACTCAATCGTCAATCTCCAATCCTGAATACTCAATCTTCAATCCTCAATCCTCAATCCTCAATCCTCAGACCTCAAACATCAATACTCAACACTCAGTCATCGTCCTCAATCCACAACCCTCAATCCTCAATCCTCAATCTTCAATCCTCAATCCTCAATCCTCAATCCTCAATCCTCAATCCTCAGTCCTCAAACCTCAATCCTGAATCCTCAATCCTGAATCCTCAATCTTCAGCCCTCAGTCCTCAACAATCAGTTGTCAATCCTCAATCCTCAATAGAATATCATCAATTAACAGTTTTCAATACTCAATACTCAATCTGCAATCTTCAAATCTCTATCCACAAATATCAATACTCATCACTCAACCCTCAACACTCAGTCTTCAGCCCTCAATCCTCAGTACTCAATCCTTAATCCTCATTCTTCAATCCTCAATACCCAGTCCTCAATCTTCAATCCTCAATCCTCAATCCTCAATTGTCAATCCTCAATCCTCAATCCTCAGTTCTCAAACAGCAGTACTCAACCCTCAGTCCTCGTCCTCAATCCGCAACCATCAATCCTCAATCCTCAACCTTCAATCATCAATATTCAATCTTCTGTCCTCAATCCTCAATCCTCAATCCTCAATCTTCAGCCCTCAGTCCTCTACAATCAGTTGTCTATCCTCAATCCTCAATAGAATATCATCAATACACAGTTTTCATTACTCAATACTCAATCTGCAATCTCCAAATCTTTATCCACAATCATTAATTCTTATCACTCAACCCTCAACACTCAGTCCCCAATCCTCAATATTCAATCCTCAATCCTCAACCCTCAATCCACAATCCTCAACCTTCAATCTTCAATACCCAATCTTCAATGCTCATTCCTCAATCCTCAATCCTCAATCCTCCATCCTCAATCCTCATTCTTCAATCCTCAATACCCAATCCTCAGTCTTCAATCCTCCATCCTCAATCCTCAATCCTCAATCCTCAGTCCTCAATCCTCAGTCCTCAAACCTCAATCCTGAATCCTCAATCTTCAGCACTCAGTCCTCAATCCTCGGTCCTCAATCCTCAATCGTCAATCTCCGATCCTGAATACTCAGTCTTCAGTCCTCAATCCTCAATCCTCAATCCTCAGTCCTCAATCCTCAACCTTCATTCCTCAATACTCAGTCTTCAATCCTCCATCCTCAATCCTCAATCCTCTATACTCAATCCTCAATCGTCATGCTTCAATCCTCAATACTCAATATTCAATCCTCAATCCTCAATCCTCATTCCTCAATCTTCATTCTTCAATCCTCAATACCCAATCCTCAATCTTCAATCCTCAATCCTCAATCCTCAACTTTCAATACTCAATCCTCAGTCCTCAGTCCTCAAACCTCAATCCTCAACCCTCAGCCCTCATGCTCAATCCTCAATCATCAATCTTCAATCCTCAAGCCCCAATCCTCGAGCCTGAATCCTCAATCCTCAATCCTCAGTCCTCTAACCTCAATCCTGCATCCTCAATCCTGAACCCTCAATCTTCAGACCTCAGACCTCAACAATCAGACGTCAATCCTCAATCCTCAATAGAATATCATCAATTCACAGTTTTCAATACTCAATACTCAATCTGCAATCCTCAAATCTCTATTCACAAACATCAATTCTCATCACTCAACCCTCAACACTCAGTCCCCAATGCTCAATCTTCAATCCTCAATCCTCAATCCTCAATCCTCAATCCTCAACCTTCAATCCTCAATACTCAATTTTCAATCCTCAATCCTCAATACCCAATCCTCAATCTTCAATCCTCAATCCTCAATCCTCAACTCTCAATCCTCAATCCTCAGTCCTCAGTCCTCAAACCTCAATCCTCAACCCTCAGCCCTCATCCTCAATCCTCAATCCTCAATCTTCAATCCTCAAGCCTCAATCCTCAAGCCTCAATCCTCAATCCTCAATCCTCAATCCTCAATCCTCAATCCTCAGTCTTCAATCCTCAATACTCAATCTTCAATCCTCAGTCCTCAATCCTCAACCCTCAATCCTCAATCCTCAATCTTCAATCCTCAATACTCAATCTGCAACCCACAATCCTCAATCCTCAATCTTAATCTTCAATCCTCAACACTCAATCTTCAATCCTCAATCCTCAATCCTCAATCCTCAATCCTCAGTCCTCAGTCGTCAAACCTCAATCCTCAACCCTCAGCCCTCACCCTCAATCCTCAATCCTCAATCCTCAATCCTCAATCCTCAATCCTCAATACTCAATCCTCAATCCTCAATCCTCAATCGTCAATCTTCAATCCTCAATACTCAATCTTCAATCCTCGATCCTCCATCCTCAATCCTCAATCCTCATTCTTCAATCCACAATGCCCAATCCTCAATCTTCAATCCTCAATCCTCAATCCTGAATCCTCAATCCTCAATCCTCAATCCTCAATCTTCAATCCTCAGTCCCAAATCCTCAATCTTCAATACTCAGTCCTCAATCCTCAATCTTCAATGCTCAATACTCAATTTTCAATCCTCAATTCTCAATCCTCAATCCTCAATCCTCATTCTTCAATCCTCAATACCCAATCCTCAATCTTCAATCGTCAATCCTCAATCCACAATTCTCAATCCTCAATACTCAATCTGCAACCCTCAATCCTCAATCCTCAATCTTAATCTTCAATCCTCAACACTCAATCTTCAATCCTCAATCCTCAATCCTCAATCCTCAGTCCTCAGTCGTCAAACCTCAATCCTCAATCGTCAGTCTTCAATCCTCAATACTCAATCTTCAATCCTCGATCCTCCATCCTCAATCCTCAATCCTCATTCTTCAATCCACAATGCCCAATCCTCAATCTTCAATCCTCAATCCTCAATCCTGAATCCTCAATCCTCAATCCTCAATCCTCAATCTTCAGTCCTCAGACCCAAATCCTCAATCTTCAATACTCAATCCTCAATCCTCAATCTTCACTGCACAATACTCAATTTTCAATCCTCAATCCTCAATCCTCAATCCTCAATCTTCAATCCTCGATCCTCAGTCCTCAATCTTCAATCCTCAATGCTCAATCCTCATTCTTCAATCCACAATGCCCAATCCTCAATCTTCAATCCTCAATCCTCAATCCTGAATCCTCAATCCTCAATCCTCAATCCTCAATCCACAACCCTCAATCCTCAATCCTCAAACCTCATTACCCAATCCTCAATTCTCAATCCGCAATCCTCAATCCTGAATCCTCAATCTTCAGCACTGAGTCCTCATCAATCAGTTGTCAATCCTCAATCCTCAATAGAATATCCTCAATTCACAGTTTTCAATACTCTATACTCAATCTGCAATCCTCATATCTCTATCCACAAACATCAATTCTCATCACTCAACCCTCAATACTCAGTCCCCAATCCTCAATCTTCAACCCTCAATCCTCAATCCTCAATCCTCAATCTTAATCTTCAATCCTCAATACTCAATCTTCAATCCTCAATCCTCAATCCTCAATTCTCAATCCTCAATCTTCAATCCTCAATACTCAATCTTCAATCCTCAATCCTCAGTCCTCAATCCTCAATCCTCAATCCTCAATCCTCAATCGTCAATCTTCAATCCTCAATACTCAATCTTCAACCCTCAATCCTCAATCCTCAATCCTCAATCCTCATTCTTCAATCCTCAATACTCAATCGTCAATCTCCAATCCTGAATACTCAATCTTCAATCCTGAATCCTCAATCCTCAATCCTCAGACCTCAAACATCAATACTCAACACTCAGTCATCGTCCTCAATCCACAACCCTCAATCCTCAATCCTCAATCTTCAATCCTCAATCCTCAATCCTCAATCCTCAATTCTCAATCCTCAGTCCTCAAACCTCAATCCTGAATCCTCAATCCTGAATCCTCAATCTTCAGCCCTCAGTCCTCTACAATCAGTTGTCAATCCTCAATCCTCAATAGAATATCATCAATACACAGCTTTCATTACTCAATACTCAATCTGCAATCTTCAAATCTGTATCCACAAATATTAATTCTTATCACTCAACCCACAACACTCAGTCCCCAATCCTCAATATTCAATCCTCAATCCTCAACCCTCAATCCACAATCCTCAATCCTCAATCCTCAATCCTCAATCTTCAATCCTCAATACTCAATCTTCAATCCTCGATCCTCAGTCCTCAATCTTCAATCCTCAATGCTCAATCCTCAATCCTCAATCCTCAGACCTCAATCCTCAATCCTCAATCCTCAAACCTCAATCCTCAACGTCAGTCCTCGTCCTCAAACCTCAACCCTCAATACTCAATCCTCAATCTTCAATCATCAATACTCAATCTTCAATCCTCAATCCTCAATCCTCAATACTCAATCCTCAATCCTCAATATTCAACGCACAACACTCAACCATAAATCCTCAAGACGCAACCATCAATCCTCAATTCTCAATACTCAATAGAATATCCTGAATTCTCATGGTTCCATACTCAATCCACGAAATTCAATAATCAAATCTCAATCCTCAAACATCAATCCTCAACACTCAATCCTCAATACTCAGTCCTCTCTCTTCAATCCTCCATCCCCAATCCTCAATCCTCAAGCGTCAATCCTCAATCCTCAATCATCAAACCTCAATCCTCAGTCCTCAAACCTCAATGCTGAATCCTCAATCCTGAATACTCAATCTTCAGCACTCAGTCCTCAACAATCGGTTGTCAATCCTCAATCCTCAATAGAATATCATCAATTCACAGTTTTCAATACTCAATACTCAATCTGCAAACTTTAAATCTCTATCCACAAGCATCAATTCTCATCACTCAACCCTCAACACTCAGTCTTCAGTCCTCAATCATCAATCCTCAATCCTCAATCCTCATTCTTCAATCCTCAATACCCAATCCTCAATCTTCAATCCTCAATCCTCAATCCTGAATTCTCAATCCTCAATCCTCAATCCTCAGACCTCAAACAGCAATACTCATCCCTCAGTCCTCGTCCTCAGTCCACAACCGTCAACCCTGAATCCTCAATCCTCAAACCTCAATCCACAACCGTCAGTCCTCAGTCCTCAAACCTCAATCCTGAATCCTCAATCCTGAATCCTCAATCTTCAGCACTCAGTCCTCAATCCTCGGTCCTCAATCCTCAATCGCCAATCTCCGATCCTGAATACTCAGTCTTCAATCCTCAATCCTCAATCCTCAATCCTCAATCCTCAATCCTGAACCTTCATTCCTCAATACTCAGTCTTCAATCCTCCATCCTCAATCCTCAATCCTCAATCCTCAATCTTCAATCGTCATGCTTCAATCCTCAATACTCAATATTCAATCCTGAATCCTCAATCCTCATTCCTCAATCTTCATTCTTCAATCCTCGATACCCAATCCTCAATCTTCAATCCTCAATCCTCAATCCTCAACTTTCAATACTCAATCCTCAGTCCTCAGTCCTCAAACCTCAATCCTCAACCCTCAACCCTTCATGCTCAATCCTCAATCATCAATCTTCAATCCTCAAGCCCCAATCCTCGAGCCTCAATCCTCAATCCTCAATCCTCAGTCCTCTAACCTCAATCCTGAATCCTCAATCCTGAACCCTCAATCTTCAGAACTCAGACCTCAACAATCAGACGTCAATCCTCAATCCTCAATAGAATATCATCAATTCACAGTTTTCAATACTCAATACTCAATCTGCAATCTTCAAATCTCTATTCACAAACATCAATTCTCATCACTCAACCCTCAACACTCAGTCCCCAATGCTAAATCTTCAATCCTCAATACTCAATCCTCAATCTTCAATCCTCAACCTTCAATCCTCAATACTCAATTTTCAATCCTCAATCCTCAATACCCAATCCTCAATCTTCAATCCTCAACCCTCAATCCTCAACTCTCAATCCTCAATCCTCAGTCCTCAGTCCTCAAACCTCAATCCTCAACCCTCAGCCCTCATCCTCAATCCTCAATCCTCAATCTTCAATCGTCAAGCCTCAATCCTCAACCCTCAATCCTCAATCCTCAATCCTCAATCCTCAATCCTCAATCCTCAATCCTCAGTCTTCAATCCTCAATACTCAATCTTCAATCCTCAATCCTCAATCCTCAACCCTCAAGCCTCAATCCTCAATCTTCAATCCTCAATACTCAATCTGCAATCCTCAATCCTCAATCCTCAACCTTAATCTTCAATCCTCAACACTCAATCTTCAATCCTCAATCCTCAATCCTCAATCCTCAATCCTCAGTCCTCACTCGTCAAACCTCAATCCTCAACCCTCAGCCCTCATCCTCAATCCTCAATCCTCAATCCTAAAACCTCAATCCTCAACCCTCAATCCTCAATCCTCAATCCTCAATCGTCAATCTTCAATCCTCAATTCTCAATCTTCAATCCTCGATCCTCCATCCTCAATCCTCAATCCTCATTCTTCAATCCACAATGCCCAATCCTCAATCTTCAATCCTCAATCCTCAATCCTGAATCCTCAATCCTCTGTCCTCAATCCTCAATCTTCAATCCTCAGTCCCAAATCCTCAATCTTCAATACTCGATCCTCAATCCTCAATCTTCAATGCTCAATACTCAATTTTCAATCCTCAATCCTCAATCCTCAATCCTCAATCCTCAATCCTCATTTTTCAATCCTCAATACCCAATCCTCAATCTTCAATCGTCAATCCTCAATCCACAATTCTCAATCCTCAATCCTCAACCCTCAGACCTCAAACATCAATACTCAACCCTCAGTCCTCGTCCGCAATCCACAACCCTCAATCCTCAATCCTCAATCTTAAATTCTCAATCCTCAATCCTCAATTCTCAATCCTCAATCCTCAGTCCTCAAACCTCAATCCTGTATCCTCAATCCTGAATCCTCAATCTTCAGCCCTCAGTCCTCAACAATCAGTTGTCAATCCTCAATCCTCAATAGAATATCATCAATTAACAGTTTTAAATACTCAATACTCAATCTGCAATCTTCAAATCTCTATCCACAAACATCAATACTCATCACTCAACCCTCAACACTCAGTCTTCAGCCCTCAATCCTCAGTACTCAATCCTCAATCCTCATTCTTCAATCCTCAATACCCAATCCTCAATCTTCAATCCTCAATCCTCAATCCTCATTTGACAATCCTCAATCCTCAATCCTCAGTTCTCAAACAGCAATACTCAACCCTCAGTCCTCGTCCTCAATCCGCAACCATCAATCCTCAATCCTCAACCTTCAATCATCAATATTCAATCTTCTGTCCTCAATCCTCAATCCTCAATCCTCAATCCTCAAGCCCCAATCCTCGAGCCTCAATCCTCAATCCTCAATCCTCAGTCCTCTAACCTCAATCCTGAATACTCAATCCTGAACCCTCAATCTTCAGACCTCAGACCTCAACAGTCAGACGTCAATCCTCAATCCTCAATAGAATATCATCAATTCACAGTTTTCAATACTCAATACTCAATCTGCAATCTTCAAATCTCTATTCACAAACATCAATACTCATCACTCAACCCTCAACCCTCAGTCCCCAATGCTCAATCTTCAATCCTCAATCCTCAATACTCAATCCTCAATCCTCAACATTCAATCCTCAATACTCAATTTTCAATCCTCAATCCTCAATCCTCAATCCTCAATCCTCTATCCTCAATCGTCAGTCTTCAATCCTCAATACTCAACCTTTAATCCTCAATACTCAATCCTCAATCCTCAATCTTCAATCCTCAATCCTCAATCCTCAACATTCAATCCTCAATACTCAATTTTCAATCCTCAATCCTCAATCCTCAATCCTCAATCCTCAATCCTCTATCCTCAATCGTCAGTCTTCAATCCTCAATACTCAACCTTTAATCCTCAATACTCAATCCTCAATCCTCATTCTTCAATCCTCAATACCCAATCCTCAATCTTCAATCCTCAATCCTCAATCTTCAATCCTCAATACTCAATCTGCAATCCTCAATCCTCAGTCCTCACTCCTCAATCCTCATTCTTCAATCCTCAATACCGAATACTCAATCTTCAATCCTCAATCCTCAATCCTCAATTCTCAATCCTCAATCCTCAATCCTCAGACTTCAAACATCAATACTCAGCCCTCAGTCCTCGTCCTCAATCCACAACACTCAATCCTCAATCCTCAATCTACAATCATTAATATTCATTCTTCAATTCTCAATCCTCAATCCTCAATCCACAACCCTCAATCCTCAATCCTCAAACCTCATTACCCAATCCTCAATTCTCAATCCGCAATCCTCAATCCTGAATCCTCAATCTTCAGCCCTGAGTCCTCATCAATCAGTTGTCAATCCTCAATCCTCAATAGAATATCCTCAACTCACAGTTTTCAATACTCTATACTCAATCTGCAATCCTCATATCTCTATCCACAAACATCAATTCTCATCACTCAACCCTCAATACTCAGTCCCCAATCCTCAATCTTCAACCCTCAATCCTCAATCTTCAACCCTCAATCCTCAATCCTCAATCCTCAATCCTCATTCTTCAATCCTCAATACTCAATCGTCAATCTCGAATCCTGAATACTCAATCTTCAATCCTGAATCCTCAATCCTCAATCCTCAGACCTCAAACATCAATACTCAACACTCAGTCATCGTCCTCAATCCACAACCCTCAATCCTCAATCCTCAATCTTCAATCCTCAATCCTCAATCCTCAATCCTCAATCCTCAATCCTCAGTCCTCAAACCTCAATCCTGAATCCTCAATCCTGAATCCTCAATCTTCAGCCCTCAGTCCTCTACAATCAGTTGTCAATCCTCAATCCTCAATAGAATATAATCAATACACAGCTTTCATTACTCAATACTCAATCTGCAATCTTCAAATCTGTATCCACAAATATTAATTCTTATCACTCAACCCACAACACTCAGTCCCCAATCCTCAATATTCAATCCTCAATCCTCAACCCTCAATCCACAATCCTCAACCTTCAATCTTCAATACTCGATCTTCAATGCTCATTCCTCAATCCTCAATACTCAATCCTCAATCCCCAATCCTCATTCTTCAATCCTCAATACCCAATCCTCAATCTTCAAACCTCAATCCTCAATCCTCAATTCTCAATCCTCAATCCTCAGGCGTCAGACCTCAAGCCTTAATCCTCAACCCTCAGCCCTCATCCTCAATCCTCAATCCTCAATCCTCAATCCTCAATCCTCAATATTCAATCCTCAATACTCAATCTTCAATCCTCGATCCTCAGTCCTCAATCTTCAATCCTCAATGCTCAATCCTCAATCCTCAATCCTCAGACCTCAATCCTCAATCCTCAATCCTCAAACCTCAATCCTCAACGTCAGTCCTCGTCCTCAAACCTCAACCCTCAATACTCAATCCTCAATCTTCAATCATCAATACTCAATCTTCAATCCTCAATCCTCAATCCTCAATACTCAATCCTCAATCCTCAATATTCAACGCACAACACTCAACCATAAATCCTCAAGACGCAACCATCAATCCTCAATTCTCAATACTCAATAGAATATCCTGAATTCTCATGGTTCCATACTCAATCCACGAAGTTCAATAATCAAATCTCAATCCTCAAACATCAATCCTCAACACTCAATCCTCAATACTCAGTCCTCTCTCTTCAATCCTCCATCCCC
Source organism: Calliopsis andreniformis (assembly GCF_051401765.1). NCBI lineage: Eukaryota > Metazoa > Arthropoda > Insecta > Hymenoptera > Andrenidae > Calliopsis > Calliopsis andreniformis. The sequence goes on along the minus strand of NW_027480531.1, from coordinate 1,306,208 downwards.
AATCCTCAATCCTCAAGCGTCAATCCTCAATCCTCAATCATCAAACCTCAATCCTCAGTCCTCAAACCTCAATGCTGAATCCTCAATCCTGAATACTCAATCTTCAGCACTCAGTCCTCAACAATCGGTTGTCAATCCTCAATCCTCAATAGAATATCATCAATTCACAGTTTTCAATACTCAATACTCAATCTGCAAACTTTAAATCTCTATCCACAAGCATCAATTCTCATCACTCAACCCTCAACACTCAGTCTTCAGTCCTCAATCATCAATCCTCAATCCTCAATCCTCATTCTTCAATCCTCAATACCCAATCCTCAATCTTCAATCCTCAATCCTCAATCCTGAATTCTCAATCCTCAATCCTCAATCCTCAGACCTCAAACAGCAATACTCATCCCTCAGTCCTCGTCCTCAGTCCACAACCGTCAACCCTGAATCCTCAATCCTCAAACCTCAATCCACAACCGTCAGTCCTCAGTCCTCAAACCTCAATCCTGAATCCTCAATCCTGAATCCTCAATCTTCAGCACTCAGTCCTCAATCCTCGGTCCTCAATCCTCAATCGCCAATCTCCGATCCTGAATACTCAGTCTTCAATCCTCAATCCTCAATCCTCAATCCTCAATCCTCAATCCTGAACCTTCATTCCTCAATACTCAGTCTTCAATCCTCCATCCTCAATCCTCAATCCTCAATCCTCAATCTTCAATCGTCATGCTTCAATCCTCAATACTCAATATTCAATCCTGAATCCTCAATCCTCATTCCTCAATCTTCATTCTTCAATCCTCGATACCCAATCCTCAATCTTCAATCCTCAATCCTCAATCCTCAACTTTCAATACTCAATCCTCAGTCCTCAGTCCTCAAACCTCAATCCTCAACCCTCAACCCTTCATGCTCAATCCTCAATCATCAATCTTCAATCCTCAAGCCCCAATCCTCGAGCCTCAATCCTCAATCCTCAATCCTCAGTCCTCTAACCTCAATCCTGAATCCTCAATCCTGAACCCTCAATCTTCAGAACTCAGACCTCAACAATCAGACGTCAATCCTCAATCCTCAATAGAATATCATCAATTCACAGTTTTCAATACTCAATACTCAATCTGCAATCTTCAAATCTCTATTCACAAACATCAATTCTCATCACTCAACCCTCAACACTCAGTCCCCAATGCTAAATCTTCAATCCTCAATACTCAATCCTCAATCTTCAATCCTCAACCTTCAATCCTCAATACTCAATTTTCAATCCTCAATCCTCAATACCCAATCCTCAATCTTCAATCCTCAACCCTCAATCCTCAACTCTCAATCCTCAATCCTCAGTCCTCAGTCCTCAAACCTCAATCCTCAACCCTCAGCCCTCATCCTCAATCCTCAATCCTCAATCTTCAATCGTCAAGCCTCAATCCTCAACCCTCAATCCTCAATCCTCAATCCTCAATCCTCAATCCTCAATCCTCAATCCTCAGTCTTCAATCCTCAATACTCAATCTTCAATCCTCAATCCTCAATCCTCAACCCTCAAGCCTCAATCCTCAATCTTCAATCCTCAATACTCAATCTGCAATCCTCAATCCTCAATCCTCAACCTTAATCTTCAATCCTCAACACTCAATCTTCAATCCTCAATCCTCAATCCTCAATCCTCAATCCTCAGTCCTCACTCGTCAAACCTCAATCCTCAACCCTCAGCCCTCATCCTCAATCCTCAATCCTCAATCCTAAAACCTCAATCCTCAACCCTCAATCCTCAATCCTCAATCCTCAATCGTCAATCTTCAATCCTCAATTCTCAATCTTCAATCCTCGATCCTCCATCCTCAATCCTCAATCCTCATTCTTCAATCCACAATGCCCAATCCTCAATCTTCAATCCTCAATCCTCAATCCTGAATCCTCAATCCTCTGTCCTCAATCCTCAATCTTCAATCCTCAGTCCCAAATCCTCAATCTTCAATACTCGATCCTCAATCCTCAATCTTCAATGCTCAATACTCAATTTTCAATCCTCAATCCTCAATCCTCAATCCTCAATCCTCATTTTTCAATCCTCAATACCCAATCCTCAATCTTCAATCGTCAATCCTCAATCCACAATTCTCAATCCTCAATCCTCAACCCTCAGACCTCAAACATCAATACTCAACCCTCAGTCCTCGTCCGCAATCCACAACCCTCAATCCTCAATCCTCAATCTTAAATTCTCAATCCTCAATCCTCAATTCTCAATCCTCAATCCTCAGTCCTCAAACCTCAATCCTGTATCCTCAATCCTGAATCCTCAATCTTCAGCCCTCAGTCCTCAACAATCAGTTGTCAATCCTCAATCCTCAATAGAATATCATCAATTAACAGTTTTAAATACTCAATACTCAATCTGCAATCTTCAAATCTCTATCCACAAACATCAATACTCATCACTCAACCCTCAACACTCAGTCTTCAGCCCTCAATCCTCAGTACTCAATCCTCAATCCTCATTCTTCAATCCTCAATACCCAATCCTCAATCTTCAATCCTCAATCCTCAATCCTCATTTGACAATCCTCAATCCTCAATCCTCAGTTCTCAAACAGCAATACTCAACCCTCAGTCCTCGTCCTCAATCCGCAACCATCAATCCTCAATCCTCAACCTTCAATCATCAATATTCAATCTTCTGTCCTCAATCCTCAATCCTCAATCCTCAATCCTCAAGCCCCAATCCTCGAGCCTCAATCCTCAATCCTCAATCCTCAGTCCTCTAACCTCAATCCTGAATACTCAATCCTGAACCCTCAATCTTCAGACCTCAGACCTCAACAGTCAGACGTCAATCCTCAATCCTCAATAGAATATCATCAATTCACAGTTTTCAATACTCAATACTCAATCTGCAATCTTCAAATCTCTATTCACAAACATCAATACTCATCACTCAACCCTCAACCCTCAGTCCCCAATGCTCAATCTTCAATCCTCAATCCTCAATACTCAATCCTCAATCCTCAACATTCAATCCTCAATACTCAATTTTCAATCCTCAATCCTCAATCCTCAATCCTCAATCCTCTATCCTCAATCGTCAGTCTTCAATCCTCAATACTCAACCTTTAATCCTCAATACTCAATCCTCAATCCTCAATCTTCAATCCTCAATCCTCAATCCTCAACATTCAATCCTCAATACTCAATTTTCAATCCTCAATCCTCAATCCTCAATCCTCAATCCTCAATCCTCTATCCTCAATCGTCAGTCTTCAATCCTCAATACTCAACCTTTAATCCTCAATACTCAATCCTCAATCCTCATTCTTCAATCCTCAATACCCAATCCTCAATCTTCAATCCTCAATCCTCAATCTTCAATCCTCAATACTCAATCTGCAATCCTCAATCCTCAGTCCTCACTCCTCAATCCTCATTCTTCAATCCTCAATACCGAATACTCAATCTTCAATCCTCAATCCTCAATCCTCAATTCTCAATCCTCAATCCTCAATCCTCAGACTTCAAACATCAATACTCAGCCCTCAGTCCTCGTCCTCAATCCACAACACTCAATCCTCAATCCTCAATCTACAATCATTAATATTCATTCTTCAATTCTCAATCCTCAATCCTCAATCCACAACCCTCAATCCTCAATCCTCAAACCTCATTACCCAATCCTCAATTCTCAATCCGCAATCCTCAATCCTGAATCCTCAATCTTCAGCCCTGAGTCCTCATCAATCAGTTGTCAATCCTCAATCCTCAATAGAATATCCTCAACTCACAGTTTTCAATACTCTATACTCAATCTGCAATCCTCATATCTCTATCCACAAACATCAATTCTCATCACTCAACCCTCAATACTCAGTCCCCAATCCTCAATCTTCAACCCTCAATCCTCAATCTTCAACCCTCAATCCTCAATCCTCAATCCTCAATCCTCATTCTTCAATCCTCAATACTCAATCGTCAATCTCGAATCCTGAATACTCAATCTTCAATCCTGAATCCTCAATCCTCAATCCTCAGACCTCAAACATCAATACTCAACACTCAGTCATCGTCCTCAATCCACAACCCTCAATCCTCAATCCTCAATCTTCAATCCTCAATCCTCAATCCTCAATCCTCAATCCTCAATCCTCAGTCCTCAAACCTCAATCCTGAATCCTCAATCCTGAATCCTCAATCTTCAGCCCTCAGTCCTCTACAATCAGTTGTCAATCCTCAATCCTCAATAGAATATAATCAATACACAGCTTTCATTACTCAATACTCAATCTGCAATCTTCAAATCTGTATCCACAAATATTAATTCTTATCACTCAACCCACAACACTCAGTCCCCAATCCTCAATATTCAATCCTCAATCCTCAACCCTCAATCCACAATCCTCAACCTTCAATCTTCAATACTCGATCTTCAATGCTCATTCCTCAATCCTCAATACTCAATCCTCAATCCCCAATCCTCATTCTTCAATCCTCAATACCCAATCCTCAATCTTCAAACCTCAATCCTCAATCCTCAATTCTCAATCCTCAATCCTCAGGCGTCAGACCTCAAGCCTTAATCCTCAACCCTCAGCCCTCATCCTCAATCCTCAATCCTCAATCCTCAATCCTCAATCCTCAATATTCAATCCTCAATACTCAATCTTCAATCCTCGATCCTCAGTCCTCAATCTTCAATCCTCAATGCTCAATCCTCAATCCTCAATCCTCAGACCTCAATCCTCAATCCTCAATCCTCAAACCTCAATCCTCAACGTCAGTCCTCGTCCTCAAACCTCAACCCTCAATACTCAATCCTCAATCTTCAATCATCAATACTCAATCTTCAATCCTCAATCCTCAATCCTCAATACTCAATCCTCAATCCTCAATATTCAACGCACAACACTCAACCATAAATCCTCAAGACGCAACCATCAGTCCTCAATTCTCAATACTCAATAGAATATCCTGAATTCTCATGGTTCCATACTCAATCCACGAAGTTCAATAATCAAATCTCAATCCTCAAACATCAATCCTCAACACTCAATCCTCAATACTCAGTCCTCTCTCTTCAATCCTCCATCCCCAATCCTCAATCCTCAAGCGTCAATCCTCAATCCTCAATCATCAAACCTCAATCCTCAGTCCTCAAACCTCAATGCTGAATCCTCAATCCTGAATACTCAATCTTCAGCACTCAGTCCTCAACAATCGGTTGTCAATCCTCAATCCTCAATAGAATATCATCAATTCACAGTTTTCAATACTCAATACTCAATCTGCAAACTTTAAATCTCTATCCACAAGCATCAATTCTCATCACTCAACCCTCAACACTCAGTCTTCAGTCCTCAATCATCAATCCTCAATCCTCAATCCTCATTCTTCAATCCTCAATACCCAATCCTCAATCTTCAATCCTCAATCCTCAATCCTCAATTCTCAATCCTCAATCCTCAATCCTCAGACCTCAAACAGCAATACTCATCCCTCAGTCCTCGTCCTCAGTCCACAACCGTCAACCCTGAATCCTCAATCCTCAAACCTCAATCCACAACCGTCAGTCCTCGTCCTCAAACCTCAACCCTCAATCCTCAATCCTCAATCCTCAATCATCAATCCTCAATTCTCAGTCCTCAATCCTCAATCCTCAATCCTCAATACTCAATCCTCAATCCTCTGTCCTCAAACCTCAATCCTGAATCCTCAATCCTGAATCCTCAATCTTCAGCTCTCAGTCCTCAAAAATCAATTGTCAATCCTCAATCCTCAATAGAATATCCTCGATTCACTGTTTTCAATACTCAATCCCCATTCTTCAATCTTCAAATCTCAATCCACAAACATCAATCCTCATCACTCAACCATTCACACTCAGTCCTCAATCTTCAATCCTCAATCCTCAATCCTCAATATTCAATCCTAAATCATCAATCCTCAATTCTGAATCCTCAATCCTCAATCCTCAGACTTCAAACATCAATACTCAGCCCTCAGTCCTCGTCCTCAATCCACAACCCTCAATCCTCAATCCTCAATCTTCAATCATTAATATTCAATCTTCAATCCTCAATCCTCAATCCTCAATCCTCAACCCTCAATCCTCAATCCTCAATCCCCAATACCCAATCCTCAGTCCTCAGTCCTCAAACCTCAATCCTGAATCCTCAATCCTGAATCCTCAATCTTCAGCCCTGAGTCCTCAACAATCAGTTGTCAATCCTCAATCCTCAATAGAATATCCTCAATTCACAGTTTCCAATACTGAATACTCAATCCGCAATCTTCAGATCTCTATCCGCAAACATCAATTCTCATCACTCAACCCTCAACACTCAGTCTTCAATCCTCAATCCTCAATCCTCAATCCTCAATCCTCATTCTTCAATCCTCAACACCCAATCCTCAATCTTCAATCCTCAAGCCTCAGTCCGCAATTCTCAATCCTCGATCCTCAATCCTCAGACCTCAAACATCAATACTCAACCCTCAGTCCTCGTACACAATCCGCAACCCTCAATCCTCGATCCTCAATCTTCAATCATCAATATTCAACCTTCAATCCTCAATCCTCAATCCTCAATACTCAATCCTCAATCCTCAATCCTCAATGTTCAATCCTCAATACCCAATCCTCAATCTTCAATCCTCAATCCTCAATCCTCAATCCTCAATCCTCAATCCACAGTCTTCAATCCTCGATACTCAATCCTCAATCCTCAATCCTCATTGTTCAATCCTCAGTACCCAATCCTCAATCTTCAATGATCAATCCTCAATCCTCAATTCTCAATCCTCAATCCTCAACCCTCAGACCTCAAACATCAATACTCAACCCTCAGTCCTCGTACGCAATCCACAACCCTCAATCCTCAATCCTCAATCTTCAATCCTCAATCCTCAATCCTCAATCCTCAATCCTCAATCCTCAGTCCTCAAACCTCAATCCCGAATCCTCAATCCTGAATCCTCAATCTACAGCCCTCAGTCCTCAACAGTCAGTTGTGAACTCTCAATCCTCAATAGAATATCCTCAATTCACAGGTTTCAATAGTCAATAATCAACCTGCAATCTTCAAATCTCTGTCCACAAACGTCAACTCTCTTCACTCAACCCTCAACACTCAGTCCCCAATCCTCAATCTTCAATCCTCAAACCTCAATCCTCAATCCTCAATCCTCAATCTTCAATCCTCAATACTCAATCTTCAATCCTCAATCCTCAATCCTCGGTCGTCAATACTCAATCGTCAATCTCCAATCCTGAATACTCAATCTTCAATCCTCAATCCTCAATCCTCAAACCTCAATCCTCAATCCTCAACCTTCATTCCTCAATACTCAGTCTTCAATACTCCATCCTCAATCCTCAATCCTCAATCCTCAACCCTCAATCGTCAACCCTCAAGCCTCAATACTCAATCCTCAATCCTCAACCCTCAATCCTCAATCCTCAGTCTTCAATCCTCAGTACTCAATCTTCAATCCTCAATCCTCAATCCTCAACCCTCAATCCTCAATCCTCAACCTTCAATCCTCAATACTCAATCTGCAATCCTCAATCTTAATCTTCAATCCTCAACACTCAATCTTCAATCCTCAATCCTCAATCCTCAATCCTCAATCCTCAGTCCTCAGTCGTCAAACCTCAATCCTCAACCCTCAGCCCTCACCCTCAATCCTCAATCCTCAATCCTCAATCCTCAATCCTCAATCCTCAATCCTCAATCCTCAATCCTCAATCCTCAATCCTCAATCGTCAATCTTCAATCCTCAATACTCAGTCTTCAATCCTCGATCCTCCATCCTCAATCGTCAATCCTCATTCTTCAATCCACAATGCCCAATCCTCAATCTTCAATCATCAATCTTAAATTGTCAATCCTCAATCCTCAATTCTCAATCCTCAATCCTCAGTCCTCAAACCTCAATCCTGTATCCTCAATCCTGAATCCTCAATCTTCAGCCCTCAGTCCTGAACAATCAGTTGTCAATCCTCAATCCTCAATAGAATATCATCAATTAACAGTTTTCAATACTCAATACTCAATCTGCAATCTTCAAATCTCTATCCACAATCATCAATACTCATCACTCAACCCTCAACACTCAGTCTTCAGCCCTCAATCCTCAGTACTCAATCCTCAATCCTCATTCTTCAATCCTCAATACCCAATCCTCAATCTTCAATCCTCAATCCTCAATCCTCATTTGACAATCCTCAATCCTCAATCCTCAGTTCTCAAACAGCAATACTCAACCCTCAGTCCTCGTCCTCAATCCGCAACCATCAATCCTCAATCCTCAACCTTCAATCATCAATATTCAATCTTCTGTCCTCAATCCTCAATCCTCAATCTTCAATCCTCAACCCTCAATGTTCAATCCGCAATACCCAATGCTCAATCTTCAATCCTCGATCCTCAATCCTCAATCCTGAATCCTCAATCTTCAATCCTCAATACTCAATCTTCAATCCTCAATCCTCAATTCTCAATGCTCAACCCTCAATCCTCAATCCTCAATCTTCAATCCTCAATACTCAATCTGCAATCCTCAATCCTCAGTCCTCACTCCTCAATCCTCATTCTTCAATCCTCAATACCGAATACTCAATCTTCAATCCTCAATCCTCAATCCTCAATTCTCAATCCTCAATCCTCAATCCTCAGACTTCAAACATCAATACTCAGCCCTCAGTCCTCGTCCTCAATCCACAACACTCAATCCTCAATCCTCAATCTACAATCATTAATATTCATTCTTCAATCCTCAATCCTCTATCCTCAATCCACAACCCTCAATCCTCAATCCTCAAACCTCAATACACAATCCTCAATCTTCAATCCTCAATCCTCAATCCTCAATTCTCAATCCTCAATCCTCAATCCTCAGACCTCAAACAGCAATACTCATCCCTCAGTCCTCGTCCTCAGTCCACAACCGTCAATCGTGAATCCTCAATCCTCAATCCTCAATCCTCAATCCTCAATCCTCATTGTTCAATCCTCAATACCCAATCCTCAATCTTCAATCCTCAATCCTCAATCCCCAATTCTCAATCCTCAATCCTCAATCCTCAATCCTCAATCCTCAGTCCTCAAACCTCAATCCTGAATCCTCAATCCTGAATCCTCAATCTTCAGCACACAGTCCTCAATCCTCGGTCCTCAATCCTCAATCGTCAATCTCCGATCCTGAATACTCAGTCTTCAATCCTCAATCCTCAATCCTCAATCCTCAATCCTCAATCCTCAACCTTCATTCCTCAATACTCAGTCTTCAATCCTCAAGCCCCAATCCTCGAGCCTCAATCCTCAATCCTCAATCCTCAGTCCTCTAACCTCAATCCTGAATACTCAATCCTGAACCCTCAATCTTCAGACCTCAGACCTCAACAGTCAGACGTCAATCCTCAATCCTCAATAGAATATCATCAATTCACAGTTTTCAATACTCAATACTCATTCTGCAATCTTCAAATCTCTATTCACAAACATCAATACTCATCACTCAACCCTCAACCCTCAGTCCCCAATGCTCAATCCTCAATCCTCAATCCTCAATCCTCAATCCTCAATCGTCAATCCTCAATCATCAATCCTCAATCTTCAATACTCAATCCTCAATCCTCAATCCTCAATCCTCAATAACACTGTTCAACACGGGTCTGATTTTGTAAGCGTGAATAAACATTTCCTATAGATTTCGACGTGCTGATTACGAATCTGCAAACCGTTTTTTTCCAGAACGTACAGTTTTTGAAAAAATCAATTTTGAAAAAAATGACAAATTTTCAACTTTGGGATTTTTCTGTGCTTTTGCCGTAGTAGTTATTTAGTTGCTCTTTGCACGAAATGATTCTGTGGACTCTCCCGAATAAAATAATATAAATAGTTATTAGATTATAAACATCGAAATAGGTTTAAATAACAATTAAAGTAAAAAGGACACCTAAAACGCACCCATTTTTGCTGATATTTTTCACTTTATTTCAAAAGGTAAGGGTCTAGGAGAAAATTTGACTATACCACGCGATAGAGCAAACCTTTCTACTGAGGAAAGCATCAAGCGAATGTTCAAAATTATTTTTGTTTTCAATATAGAAATAAAATAGTTTGGCGAAACGCGCGGCGGCGACAGTGGTACTCAATGACGTCAATGCGTATAGGGTCCGCGGAACGGCAGGCGATAGGCGAGGCGTCCACCAGCGCGCGCCGCCGTAATTGAGTACCACTGTCGCCGCCGCGCGTTTCGTCAAACTATTTTATTTCTATATTGAAAACAAAAATAATTTTGGACATTCGCCTGATGCCTTCCTTAGTAGAAAGGTTAGCTCTATCGCGTGGTATATTCAAATTTTCTCCTAGACCCTTACTTTGTGAAAGAAAGTGAAAAATATCAGCAAAAATGGGTGCGTTTTGGGTGTCCTTTTCATTTTAATTGTTATTTAAACCTATTTCGATGTTTATAATCTAATACCTATTTATATTATTTTATTCAGGAGAGTTCATAGAATCATTTCGTGCAAAGAGCAACTAAATAACTACTACGGCAAAAGCACAGAAAAATCCCAAAGTTGAAAATTTGTCATTTTTTTCAAAATTGATTTTTTCAAAAACTGTACGTTCTGGAAAAAAACGGTTTGCAGATTCGTAATCAGCATGTTGAAATCTATAAGAAATGTTTATTCACGTTTACAAAATCGAAAAAAAGTGAAAATTTGTTGAACAGTGTAATCAACCATCAATCCTCAATTCTCAATACTCAATAGAATATCCTGAATTCTCAGTGTTCTATACTCAAACCTCAATCCTCAACACTCAGCCCTCACTCTCAATCCTCAATCCACAATCCTCAAACTTCAATCCCCAACCGTCAGTCGTCGTCCTCAATCCTCAACCCTCAATCCTCCATCCTCCCATCTTCAATCATTAATACTCAATCTTCAATCCTCAATCCTCAATCCTCAATGCTCAATCCTCAATCCTCAATATTCAACAGTCATCAATCAACCATCAATCCTCAATACTCAATCATCAATCCTCAATTCTCAATACTCAAGATAATATCCTGAATTCTCGTGGTTCAATACTCAATCCACAATGTTCAATAATCAAATCTCAATCCTCAAACATCAATACTCAACACTCAACCCTCAACACTCGGTCCTCTCTCTTCAATCCTCCATCCTCAACCCTCAATCCTCAAGCGTCAATCCTCAATCCTCAGACCTCAAACATCAATACTCAACCTTCAGTCCTCGTCCTCAATCCACAACACTCAATCCTCGATCCTCAATCTTCAATCATCAATATTCAATATTCAATCCTCAATCCTCAATCCTCAATACTCAATCCTCAATCCTCAATGTTCAATCCTCAATACCCAATCCTCAATCTTCAATCCTCAATCCTCAATCCTCAATCCTCAATCCTCAGTCCTCAAACCTCAATCCTGAATCCTCAATCCTGAATCCTCAATCTTCAGCCCTCAGTCCTCAACAGTCAGTTGTCAACTCTCAATCCTCAATAGAATATCCTCAATTCACAGGTTTCAGTAGTCAATAATCAACCTGCAATCTTCAAATCTCTATCCACAAACGTCAACTCTCTTCACTCAACCCTCAACACTCAGTCCCCAATCCTCAATCTTCAATCCTCAAACCTCAATCCTCAATCCTCAATTCTCAATCTTCAATCCTCAATACTCAATCTTCAATCCTCAATCCTCAATCCTCGGTCCTCAATCCTCAATCGTCAATCTCCAATCCTGAATACTCAATCTTCAATCCTCAATCCTCAATCCTCAAACTTCAATCCTCAATCCTCAACCTTCATTCCTCAATACTCAGTCTTCAATCCTCCATCCTCAATCCTCAATCCTCAATCCTCAACCCTCAATCGTCAACCCTCAAGCCTCAATCCTCAATCCTCAATCCTCAATCCTCAATCCTCAATCCTCAGTCTTCAATCCTCAATACTCAATCTTCAATCCTCAATCCTCAATCCTCAACCCTCAATCCTCAATCCTCAACCTTCAATCCTCAATACTCAATCTGCAATCCTCAATCCTCAATCCTCAATCTTAATCTTCGATCCTCAACACTCAATCTTCAATCCTCAATCCTCAATCCTCAATCCTCAATCCTCAGTCCTCAGTCCTCAAACCTCAATCCTCAACCCTCAGCCCTCATCCTCAATCGTCAATCCTCAATCCTCAATCCTCAATCCTCAATCCTCAATCCTCAAACCTCAATCCTCAATCGTCAATCTTCAATCCTCAATACTCAATCTTCAATCCTCGATCCTCCATCCTCAATCCTCAATCCTCATTCTTCAATCCACAATGCCCAATCCTCAATCTTCAATCCTCAATCCTCAATCCTGAATCCTCAATCCTCAATCCTCAATCCTCAATCTTCAATCCTCAGTCTCAAATCCTCAATCTTCAATACTCAATCCTCAATCCTCAATCTTCAATGCTCAATACTCAATTTTCAATCCTCAATCCTCAATCCTCAATCCTCAATCCTCATTCTTCAATCCTCAACACCCAATCCTCAATCTTCAATCGTCAATCCTCAATCCTCAATTCTCAATCCTCAATCCTCAACCCTCAGACCTCAAACATCAATACTCAACCCTCAGTCCTCGTCCGCAATCCACAACCCTCAATCCTCAATCCTCAATCTTCAATACTCAATCCTCAATCCTCAATACTCAATCCTCAATCCTCAATCCTCAGTCCTCAAACCTCAATCCTGTATCCTCAATCCTGAATCCTCAATCTTCAGCCCTCAGTCCTCAACAATCAGTTGTCAATCCTCAATCCTCAATAGAATATCATCAATTCACAGTTTTCAATACTCAATACTCAATGTGCAATCTTCAAATCTCTATCCACAAACATCAATACTCATCACTCAACCCTCAACACTCAGTCTTCAGTCCTCAATCATCAGTGCTCGATCCTCTATCCTCATTCTTCAATCCTCAATACCCAATCCTCAGTCTTCAATCCTCAATCCTCAATCCTCAATTGTCAATCCTCAATCCTCAATCCTCAGACCTCAAACAGCAATACTCAACCCTCAGTCCTCGTCCTCAATCCACAACAATCAATCCTCAATCCTCAACCTTCAATCATCAATATTCAATCTTCTGTCCTCAATCCTCAAACCTCAATCCTCAACCCTCAGCCCTCATGCTCAATCCTCAATCATCAATCTTCAATCCTCAAGCCCCAATCCTCGAGCCTCAATCCTCAATCCTCAATCCTCAGTCCTCTAACCTCAATCCTGAATCCTCAATCCTGAACCCTCAATCTTCAGAACTCAGACCTCAACAATCAGACGTCAATCCTCAATCCTCAATAGAATATCATCAATTCACAGTTTTCAATACTCAATACTCAATCTGCAATCTTCAAATCTCTATTCACAAACATCAATTCTCATCACTCAACCCTCAACACTCAGTCCCCAATGCTAAATCTTCAATCCTCAATCCTCAATCCTCAATCCTCAATCCTCAACCTTCAATCCTCAATACTCAATTTTCAATCCTCAATCCTCAATACCCAATCCTCAATCTTCAATCCTCAACCCTCAATCCTCAACTCTCAATCCTCAATCCTCAGTCCTCAGTCCTCAAACCTCAATCCTCAACCCTCAGCCCTCATCCTCAATCCTCAATCCTCAATCTTCAATCGTCAAGCCTCAATCCTCAATCCTCAATCCTCAATCCTCAATCCTCAATCCTCAATCCTCAATCCTCAATCCTCAATCCTCAGTCTTCAATCCTCAATACTCAATCTTCAATCCTCAATCCTCAATCCTCAACCCTCAATCCTCAATCCTCAATCTTCAATCCTCAATACTCAATCTGCAATCCTCAATCCTCAATCCTCAACCTTAATCTTCAATCCTCAACACTCAATCTTCAATCCTCAATCCTCAATCCTCAATCCTCAATCCTCAATCCTCAGTCCTCAGTCGTCAAACCTCAATCCTCAACCCTCAGCCCTCATCCTCAATCCTCAATCCTCAATCCTCAAACCTCAATCCTCAACCCTCAATCCTCAATCCTCAATCCTCAATCGTCAATCTTCAATCCTCAATTCTCAATCTTCAATCCTCGATCCTCCATCCTCAATCCTCAATCCTCATTCTTCAATCCACAATGCCCAATCCTCAATCTTCAATCCTCAATCCTCAATCCTGAATCCTCAATCCTCTGTCCTCAATCCTCAATCTTCAATCCTCAGTCCCAAATCCTCAATCTTCAATACTCGATCCTCAATCCTCAATCTTCAATGCTCAATGCTCAATTTTCAATCCTCAATCCTCAATCCTCAATCCTCAATCCTCATTTTTCAATCCTCAATACCCAATCCTCAATCCTCAATCGTCAATCCTCAATCCACAATTCTCAATCCTCAATCCTCAACCCTCAGACCTCAAACATCAATACTCAACCCTCAGTCCTCGTCCGCAATCCACAACCCTCAATCCTCAATCCTCAGTCTTAAATTCTCAATCCTCAATCCTCAATTCTCAATCCTCAATCCTCAGTCCTCAAACCTCAACCCTGTATCCTCAATCCTGAATCCTCAATCTTCAGCCCTCAGTCCTCAACAATCAGTTGTCAATCCTCAATCCTCAATAGAATATCATCAATTAACAGTTTTCAATACTCAATACTCAATCTGCAATCTTCAAATCTCTATCCACAAACATCAATACTCATCACTCAACCCTCAACACTCAGTCTTCAGCCCTCAATCCTCAGTACTCAATCCTCAATCCTCATTCTTCAATCCTCAATACCCAATCCTCAATCTTCAATCCTCAATCCTCAATCCTCATTTGACAATCCTCAATCCTCAATCCTCAGTTCTCAAACAGCAATACTCAACCCTCAGTCCTCGTCCTCAATCCGCAACCATCAATCCTCAATCCTCAACCTTCAATCATCAATATTCAATCTTCTGTCCTCAATCCTCAATCCTCAATCCTCAATCCTCAACCCTCAATGTTCAATCCGCAATACCCAATGCTCAATCTTCAATCCTCGATCCTCAATCCTCAATCCTGAATCCTCAATCTTCAATCCTCAATACTCAATCTTCAATCCTCAATCCTCAATTCTCAATGCTCAACCCTCAATCCTCAATCCTCAATCTTCAATCCTCAATACTCAATCTGCAATCCTCAATCCTCAGTCCTCACTCCTCAATCCTCATTCTTCAATCCTCAATACCGAATACTCAATCTTCAATCCTCAATCCTCAATCCTCAATTCTCAATCCTCGATCCTCAATCCTCAGACTTCAAACATCAATACTCAGCCCTCAGTCCTCGTCCTCAATCCACAACACTCAATCCTCAATCCTCAATCTACAATCATTAATATTCATTCTTCAATGCTCAATCCTCTATCCTCAATCCAAAACCCTCAATCCTCAATCCTCAAACCTCAATACACAATCCTCAATCTTCAATCCTCAATCCTCAATCCTCAATTCTCAATCCTCAATCCTCAATCCTCAGACCTCAAACAGCAATACTCATCCCTCAGTCCTCGTCCTCAGTCCACAACCGTCAATCGTGAATCCTCAATCCTCAATCCTCAATCCTCAATCCTCAATCCTCATTGTTCAATCCTCAATACCCAATCCTCAATCTTCAATCCTCAATCCTCAATCCCCAATTCTCAATCCTCAATCCTCAATCCTCAATCCTCAATTCTCAATCCTCAATCCTCAGGCGTCAGACCTCAAGCCTTAATCCTCAACCCTCAGCCCTTATCCTCAATCCTCAATCCTCAATCCTCAATCCTCAATCTTCAATCCTCAATACTCAATCTTCAATCCTCGATCCTCAGTCCTCAATCTTCAATCCTCAATGCTCAATCCTCAATCCTCAATCCTCAGTCCTCAATCCTCAATCCTCAATCCTCAAACCTCAATCCTCAACGTCAGTCCTCGTCCTCAAACCTCAACCCTCAATACTCAATCCTCAATCTTCAATCATCAATACTCAATCTTCAATCCTCAATCCTCAATCCTCAATACTCAGTCCTCAATCCTCAATATTCAACGCACAACACTCAACCATAAATCCTCAAGACGCAACCATCAATCCTCAATTCTCAATACTCAATAGAATATCCTGAATTCTCATGGTTCAATACTCATCCACGAAATTCAATAATCAAATCTCAATCCTCAAACATCAATCCTCAACACTCAATCCTCAATACTCACTCCTCTCTCTTCAATCCTCCATCCCCAATCCCCAATCCTCAAGCGTCAATTCTCAATCCTCAATCATCAAACCTCAATCCTGAATCCTCAATCCTGAATACTCAATCTTCAGCCCTCAGTCCTCAACAATCGGTTGTCAATCCTCAATCCGCAATAGAATATCATCAATTCACAGTTTTCAATACTCAATACTCAATGTGCAATCTTCAAATCTCTATCCACAAACATCAATACTCATCACTCAACCCTCAACACTCAGTCTTCAGTCCTCAATCATCAGTGCTCGATCCTCTATCCTCATTCTTCAATCCTCAATACCCAATCCTCAGTCTTCAATCCTCAATCCTCAATCCTCAATTGTCAATCCTCAATCCTCAATCCTCAGACCTCAAACAGCAATACTCAACCCTCAGTCCTCGTCCTCAATCCACAACAATCAATCCTCAATCCTCAACCTTCAATCATCAATATTCAATCTTCTGTCCTCAATCCTCAAACCTCAATCCTCAACCCTCAGCCCTCATGCTCAATCCTCAATCATCAATCTTCAATCCTCAAGCCCCAATCCTCGAGCCTCAATCCTCAATCCTCAATCCTCAGTCCTCTAACCTCAATCCTGAATCCTCAATCCTGAACCCTCAATCTTCAGAACTCAGACCTCAACAATCAGACGTCAATCCTCAATCCTCAATAGAATATCATCAATTCACAGTTTTCAATACTCAATACTCAATCTGCAATCTTCAAATCTCTATTCACAAACATCAATTCTCATCACTCAACCCTCAACACTCAGTCCCCAATGCTAAATCTTCAATCCTCAATCCTCAATCCTCAATCCTCAATCCTCAACCTTCAATCCTCAATACTCAATTTTCAATCCTCAGTCCTCAATACCCAATCCTCAATCTTCAATCCTCAACCCTCAATCCTCAACTCTCAATCCTCAATCCTCAGTCCTCAGTCCTCAAACCTCAATCCTCAACCCTCAGCCCTCATCCTCAATCCTCAATCCTCAATCTTCAATCGTCAAGCCTCAATCCTCAATCCTCAATCCTCAATCCTCAATCCTCAATCCTCAATCCTCAATCCTCAATCCTCAATCCTCAATCCTCAGTCCTCAGTCGTCAAACCTCAATCCTCAACCCTCAGCCCTCATCCTCAATCCTCAATCCTCAATCCTCAAACCTCAATCCTCAACCCTCAATCCTCAATCCTCAATCTTCAACCCTCAATCCTCAATCCTCAATCCTCAATCCTCAATCCTCAAACCTCAATCCTCAACGTCAGTCCTCGTCCTCAAACCTCAACCCTCAATACTCAATCCTCAATCTTCAATCATTAATACTCAATCTTCAATCCTCAATCCTCAATCCTCAATCCTCAATCCTCAATCCTCAGTCCCCAGTCCTCGATCTTCTATCCTCAATACTCAATCCTCAATCCTCAATCCTCAATCCGCAATCTTCAATCCTCAATACTCTATCTTCAATCCTCAATGCTCAATCCTCAATCCTCAATCGTCAATCCTCAATCATCAATCCTCAATCTTCAATACTCAATCCTCAATCCCCAATCCTCAACCTTCAATCCGCAATCATCAATCCTCAATCCTCAATCCTCAATCTTCAATCCTCAATACTCAATCTTCAATCCTCAATACTCAATCCTCAACCCACAATCCTCAATCCTCAATCTTCAATCATTATTATTCAATCCTCAATCCTCAATACTCAATCCCCAATCCTCAATATTCAACGCACAACCCTCAAGCATCAATCCTCAATACTCAACCATCAATCCCCAATTCTCAATACTCAATAGAATATCCTGAATTCTCATGGTTCAATATTCAATCCACAATATTCAATAATCAAATCTCAATCCTCAAACATCAATCCTCAAGACTCAGTCTTCAATCTTCAATACTCAATACTCAATCTTCAATCCTCAATCCTCAATCCTCAATCCTCAATCCTCATTCTTCAATTCTCAATACCCAATCCTCAATCTTCAACCCTCAATCCTCAGTCCTCAATCCTCAATCCTCAATCCTAATCCTCAATCTTCAATCCTCAGTCCCAAATCCTCAATCTTCAATACTCAATCCTCAATCCTCAATCTTCAATCCTCAATACTCAATCTTCAACCCTCAATCCTCAATCCTCAATCCTCAATCCTCAATCCTCATTCTTCAATCCTCAATACCCAATCCTCAATCTTCAATCATCAATCCTCAATCCTCAATCCTCAATATTCAACGCACAACCCTCAAGCATCTATCCTCAATACTCAACCATCAATCCTCAATTCTCAATACCCAATAGAATATCCTGAATTCTCATGGTTCAATATTCAATCCACAATATTCAATAATCAAATCTCAATCCTCAAACATCAATCCTCAAGACTCAATCCACAACCCTCAGTCCTCTCTCTTCACTCCTCCATCCTCAATCCTCAATCCTCAAGCGTCAATCCTCAATCCTCAATCCTCAACCCTCAATCCTCTGTCCTCAAACCTCCATCCCGAATCCTCAATCCTGAATCCTCAATCTTCAGCCATCAGTCCTCAACGATCAATTCTCAATCCTCAATCCTCAATAGAATATCCTGAATTCACAGTTTTCGATACTCAATCCTCAATTCTCAATGTTCAATCTGCAATACCCAATCCTCAATCTTCAGTCCTCAATCCTCAATCCTCAATCCTCAATCCTCGATCCTCAATCTTCAATCATCAATATTCAATCTTCAATCCTCAATCCTCAATCCTCAATACTCAATCCTCAATCCTCAGTCCTCAAACCTCAATCCTGAATCCTCAATCCTGAATCCTCAATCTGCAGATCTCAGTCCTCAAAAATCAATTGTCAATCCTCAATCCTCAATAGAATATCCTCGATTCACAGTTTTCAGTACTCAATCCCCATTCTTCAATCTTCAAATCTCAATCCACAAACATCAATCCTCATCACTCCACAATTAACCCTCAGTCCTCAATCTTCAATCCTCAATCCTCAATCCTCAATATTCAATCCTCAATCATCAATCCTCAATTCTCAATCATCAATCCTCAATCCTCAGACTTCAAACATCAATACTCAGCCCTCAGTCCTCGTCCTCAATCCACAACCCTCAATCCTCAATCCTCAATCTTCAATCATTAGTATTCAATCTTCAATCCTCAATCCTCAATCCTCAATCCTCAACCCTCAATCCTCAATCCTCAATCCCCAATACCCAATCCTCAATCCTCAGTCCTCAAACCTCAATCATGAATCCTCAATCATGAATCCTCAATCTTCAGCCCTGAGTCCTCAACAATCAGTTGTCAATCCTCAATCCTCAATAGAATATCCTCAATTCACAGTTTCCAATACTGAATACTCAATCCGCAGTCTTCAGATCTCTATCCGCAAACATCAATTCTCATCACACAACCCTCAACACTCAGTCTTCAAACCTCAATCCTCAATCCTCAATCCTCAATCCTCATTCTTCAATCCTCAACACCCAATCCTCAATCTTCAATCCTCAAGCCTCAATCCGCAATTCTCAATCCTCAATCCTCAATCCTCAGACCTCAAACATCAATACTCAACCCTCAGTCCTCGTACACAATCCGCAACCCTCAATCCTCGATCCTCAATCTTCAACCATCAATATTCAACCTTCAATCCTCAATCCTCAATCCTCAATACTCAATCATCAATACTCAATGTTCAATCCTCAATACCCAATCCTCAATCTTCAATCCTCAATCCTCAATCCTCAATCCTCAATCCTCACCCCTCAATTCTCAATCCTCATTCTTCAATCCTCAATGCCCAATCCTCAATCTTCAATCCTCAATACTCAATCCTGAATCCTCAATCCTCAATCCTCAATCCTCAGTCTTCAATCTTCAATACTCAATCCTGAATCCTCAATCCTCAATCCTCAATCCTCAGTCTTCAATCTTCAATTCTCAATACTCAATCTTCAATCCTCAATCCTCAATCCTCAATCCTCAATCCTCATTCTTCAATTCTCAATACCCAATCCTCAATCTTCAACCCTCAATCCTCAGTCGTCAATCCTCAATACTCAATCCTAATCCTCAATCTTCAATTATCAGTCCCAAATCCTCAATCTTCAATACTCAATCCTCAATCCTCAATCTTCAATCCTCAATACTCAATCTTCAACCCTCAATCCTCAAACCTCAATCCTCAATCCTCATTCTTCAAATCTCAATACCCAATCCTCAATCTTCAATCATCAATCCTCAATCCTCAATCATCAATCCTCAATCCTCAATCCCCAATCCTCAGTCCCCAGTCCTCAATCTTCTATCCTCAATACTCAATCCTCAATCCTCAATCCTCAATCCGCAATCCTCAACCCTCAATCGTCAATACTCTATCCTCAATCGTCTGTCTTCTATCCTCAATAGTCAACCTTTAATCCTCAATACCCAATCCTCAATCCTCATTCTTCAGACCTCAATACCCAATCCTCGATCTTCAATCCTCAATCATCAATCCTCAATTCTCAATCCTCAATCCTCAATCCTCAGACCTCAAACAGCAATACTCATCCCTCAGTCCTCGTCCTCAATCCACAGCCGTCAATCCTCAATCCTCAATCCTCAAACCTCAATCCTCAACCGTCAGTCCTCGTCCTCAAACCTCAACCCTCAATCCTCAATCCTCAACCTTCAATCATCAATACTGAATCTTCAATCGTCAATCCTCAATCCTCCATCCTCAATCCCCAATCCTCAATATTCAACGCACAACCCTCAAGCATCTATCCTCAATACTCAACCATCAATCCTCAATTCTCAATACTCAACAGAATATCCTGAATTCTCATGGTTCAATATTCAATCCACAATATTCAATACTCAAATCTCAATCCTCAAACATCAATCCTCAAGACTCAATCCACAACCCTCAGTCCTCTCTCTTCACTCCTCCATCCTCAATCCTCAATCCTCAAGCGTCAATCCTCAATCCTCAATCCTCAACCCTCAATCCTCTGTCCTCAAACCTCCATCCCGAATCCTCAATCCTGAATCCTCAATCTTCAGCCATCAGTCCTCAACAATCAATTGTCAATCCTCAATCCTCAATAGAATATCCTGAATTCACAGTTTTCGATACTCAATCCTCAATTCTCAATGTTCAATCCGCAATACCCAATCCTCAATCTTCAGTTCTCAATCCTCAATCCTCAATCCTCAATCCTCGATCCTCAATCTTCAATCATCAATATTCAATCTTCAGTCCTCAATCCTCAAACCTCAATACTCAATCCTCAATCCTCAGTCCTCAAACCTCAATCCTGAATCCTCAATCCTGAATCCTCAGTCTTCAGATCTCAGTCCTCAAAAATCAATTGTCAATCCTCAATCCTCAATAGAATATCCTCGATTCACAGTTTTCAATTCTCAATCCCCTTTCTTCAATCTTCAAATCTCAATCCACAAACATCAATCCTCATCACTCCACCATTAACACTCAGTCCTCAATCTTCAATCCTCAATCCTCAATCCTCAATATTCAATCCTCAATCATCAATCCTCAATTCTCAATCCTCAATCCTCAATCCTCAGACTTCAAACATCAATACTCAGCCCTCAGTCCTCGTCCTCAATCCACAACCCTCAATCCTCAATCCTCAATCTTCAATCATTAGTATTCAATCTTCAATCCTCAATCCTCAATCCTCAATCCTCAACCCTCAATCCTCAATCCTCAATCCCCAATACCCAATCCTCAATCCTCAGTCGTCAAACCTCTATCCAAAATCCTCAATCCTGAATCCTCAATCTTCAGCCCTCAGTCCTCAACCATCAATTGTCAATCCTCAATCCTCGATACAATATCCTCAATTCACAGTTTTCAATACTCGATCCCCATTCTTCAATCATCAAATCTCAATCCACAAACATCAATTCTCATCACTCAACCCTCAACACTCCGTCCTAAATCTTCAATCCTCAACCCTCAATCCTCAACCTTCAATCCTCAATACTCAATCTTCAATCCTCAATCCTCTATCCTCAATATTCAATCCTCAATACTGAACCTTCAATCCTCAATCCTCAATACTCAATCCTCAATGCTCAATGCTCAATCGTCAATCCTCAATCCCCAATCCTCAACCTTCAATCCGCAATCCTCAATCCTCAATCCTCAATCCTCAATCTTCAATCCTCAATACTCAATCTTCAATCCTCAATCCTCAATCCTCAACCCACAATCCTCAATCCTCAATCTTCAATCATTAATATTCAATCCTCAATCCTCAATACTCAATCCTCAATCCTCAATGTTCAACGCACAACACTCAACCAATCCTCGATCCTCAATCTTCAATCATCAATATTCAATCTTCAATCCTCAATCCTCAATCCTCAATACTCAATCCTCAATCCTCAGTCCTCAAACCTCAATCCTGAATCCTCAATCCTGAATCCTCAATCTTCAGATCTCAGTCCTCAAAAATCAATTGTCAATTCTCAATCCTCAATAGAATATCCTCGATTCACAGTTTTCAATACTCAATCCCCATTCTTCAATCTTCAAATCTCAATCAACAAACATCAATCCTCATCACTCCACCATTAACACTCAGTCCTCAATCTTCAATCCTCAATCCTCAACCCTCAATCCTCAATCCTTAATCCCCAATACCCAATCCTCAATCCTCAGTCCTCAAACCTCAATCCTGAATCCTCAATCCTGAATCCTCAATCTTCAGCCCTGAGTCCTCAACAATCAGTTGTCAATCCTCAATCCTCAATAGAATATCCTCAAATCACAGTTTCCAATACTGAATACTCAATCCGCAATCTTCAGATCTCTATCCGCAAACATCAATTCTCATCACTCAACCCTCAACACTCAGTCTTCAATCCTCAATCCTCAATCCTCAATCCTCAATCCTCATTCTTCAATCCTCAACACCCAATCCTAAATCTTCAATCCTCAACCCTCAATCCGCAATTCTCAATCCTCAATCCTCAATCCTCAGTCCTCAAACATCAATACTCAACCCTCAGTCCTCGTACACAATCCGCAACCCTCAATCCTCGATCCTCAATCTTCAATCATCAATATTCAACCTTCAATCCTCAATCCTCAATCCTCAATACTCAATCCTCAATCCTCAATGTTCAATCCTCATTACCCAATCCTCAATCTTCAATCCTCAATCCTCAATCCTCAATCCTCAATCCTCAATCCTCAACCCTCAATCCTCAGTCCTCAAACCTCAATTCTGAAACCTCAATCCTGTATTCACAATCTTCAACCCTCAGTCCTCAACAATCAGTTGTCAATCCTCAATCCTCAATAGAATATCCTGAATTCACATGTTTCAATACTCAATAATCAACCTGCAATCTTCAAATCTCTATCCACAAACGTCAATTCTCATCACTCAACCCCTCAACACTCAGTCCCCAACCCTCAATCTTAAATCCTCAATCCTCAATCCCCAATCCTCAGTCCTCAATCTTCAATCCTCTGTACTCAATCTTCAATCCTCAATCCTCAATCCTCGGTCCTCAATCCTCAATCGTCAATCTCCAATCCTGAATACTCAATCTTCAATTCTCAATCCTCAATCCTCAATCCTCAATCCTCAATCCTCAACCTTCATTCCTCAATACTCAGTCTTCAATCCTCCATCCTCAATCCTCAATCCTCAATCCTCAATCCTCAATCGTCAGGCTTCAATCCTCAATCCTCAATCCTCAATCCTCAATCCTCAATCCTCAATCTCTCAATCCTCAATCTTCAATCCTCAATACTCAATCTGCAATCCGCAATCCTCAGTCCTCACTCCTCAATCCTCATTCTTCAATCCTCAATACCGAATCCTCAATCTTCAATCCTCAATCTTCAATCCTCAATCCTCAATTCTCAATTCTCAATCCTCAATCCTCAATCCTCAATCCTCAATACTCAATCCTCAATCCTCATTCTTCAATCCTCAATACCCAATCCTCACTCTTCAATCCTCAATCCTCAATCCTCAGTTCTCAATTCGCACTCCGCAGGCCTCAGTCCTCAAACCTCAATCCTCAACCCTCAGCCCTCATCCTCAATCTTCAATCGACAATCCGCCATCCTCCATCTTCAATCCTCAATACTCAACATTCAATCCTCAATCATCAGTCCTCAAACCTCAATTCTGAATCCTCAATCCTGAGTCCTCAATCTTCAGCCCTCAGTCCTCAGCAATCAGTAGTCAATCCTCAGTCTTCAATAGCATATCCTCAATTCACAGTTTTCAACACTCAATACTCAATCTGCAATTTTCAAATATCTATCCACAAACATCAATTCTCATCACTCAACCCTCAACACTCAGTCCTCAATGTTCAATCCTCAATCCTCAATTCTCAATCTTCAATCCTCAATACTGAACCTTCAATCATCAATCCTCAATACTCAATCTTCAATCCTCAATCCTCAATCCTCAATCCTCAATCCTCAATCCTCAATCCTCAATCCTCATTTTTCAATCCTCAATACCCAATCCTCAATCTTCAATCCTTAATCCTCAGTCCTCAATCCTCAATCCTCAATCCTCAATCCTCAATCTTCAATCCTCAGTCCCAAATCCTCAATCTTCAATACTCAATCCTCAATCCTCAGTCTTCAATCCGCAGTCCCAAATCCTCAATCGTCAATACTCAATCCTCAATCCTCAATCTTCAATCATTAATATTCAATCTTCAATCCTCAATCCTCAATCCTCAATCCCCAACCCCCAATCCTCAATCCTCAATCCCCAATACCCAATCCTCAATCCTCAGTCCTCAAACCTCAATCCTGAATCCTCAATCCTGAATCCTCAATCTTCAGCCCTGAGTCCTCAACAATCAGTTGTCAATCCTCAATCATCAATAGTATATCCTCAACTCACAGTTTTCAATACTCAATACACAATCTGCTATCTTCAGATCTATGTCCACAAACATCAATTCTCACCACTCAACCCTCAATCCTCAGTCCCCAATCCTCAATCTTCAATCCTCAATCCTCAGCCCTCAATCCTCAATCTTAATCTTCAATTCTCAATACTCAATCTTCAATGCTCAATCCTCAATCCTCAATCCTGAATCTTCAATCCTCAATACTCAATCTTCAATCCTCAATCCTCAATCCTCAATCCTCAATCCTCAATCCTCAATCCTCAGTCTTAAATTCTCAATCCTCAATCCTCAATTCTCAATCCTCAATCCTCAGTCCTCAAACCTCAATCCTGTATCCTCAATCCTCATTCTTCAATCCTCAATACTCAATCGTCAATCTCCAATCCTGAATACTCAATCTTCAATCCTCAATCCTCAATGCTCAATCCTCAGACCTCAAACATCAATACTCAACACTCAGTCATCGTCCTCAATCCACAACCCTCAATCCTCAATCCTCAATCTCCAATCCTCAATCCTCAATCCTCAATCCTCAATCGTCAATCCTCAGTCCTCAAACCTCAATACTGAATCCTCAATCCTGAATCCTCAATCTTCAGCCCTCAGTCCTCTACAATCAGTTGTCAATCCTCAATCCTCAATAGAATATCATCAATACACAGCTTTCATTACTCAATACTCAATCTGCAATCTTCAAATCTCTATCCACAAACATTAATTCTTATCACTCAACACTCAACACTCAGTCCCCAATCCTCAATATTCAATCCTCAATCCTCAACCCTCAATCCACAATCCTCAACCTTCAATCTTCAATACCCAATCTTCAATGCTCATTCCTCAATCCTCAATCCTCAATCCTCAATCCTCAATCCTCATTCTTCAATCCTCAATCCTCAATCCTCATTCTTCAATCCTAAGTACCCAATCCTCAATCTTCAATCCTCAATCCTCAATCCTCAATTCTCAATCCTCAATCCTCAGGCGTCAGACCTCAAGCCTTAATCCTCAACCCTCAGCCCTTATCCTCAATCCTCAATCCTCAATCCTCAATCCTCAATCTTCAATCCTCAATACTCAATCTTCAATCCTCGATCCTCAGTCCTCAATCTTCAATCCTCAATGCTCAATCCTCAATCCTCAATCCTCAGTCCTCAATCCTCAATCCTCAATCCTCAAACCTCAATCCTCAACGTCAGTCCTCGTCCTCAAACCTCAACCCTCAATACTCAATCCTCAATCTTCAATCATCAATACTCAATCTTCAATCCTCAATCCTCAATCCTCAATACTCAGTCCTCAATCCTCAATATTCAACGCACAACACTCAACCATAAATCCTCAAGACGCAACCATCAATCCTCAATTCTCAATACTCAATAGAATATCCTGAATTCTCATGGTTCAATACTCAATCCACGAAATTCAATAATCAAATCTCAATCCTCAAACATCAATCCTCAACACTCAATCCTCAATACTCAGTCCTCTCTCTTCAATCCTCCATCCCCAATCCCCAATCCTCAAGCGTCAATTCTCAATCCTCAATCATCAAACCTCAATCCTGAATCATCAATCCTGAATACTCAATCTTCAGCCCTCAGTCCTCAACAATCGGTTGTCAATCCTCAATCCGCAATAGAATATCATCAATTCACAGTTTTCAATACTCAATACTCAATGTGCAATCTTCAAATCTCTATCCACAAACATCAATACTCATCACTCAACCCTCAACACTCAGTCTTCAGTCCTCAATCATCAGTGCTCGATCCTCTATCCTCATTCTTCAATCCTCAATACCCAATCCTCAGTCTTCAATCCTCAATCCTCAATCCTCAATTGTCAATCCTCAATCCTCAATCCTCAGACCTCAAACAGCAATACTCAACCCTCAGTCCTCGTCCTCAATCCACAACAATCAATCCTCAATCCTCAACCTTCAATCATCAATATTCAATCTTCTGTCCTCAATCCTCAAACCTCAATCCTCAACCCTCAGCCCTCATGCTCAATCCTCAATCATCAATCTTCAATCCTCAAGCCCCAATCCTCGAGCCTCAATCCTCAATCCTCAATCCTCAGTCCTCTAACCTCAATCCTGAATCCTCAATCCTGAACCCTCAATCTTCAGAACTCAGACCTCAACAATCAGACGTCAATCCTCAATCCTCAATAGAATATCATCAATTCACAGTTTTCAATACTCAATACTCAATCTGCAATCTTCAAATCTCTATTCACAAACATCAATTCTCATCACTCAACCCTCAACACTCAGTCCCCAATGCTAAATCTTCAATCCTCAATCCTCAATCCTCAATCCTCAATCCTCAACCTTCAATCCTCAATACTCAATTTTCAATCCTCAATCCTCAATACCCAATCCTCAATCTTCAATCCTCAACCCTCAATCCTCAACTCTCAATCCTCAATCCTCAGTCCTCAGTCCTCAAACCTCAATCCTCAACCCTCAGCCCTCATCCTCAATCCTCAATCCTCAATCTTCAATCGTCAAGCCTCAATCCTCAATCCTCAATCCTCAATCCTCAATCCTCAATCCTCAATCCTCAATCCTCAATCCTCAATCCTCAGTCTTCAATCCTCAATACTCAATCTTCAATCCTCAATCCTCAATCCTCAACCCTCAATCCTCAATCCTCAATCTTCAATCCTCAATACTCAATCTGCAATCCTCAATCCTCAATCCTCAACCTTAATCTTCAATCCTCAACACTCAATCTTCAATCCTCAATCCTCAATCCTCAATCCTCAATCCTCAGTCCTCAGTCGTCAAACCTCAATCCTCAACCCTCAGCCCTCATCCTCAATCCTCAATCCTCAATCCTCAAACCTCAATCCTCAACCCTCAATCCTCAATCCTCAATCCTCAATCGTCAATCTTCAATCCTCAATTCTCAATCTTCAATCCTCGATCCTCCATCCTCAATCCTCAATCCTCATTCTTCAATCCACAATGCCCAATCCTCAATCTTCAATCCTCAATCCTCAATCCTGAATCCTCAATCCTCTGTCCTCAATCCTCAATCTTCAATCCTCAGTCCCAAATCCTCAATCTTCAATACTCGATCCTCAATCCTCAATCTTCAATGCTCAATGCTCAATTTTCAATCCTCAATCCTCAATCCTCAATCCTCAATCCTCATTTTTCAATCCTCAATACCCAATCCTCAATCTTCAATCGTCAATCCTCAATCCACAATTCTCAATCCTCAATCCTCAACCCTCAGACCTCAAACATCAATACTCAACCCTCAGTCCTCGTCCGCAATCCACAACCCTCAATCCTCAATCCTCAGTCTTAAATTCTCAATCCTCAATCCTCAATTCTCAATCCTCAATCCTCAGTCCTCAAACCTCAATCCTGTATCCTCAATCCTGAATCCTCAATCTTCAGCCCTCAGTCCTCAACAATCAGTTGTCAATCCTCAATCCTCAATAGAATATCATCAATTAACAGTTTTCAATACTCAATACTCAATCTGCAATCTTCAAATCTCTATCCACAAACATCAATACTCATCACTCAACCCTCAACACTCAGTCTTCAGCCCTCAATCCTCAGTACTCAATCCTCAATCCTCATTCTTCAATCCTCAATACCCAATCCTCAATCTTCAATCCTCAATCCTCAATCCTCATTTGACAATCCTCAATCCTCAATCCTCAGTTCTCAAACAGCAATACTCAACCCTCAGTCCTCGTCCTCAATCCGCAACCATCAATCCTCAATCCTCAACCTTCAATCATCAATATTCAATCTTCTGTCCTCAATCCTCAATCCTCAATCCTCAATCCTCAACCCTCAATGTTCAATCCGCAATACCCAATGCTCAATCTTCAATCCTCGATCCTCAATCCTCAATCCTGAATCCTCAATCTTCAATCCTCAATACTCAATCTTCAATCCTCAATCCTCAATTCTCAATGCTCAACCCTCAATCCTCAATCCTCAATCTTCAATCCTCAATACTCAATCTGCAATCCTCAATCCTCAGTCCTCACTCCTCAATCCTCATTCTTCAATCCTCAATACCGAATACTCAATCTTCAATCCTCAATCCTCAATCCTCAATTCTCAATCCTCGATCCTCAATCCTCAGACTTCAAACATCAATACTCAGCCCTCAGTCCTCGTCCTCAATCCACAACACTCAATCCTCAATCCTCAATCTACAATCATTAATATTCATTCTTCAATGCTCAATCCTCTATCCTCAATCCACAACCCTCAATCCTCAATCCTCAAACCTCAATACACAATCCTCAATCTTCAATCCTCAATCCTCAATCCTCAATTCTCAATCCTCAATCCTCAATCCTCAGACCTCAAACAGCAATACTCATCCCTCAGTCCTCGTCCTCAGTCCACAACCGTCAATCGTGAATCCTCAATCCTCAATCCTCAATCCTCAATCCTCAATCCTCATTGTTCAATCCTCAATACCCAATCCTCAATCTTCAATCCTCAATCCTCAATCCCCAATTCTCAATCCTCAATCCTCAATCCTCAATCCTCAATTCTCAATCCTCAATCCTCAGGCGTCAGACCTCAAGCCTTAATCCTCAACCCTCAGCCCTTATCCTCAATCCTCAATCCTCAATCCTCAATCCTCAATCTTCAATCCTCAATACTCAATCTTCAATCCTCGATCCTCAGTCCTCAATCTTCAATCCTCAATGCTCAATCCTCAATCCTCAATCCTCAGTCCTCAATCCTCAATCCTCAATCCTCAAACCTCAATCCTCAACGTCAGTCCTCGTCCTCAAACCTCAACCCTCAATACTCAATCCTCAATCTTCAATCATCAATACTCAATCTTCAATCCTCAATCCTCAATCCTCAATACTCAGTCCTCAATCCTCAATATTCAACGCACAACACTCAACCATAAATCCTCAAGACGCAACCATCAATCCTCAATTCTCAATACTCAATAGAATATCCTGAATTCTCATGGTTCAATACTCAATCCACGAAATTCAATAATCAAATCTCAATCCTCAAACATCAATCCTCAACACTCAATCCTCAATACTCACTCCTCTCTCTTCAATCCTCCATCCCCAATCCCCAATCCTCAAGCGTCAATTCTCAATCCTCAATCATCAAACCTCAATCCTGAATCCTCAATCCTGAATACTCAATCTTCAGCCCTCAGTCCTCAACAATCGGTTGTCAATCCTCAATCCGCAATAGAATATCATCAATTCACAGTTTTCAATACTCAATACTCAATGTGCAATCTTCAAATCTCTATCCACAAACATCAATACTCATCACTCAACCCTCAACACTCAGTCTTCAGTCCTCAATCATCAGTGCTCGATCCTCTATCCTCATTCTTCAATCCTCAATACCCAATCCTCAGTCTTCAATCCTCAATCCTCAATCCTCAATTGTCAATCCTCAATCCTCAATCCTCAGACCTCAAACAGCAATACTCAACCCTCAGTCCTCGTCCTCAATCCACAACAATCAATCCTCAATCCTCAACCTTCAATCATCAATATTCAATCTTCTGTCCTCAATCCTCAAACCTCAATCCTCAACCCTCAGCCCTCATGCTCAATCCTCAATCATCAATCTTCAATCCTCAAGCCCCAATCCTCGAGCCTCAATCCTCAATCCTCAATCCTCAGTCCTCTAACCTCAATCCTGAATCCTCAATCCTGAACCCTCAATCTTCAGAACTCAGACCTCAACAATCAGACGTCAATCCTCAATCCTCAATAGAATATCATCAATTCACAGTTTTCAATACTCAATACTCAATCTGCAATCTTCAAATCTCTATTCACAAACATCAATTCTCATCACTCAACCCTCAACACTCAGTCCCCAATGCTAAATCTTCAATCCTCAATCCTCAATCCTCAATCCTCAATCCTCAACCTTCAATCCTCAATACTCAATTTTCAATCCTCAATCCTCAATACCCAATCCTCAATCTTCAATCCTCAACCCTCAATCCTCAACTCTCAATCCTCAATCCTCAGTCCTCAGTCCTCAAACCTCAATCCTCAACCCTCAGCCCTCATCCTCAATCCTCAATCCTCAATCTTCAATCGTCAAGCCTCAATCCTCAATCCTCAATCCTCAATCCTCAATCCTCAATCCTCAATCCTCAATCCTCAATCCTCAATCCTCAATCCTCAGTCCTCAGTCGTCAAACCTCAATCCTCAACCCTCAGCCCTCATCCTCAATCCTCAATCCTCAATCCTCAAACCTCAATCCTCAACCCTCAATCCTCAATCCTCAATCCTCAATCGTCAATCTTCAATCCTCAATTCTCAATCTTCAATCCTCGATCCTCCATCCTCAATCCTCAATCCTCATTCTTCAATCCACAATGCCCAATCCTCAATCTTCAATCCTCAATCCTCAATCCTGAATCCTCAATCCTCTGTCCTCAATCCTCAATCTTCAATCCTCAGTCCCAAATCCTCAATCTTCAATACTCGATCCTCAATCCTCAATCTTCAATGCTCAATGCTCAATTTTCAATCCTCAATCCTCAATCCTCAATCCTCAATCCTCATTTTTCAATCCTCAATACCCAATCCTCAATCTTCAATCGTCAATCCTCAATCCACAATTCTCAATCCTCAATCCTCAACCCTCAGACCTCAAACATCAATACTCAACCCTCAGTCCTCGTCCGCAATCCACAACCCTCAATCCTCAATCCTCAGCCTTAAATTCTCAATCCTCAATCCTCAATTCTCAATCCTCAATCCTCAGTCCTCAAACCTCAATCCTGTATCCTCAATCCTGAATCCTCAATCTTCAGCCCTCAGTCCTCAACAATCAGTTGTCAATCCTCAATCCTCAATAGAATATCATCAATTAACAGTTTTCAATACTCGATACTCAATCTGCAATCTTCAAATCTCTATCCACAAACATCAATACTCATCACTCAACCCTCAACACTCAGTCTTCAGCCCTCAATCCTCAGTACTCAATCCTCAATCCTCATTCTTCAATCCTCAATACCCAATCCTCAATCTTCAATCCTCAATCCTCAATCCTCATTTGACAATCCTCAATCCTCAATCCTCAGTTCTCAAACAGCAATACTCAACCCTCAGTCCTCGTCCTCAATCCGCAACCATCAATCCTCAATCCTCAACCTTCAATCATCAATATTCAATCTTCTGTCCTCAATCCTCAATCCTCAATCTTCAATCCTCAACCCTCAATGTTCAATCCGCAATACCCAATGCTCAATCTTCAATCCTCGATCCTCAATCCTCAATCCTGAATCCTCAATCTTCAATCCTCAATACTCAATCTTCAATCCTCAATCCTCAATTCTCAATGCTCAACCCTCAATCCTCAATCCTCAATCTTCAATCCTCAATACTCAATCTGCAATCCTCAATCCTCAGTCCTCACTCCTCAATCCTCATTCTTCAATCCTCAATACCGAATACTCAATCTTCAATCCTCAATCCTCAATCCTCAATTCTCAATCCTCAATCCTCAATCCTCAGACTTCAAACATCAATACTCAGCCCTCAGTCCTCGTCCTCAATCCACAACACTCAATCCTCAATCCTCAATCTACAATCATTAATATTCATTCTTCAATCCTCAATCCTCTATCCTCAATCCACAACCCTCAATCCTCAATCCTCAAACCTCAATACACAATCCTCAATCTTCAATCCTCAATCCTCAATCCTCAATTCTCAATCCTCAATCCTCAATCCTCAGACCTCAAACAGCAATACTCATCCCTCAGTCCTCGTCCTCAGTCCACAACCGTCAATCGTGAATCCTCAATCCTCAATCCTCAATCCTCAATCCTCAATCCTCATTGTTCAATCCTCAATACCCAATCCTCAATCTTCAATCCTCAATCCTCAATCCCCAATTCTCAATCCTCAATCCTCAATCCTCAATCCTCAATCCTCAGTCCTCAAACCTCAATCCTGAATCCTCAATCCTGAATCCTCAATCTTCAGCACACAGTCCTCAATCCTCGGTCCTCAATCCTCAATCGTCAATCTCCGATCCTGAATACTCAGTCTTCAATCCTCAATCCTCAATCCTCAATCCTCAATCCTCAATCCTCAACCTTCATTCCTCAATACTCAGTCTTCAATCCTCCATCCTCAATCCTCAATCCTCAATCCTCAATCCTCAATCGTCATGCTTCAATCCTCAATACTCAATATTCAATCCTCAATCCTCAATCCTCATTCCTCAATCTGCATTCTTCAATCCTCAATACCCAATCCTCAATCTTCAATCCTCAATCCTCAATCCTCAACTTTCAATACTCAATCCTCAGTCCTCAGTCCTCAAACCTCAATCCTCAACCCTCAGCCCTCATGCTCAATCCTCAATCCTCAATCTTCAATCCTCAAGCCCCAATCCTCGAGCCTCAATCCTCAATCCTCAATCCTCAGTCCTCTAACCTCAATCCTGAATACTCAATCCTGAACCCTCAATCTTCAGACCTCAGACCTCAACAGTCAGACGTCAATCCTCAATCCTCAATAGAATATCATCAATTCACAGTTTTCAATACTCAATACTCATTCTGCAATCTTCAAATCTCTATTCACAAACATCAATACTCATCACTCAACCCTCAACCCTCAGTCCCCAATGCTCAATCTTCAATCCTCAATCCTCAATCCTCAATCCTCAACATTCAATCCTCAATACTCAATTTTCAATCCTCAATCCTCAATCCTCAATCCTCAATCCTCTATCCTCAATCGTCAGTCTTCAATCCTCAATACTCAACCTTTAATCCTCAATACTCAATCCTCAATCCTCAATCTTCAATCCTCAATCCTCAGTCCTCAAACCTCAATTCTGAATCCTCAATCCTGAGTCCTCAATCTTCAGCCCTCAGTCCTCAACAATCAGTAGTCAATCCTCAATACTCAATAGAATATACTCAATTTACAGTTTTCAACACTCAATACTCAATCTGCAATCTTCAAACCTCTATCCACAAACATCAATTCTCATCACTCAACCCTCAACTCTCAGTCCTCAATGTTCAATCCTCAATCCTCAATTCTCAATCTTCAATCCTCAATACTGAATCTTCAATCATCAATCCTCAATCCTCAATCTTCAATCCTCAATCCTCAATTCTCAATGCTCAACCCTCAATCCTCAATCCTCAATCTTCAATCCTCAATACTCAATCTGCAATCCTCAATCCTCAGTCCTCACTCCTCAATCCTCATTCTTCAATCCTCAATACCGAATACTCAATCTTCAATCCTCAATCCTCAGTCCTCAATTCTCAATCCTCAATCCTCAATCCTCAGACTTCAAACATCAATACTCAGCCCTCAGTCCTCGTCCTCAATCCACAACACTCAATCCTCAATCCTCAATCTACAATC
Source organism: Calliopsis andreniformis (assembly GCF_051401765.1). Lineage (NCBI taxonomy): Eukaryota > Metazoa > Arthropoda > Insecta > Hymenoptera > Andrenidae > Calliopsis > Calliopsis andreniformis. Next base: position 1,271,607 of record NW_027480531.1, on the reverse strand, counting down.
ATTAATATTCATTCTTCAATCCTCAATCCTCTATCCTCAATCCACAACCCTCACCCTCAATCCTCAAACCTCAATACACAATCCTCAATCTTCAATCCTCAATCCTCAATCCTCAATTCTCAATCCTCAATCCTCAATCCTCAGACCTCAAACAGCAATACTCATCCCTCAGTCCTCGTCCTCAGTCCACAACCGTCAATCGTGAATCCTCAATCCTCAATCCTCAATCCTCAATCCTCAATCCTCATTGTTCAATCCTCAATACCCAATCCTCAATCTTCAATCCTCAATCCTCAATCCCCAATTCTCAATCCTCAATCCTCAATCCTCAATCCTCAATCCTCAGTCCTCAAACCTCAATCCTGAATCCTCAATCCTGAATCCTCAATCTTCAGCACACAGTCCTCAATCCTCGGTCCTCAATCCTCAATCGTCAATCTCCGATCCTGAATACTCAGTCTTCAATCCTCAATCCTCAATCCTCAATCCTCAATCCTCAATCCTCAACCTTCATTCCTCAATACTCAGTCTTCAATCCTCCATCCTCAATCCTCAATCCTCAATCCTCAATCCTCAATCGTCATGCTTCAATCCTCAATACTCAATATTCAATCCTCAATCCTCAATCCTCATTCCTCAATCTGCATTCTTCAATCCTCAATACCCAATCCTCAATCTTCAATCCTCAATCCTCAATCCTCAACTTTCAATACTCAATCCTCAGTCCTCAGTCCTCAAACCTCAATCCTCAACCCTCAGCCCTCATGCTCAATCCTCAATCCTCAATCTTCAATCCTCAAGCCCCAATCCTCGAGCCTCAATCCTCAATCCTCAATCCTCAGTCCTCTAACCTCAATCCTGAATACTCAATCCTGAACCCTCAATCTTCAGACCTCAGACCTCAACAGTCAGACGTCAATCCTCAATCCTCAATAGAATATCATCAATTCACAGTTTTCAATACTCAATACTCAATCTGCAATCTTCAAATCTCTATCCACAAACATCAATACTCATCACTCAACCCTCAACACTCAGTCTTCAGTCCTGAATCCTCAGTGCTCAATCCTCAATCCTCAATTCTCAATCTTCAATCCTCAATACTGAATCTTCAATCATCAATCCTCAATCCTCAATCCTCAACCCTCAATCCTCAATCCTCAATCCTCAATCATCAATCCTCAATTCTCAATCCTCAATCCTTAATCCTCAGACCTCAAACATCAAAACTCAACCCTCAGTCCTCGTCCTCAATCCACAACCCTCAATCCTCAATCCTCAATCTTCAACCCTCAATCCTCAATCCTCAATCCTCAATCCTCAATCCTCAATCCTCAATCCTCAACATTCAATCCTCAATACTCAATTTTCAACCCTCAATCCTCAATCCTCAGTCCTCAAACCTCAATCCTGAATCCTCAATCCTGAATCCTCAATCTTCAGCCCTCAGTCCTCAACAGTCAGTTGTCAACTCTCAATCCTCAATAGAATATCCTCAATTCACAGGTTTCAGTAGTCAATAATCAACCTGCAATCTTCAAATCTCTATCCACAAACGTCAACTCTCTTCACTCAACCCTCAACACTCAGTCCCCAATCCTCAATCTTCAATCCTCAAACCTCAATCCTCAATCCTCAATTCTCAATCTTCAATCCTCAATACTCAATCTTCAATCCTCAATCCTCAATCCTCGGTCCTCAATCCTCAATCGTCAATCTCCAATCCTGAATACTCAATCTTCAATCCTCAATCCTCAATCCTCAAACTTCAATCCTCAATCCTCAACCTTCATTCCTCAATACTCAGTCTTCAATCCTCCATCCTCAATCCTCAATCCTCAATCCTCAACCCTCAATCGTCAACCCTCAAGCCTCAATCCTCAATCCTCAATCCTCAATCCTCAATCCTCAATCCTCAGTCTTCAATCCTCAATACTCAATCTTCAATCCTCAATCCTCAATCCTCAACCCTCAATCCTCAATCCTCAACCTTCAATCCTCAATACTCAATCTGCAATCCTCAATCCTCAATCCTCAATCTTAATCTTCGATCCTCAACACTCAATCTTCAATCCTCAATCCTCAATCCTCAATCCTCAATCCTCAGTCCTCAGTCCTCAAACCTCAATCCTCAACCCTCAGCCCTCATCCTCAATCGTCAATCCTCAATACTCAATCCTCAATCCTCAATCCTCAATCCTCAATCTTCAATCCTCAGTCTCAAATCCTCAATCTTCAATACTCAATCCTCAATCCTCAATCTTCAATGCTCAATACTCAATTTTCAATCCTCAATCCTCAATCCTCAATCCTCAATCCTCATTCTTCAATCCTCAACACCCAATCCTCAATCTTCAATCGTCAATCCTCAATCCTCAATGCTCAATCCTCAATCCTCAACCCTCAGACCTCAAACATCAATACTCAACCCTCAGTCCTCGTCCGCAATCCACAACCCTCAATCCTCAATCCTCAATCTTCAATACTCAATCCTCAATCCTCAATACTCAATCCTCAATCCTCAGTCCTCAAACCTCAATCCTGTATCCTCAATCCTGAATCCTCAATCTTCAGCCCTCAGTCCTCAACAATCAGTTGTCAATCCTCAATCCTCAATAGAATATCATCAATTCACAGTTTTCAATACTCAATACTCAATCTGCAATCTTCAAATCTCTATCCACAAACATCAATACTCATCACTCAACCCTCAACACTCAGTCTTCAGTCCTGAATCCTCAGTGCTCAATCCTCAATCCTCATTCTTCAATCCTCAATATCCAATCCTCAATCTTCAATCCTCAATCCTCAATCCTCAATTGTCAATCCTCAATCCTCAATCCTCAATCCTCAGATCTCAAACAGCAATACTCAACCCTCAGTCCTCGTCCTCAATCCGCAACCATCAATCCTCAATCCTCAACCTTCAATCATCAATATTCAATCTTCTGTCCTCAATCCTCAATCCTCAATCCTCAACCCTCAATCCTCAATGTTCAATCCGCAATACCCAATCCTCAATCTTCAATCGTCGATCCTCAATCCTCAATCCTGAATCCTCAATCTTCAATCCTCAATACTCAATCTTCAATCCTCAATCCTCAATGCTCAATGCTCAACCCTCAATCCTCAATCCTCAATCTTCAATCATCAATACTCAACCTGCAATCCTCAATCCTCAGTCCTCACTCCTCGATCCTCATTCTTCAATCCTCAATACCGAATACACAATCTTCAATCCTCAATCCTCAATCCTCAATTCTCAATCCTCAATCTTCAATCCTCAATCCTCAATCCTCAATCCTCAATCCTCATTCTTCAATCCTCAATACTCAATCGTCAATCTCCAATCCTGAATACTCAATCTTCAATCCTCAATCCTCAATCCTCAATCCTCAGACCTCAAACATCAACACTCAACACTCAGAACTCGTCCTCAATCCACAACCCTCAATCCTCAATCCTCAATCTTCAATCCTCAATCCTCAATCCTCAATCCTCAATCTTCAACCCTCAATCCTCAATCCTCAATCCTCAATCCTCAATCCTCAAACCTCAATCCTCAACGTCAGTCCTCGTCCTCAAACCTCAACCCTCAATACTCAATCCTCAATCTTCAATCATTAATACTCAATCTTCAATCCTCAATCCTCAATCCTCAATCCTCAATCCTCAATCCTCAGTCCCCAGTCCTCGATCTTCTATCCTCAATACTCAATCCTCAATCCTCAATCCTCAATCCGCAATCTTCAATCCTCAATACTCTATCTTCAATCCTCAATGCTCAATCCTCAATCCTCAATCGTCAATCCTCAATCATCAATCCTCAATCTTCAATACTCAATCCTCAATCCCCAATCCTCAACCTTCAATCCGCAATCATCAATCCTCAATCCTCAATCCTCAATCTTCAATCCTCAATACTCAATCTTCAATCCTCAATACTCAATCCTCAACCCACAATCCTCAATCCTCAATCTTCAATCATTATTATTCAATCCTCAATCCTCAATACTCAATCCCCAATCCTCAATATTCAACGCACAACCCTCAAGCATCAATCCTCAATACTCAACCATCAATCCCCAATTCTCAATACTCAATAGAATATCCTGAATTCTCATGGTTCAATATTCAATCCACAATATTCAATAATCAAATCTCAATCCTCAAACATCAATCCTCAAGACTCAGTCTTCAATCTTCAATACTCAATACTCAATCTTCAATCCTCAATCCTCAATCCTCAATCCTCAATCCTCATTCTTCAATTCTCAATACCCAATCCTCAATCTTCAACCCTCAATCCTCAGTCCTCAATCCTCAATCCTCAATCCTAATCCTCAATCTTCAATCCTCAGTCCCAAATCCTCAATCTTCAATACTCAATCCTCAATCCTCAATCTTCAATCCTCAATACTCAATCTTCAACCCTCAATCCTCAATCCTCAATCCTCAATCCTCAATCCTCATTCTTCAATCCTCAATACCCAATCCTCAATCTTCAATCATCAATCCTCAATCCTCAATCCTCAATATTCAACGCACAACCCTCAAGCATCTATCCTCAATACTCAACCATCAATCCTCAATTCTCAATACTCAATAGAATATCCTGAATTCTCATGGTTCAATATTCAATCCACAATATTCAATAATCAAATCTCAATCCTCAAACATCAATCCTCAAGACTCAATCCACAACCCTCAGTCCTCTCTCTTCACTCCTCCATCCTCAATCCTCAATCCTCAAGCGTCAATCCTCAATCCTCAATCCTCAACCCTCAATCCTCTGTCCTCAAACCTCCATCCCGAATCCTCAATCCTGAATCCTCAATCTTCAGCCATCAGTCCTCAACGATCAATTGTCAATCCTCAATCCTCAATAGAATATCCTGAATTCACAGTTTTCGATACTCAATCCTCAATTCTCAATGTTCAATCTGCAATACCCAATCCTCAATCTTCAGTCCTCAATCCTCAATCCTCAATCCTCAATCCTCGATCCTCAATCTTCAATCATCAATATTCAATCTTCAATCCTCAATCCTCAATCCTCAATACTCAATCCTCAATCCTCAGTCCTCAAACCTCAATCCTGAATCCTCAATCCTGAATCCTCAATCTGCAGATCTCAGTCCTCAAAAATCAATTGTCAATCCTCAATCCTCAATAGAATATCCTCGATTCACAGTTTTCAGTACTCAATCCCCATTCTTCAATCTTCAAATCTCAATCCACAAACATCAATCCTCATCACTCCACAATTAACCCTCAGTCCTCAATCTTCAATCCTCAATCCTCAATCCTCAATATTCAATCCTCAATCATCAATCCTCAATTCTCAATCATCAATCCTCAATCCTCAGACTTCAAACATCAATACTCAGCCCTCAGTCCTCGTCCTCAATCCACAACCCTCAATCCTCAATCCTCAATCTTCAATCATTAGTATTCAATCTTCAATCCTCAATCCTCAATCCTCAATCCTCAACCCTCAATCCTCAATCCTCAATCCCCAATACCCAATCCTCAATCGTCAGTCCTCAAACCTCAATCATGAATCCTCAATCATGAATCCTCAATCTTCAGCCCTGAGTCCTCAACAATCAGTTGTCAATCCTCAATCCTCAATAGAATATCCTCAATTCACAGTTTCCAATACTGAATACTCAATCCGCAATCTTCAGATCTCTATCCGCAAACATCAATTCTCATCACACAACCCTCAACACTCAGTCTTCAAACCTCAATCCTCAATCCTCAATCCTCAATCCTCATTCTTCAATCCTCAACACCCAATCCTCAATCTTCAATCCTCAAGCCTCAATCCGCAATTCTCAATCCTCAATCCTCAATCCTCAGACCTCAAACATCAATACTCAACCCTCAGTCCTCGTACACAATCCGCAACCCTCAATCCTCGATCCTCAATCTTCAACCATCAATATTCAACCTTCAATCCTCAATCCTCAATCCTCAATACTCAATCATCAATACTCAATGTTCAATCCTCAATACCCAATCCTCAATCTTCAATCCTCAATCCTCAATCCTCAATCCTCAATCCTCACCCCTCAATTCTCAATCCTCCTTCTTCAATCCTCAATGCCCAATCCTCAATCTTCAATCCTCAATACTCAATCCTGAATCCTCAATCCTCAATCCTCAATCCTCAGTCTTCAATCTTCAATACTCAATCCTGAATCCTCAATCCTCAATCCTCAATCCTCAGTCTTCAATCTTCAATTCTCAATACTCAATCTTCAATCCTCAATCCTCAATCCTCAATCCTCAATCCTCATTCTTCAATTCTCAATACCCAATCCTCAATCTTCAACCCTCAATCCTCAGTCGTCAATCCTCAATACTCAATCCTAATCCTCAATCTTCAATTATCAGTCCCAAATCCTCAATCTTCAATACTCAATCCTCAATCCTCAATCTTCAATCCTCAATACTCAATCTTCAACCCTCAATCCTCAAACCTCAATCCTCAATCCTCATTCTTCAAATCTCAATACCCAATCCTCAATCTTCAATCATCAATCCTCAATCCTCAATCATCAATCCTCAATCCTCAATCCCCAATCCTCAGTCCCCAGTCCTCAATCTTCTATCCTCAATACTCAATCCTCAATCCTCAATCCTCAATCCGCAATCCTCAACCCTCAATCGTCAATACTCTATCCTCAATCGTCTGTCTTCTATCCTCAATACTCAACCTTTAATCCTCAATACCCAATCCTCAATCCTCATTCTTCAGACCTCAATACCCAATCCTCGATCTTCAATCCTCAATCATCAATCCTCAATTCTCAATCCTCAATCCTCAATCCTCAGACCTCAAACAGCAATACTCATCCCTCAGTCCTCGTCCTCAATCCACAGCCGTCAATCCTCAATCCTCAATCCTCAAACCTCAATCCTCAACCGTCAGTCCTCGTCCTCAAACCTCAACCCTCAATCCTCAATCCTCAACCTTCAATCATCAATACTGAATCTTCAATCGTCAATCCTCAATCCTCCATCCTCAATCCCCAATCCTCAATATTCAACGCACAACCCTCAAGCATCTATCCTCAATACTCAACCATCAATCCTCAATTCTCAATACTCAACAGAATATCCTGAATTCTCATGGTTCAATATTCAATCCACAATATTCAATACTCAAATCTCAATCCTCAAACATCAATCCTCAAGACTCAATCCACAACCCTCAGTCCTCTCTCTTCACTCCTCCATCCTCAATCCTCAATCCTCAAGCGTCAATCCTCAATCCTCAATCCTCAACCCTCAATCCTCTGTCCTCAAACCTCCATCCCGAATCCTCAATCCTGAATCCTCAATCTTCAGCCATCAGTCCTCAACAATCAATTGTCAATCCTCAATCCTCAATAGAATATCCTGAATTCACAGTTTTCGATACTCAATCCTCAATTCTCAATGTTCAATCCGCAATACCCAATCCTCAATCTTCAGTTCTCAATCCTCAATCCTCAATCCTCAATCCTCGATCCTCAATCTTCAATCATCAATATTCAATCTTCAGTCCTCAATCCTCAAACCTCAATACTCAATCCTCAATCCTCAGTCCTCAAACCTCAATCCTGAATCCTCAATCCTGAATCCTCAGTCTTCAGATCTCAGTCCTCAAAAATCAATTGTCAATCCTCAATCCTCAATAGAATATCCTCGACTCACAGTTTTCAATTCTCAATCCCCTTTCTTCAATCTTCAAATCTCAATCCACAAACATCAATCCTCATCACTCCACCATTAACACTCAGTCCTCAATCTTCAATCCTCAATCCTCAATCCTCAATATTCAATCCTCAATCATCAATCCTCAATTCTCAATCCTCAATCCTCAATCCTCAGACTTCAAACATCAATACTCAGCCCTCAGTCCTCGTCCTCAATCCACAACCCTCAATCCTCAATCCTCAATCTTCAATCATTAGTATTCAATCTTCAATCCTCAATCCTCAATCCTCAATCCTCAACCCTCAATCCTCAATCCTCAATCCCCAATACCCAATCCTCAATCCTCAGTCGTCAAACCTCTATCCAAAATCCTCAATCCTGAATCCTCAATCTTCAGCCCTCAGTCCTCAACCATCAATTGTCAATCCTCAATCCTCGATACAATATCCTCAATTCACAGTTTTCAATACTCGATCCCCATTCTTCAATCTTCAAATCTCAATCCACAAACATCAATTCTCATCACTCAACCCTCAACACTCCGTCCTAAATCTTCAATCCTCAACCCTCAATCCTCAACCTTCAATCCTCAATACTCAATCTTCAATCCTCAATCCTCTATCCTCAATATTCAATCCTCAATACTGAACCTTCAATCCTCAATCCTCAATACTCAATCCTCAATGCTCAATGCTCAATCGTCAATCCTCAATCCCCAATCCTCAACCTTCAATCCGCAATCCTCAATCCTCAATCCTCAATCCTCAATCTTCAATCCTCAATACTCAATCTTCAATCCTCAATCCTCAATCCTCAACCCACAATCCTCAATCCTCAATCTTCAATCATTAATATTCAATCCTCAATCCTCAATACTCAATCCTCAATCCTCAATATTCAACGCACAACACTCAACCAATCCTCGATCCTCAATCTTCAATCATCAATATTCAATCTTCAATCCTCAATCCTCAATCCTCAATACTCAATCCTCAATCCTCAGTCCTCAAACCTCAATCCTGAATCCTCAATCCTGAATCCTCAATCTTCAGATCTCAGTCCTCAAAAATCAATTGTCAATTCTCAATCCTCAATAGAATATCCTCGATTCACAGTTTTCAATACTCAATCCCCATTCTTCAATCTTCAAATCTCAATCAACAAACATCAATCCTCATCACTCCACCATTAACACTCAGTCCTCAATCTTCAATCCTCAATCCTCAACCCTCAATCCTCAATCCTTAATCCCCAATACCCAATCCTCAATCCTCAGTCCTCAAACCTCAATCCTGAATCCTCAATCCTGAATCCTCAATCTTCAGCCCTGAGTCCTCAACAATCAGTTGTCAATCCTCAATCCTCAATAGAATATCCTCAAATCACAGTTTCCAATACTGAATACTCAATCCGCAATCTTCAGATCTCTATCCGCAAACATCAATTCTCATCACTCAACCCTCAACACTCAGTCTTCAATCCTCAATCCTCAATCCTCAATCCTCAATCCTCATTCTTCAATCCTCAACACCCAATCCTAAATCTTCAATCCTCAACCCTCAATCCGCAATTCTCAATCCTCAATCCTCAATCCTCAGTCCTCAAACATCAATACTCAACCCTCAGTCCTCGTACACAATCCGCAACCCTCAATCCTCGATCCTCAATCTTCAATCATCAATATTCAACCTTCAATCCTCAATCCTCAATCCTCAATACTCAATCCTCAATCCTCAATGTTCAATCCTCATTACCCAATCCTCAATCTTCAATCCTCAATCCTCAATCCTCAATCCTCAATCCTCAATCCTCAACCCTCAATCCTCAGTCCTCAAACCTCAATTCTGAAACCTCAATCCTGTATTCACAATCTTCAGCCCTCAGTCCTCAACAATCAGTTGTCAATCCTCAATCCTCAATAGAATATCCTGAATTCACATGTTTCAATACTCAATAATCAACCTGCAATCTTCAAATCTCTATCCACAAACGTCAATTCTCATCACTCAACCCCTCAACACTCAGTCCCCAACCCTCAATCTTAAATCCTCAATCCTCAATCCCCAATCCTCAGTCCTCAATCTTCAATCCTCAGTACTCAATCTTCAATCCTCAATCCTCAATCCTCGGTCCTCAATCCTCAATCGTCAATCTCCAATCCTGAATACTCAATCTTCAATTCTCAATCCTCAATCCTCAATCCTCAATCCTCAATCCTCAACCTTCATTCCTCAATACTCAGTCTTCAATCCTCCATCCTCAATCCTCAATCCTCAATCCTCAATCCTCAATCGTCAGGCTTCAATCCTCAATCCTCAATCCTCAATCCTCAATCCTCAATCCTCAATCTCTCAATCCTCAATCTTCAATCCTCAATACTCAATCTGCAATCCGCAATCCTCAGTCCTCACTCCTCAATCCTCATTCTTCAATCCTCAATACCGAATCCTCAATCTTCAATCCTCAATCTTCAATCCTCAATCCTCAATTCTCAATTCTCAATCCTCAATCCTCAATCCTCAATCCTCAATACTCAATCCTCAATCCTCATTCTTCAATCCTCAATACCCAATCCTCACTCTTCAATCCTCAATCCTCAATCCTCAGTTCTCAATTCGCACTCCGCAGGCCTCAGTCCTCAAACCTCAATCCTCAACCCTCAGCCCTCATCCTCAATCTTCAATCGACAATCCGCCATCCTCCATCTTCAATCCTCAATACTCAACATTCAATCCTCAATCATCAGTCCTCAAACCTCAATTCTGAATCCTCAATCCTGAGTCCTCAATCTTCAGCCCTCAGTCCTCAGCAATCAGTAGTCAATCCTCAGTCTTCAATAGCATATCCTCAATTCACAGTTTTCAACACTCAATACTCAATCTGCAATTTTCAAATATCTATCCACAAACATCAATTCTCATCACTCAACCCTCAACACTCAGTCCTCAATGTTCAATCCTCAATCCTCAATTCTCAATCTTCAATCCTCAATACTGAACCTTCAATCATCAATCCTCAATCCTCAATCCTCAATCCTCAATCCTCAATCCTCAATACTCAATCTTCAATCCTCAATCTTCTATCCTCAATCCTCAATTCTCAATCCTCAATCTTCAATCCTCAATACTCAATCTTCAAACCTCAACGCTCAATCCTCAATCCTCAACCCTCAAACCTCAATCCTCAATCGTCAATCTTCAATCCTCAACCCTCAATCTTCAATCCTCAATCCTCAATCCTCAAACCTCAATCCTCATTCTTCAATCCTCAATACCCAATCCTCAATCTTCAATCCTCAATCCTCAATCCTGAATCCTCAATCCTCAATCCTCAATTCTCAATCTTCAATCCTGATTCCCAAATCTCCAATCTTCAATCTTCAATCCTCAATACTCAATCTTCAATCCTCAATCCTCAATCCTCAATCCGCATTCTTCAATCCTCAATACTAAATCTTCAATCTCCAATCCTCAATCCTCAATACTCAATCCTCAATGCTCAATCCTCAATCGTCAATCCTCAATACCCAATCCTCAACCTTCAATCCGCAATCCTCAATCCTCAATCCTCAATCCTCAATCTTCAATCTTCAATCCACAATACTCAATCTCCAATCCTCAATACTCAATCCTCAATCCTCAATCCTCATTCTTCAATCCTCAATACCCAATACTCAATCTTCAATCCTCAATCCTCAATCCTCAACCCTCAATCCTCAATCCTCAATCTTCAATCCTCAATACTCAATCTGCAATCCTCAATCCTCAGTCCTCACTCCTCAATACTCATTCTTCAATCCTCAATACCGAATCCTCAATCTTCAATCCTCAATACTCAATCCTCAATTCTCAATCCTCATTCCTCAATCCTCATACTTCAAACATCAATACTCAGCCCTCAGTCCTCGACCTCAATCCACAACCCTCAATCCTCAATCCTCAATCTTGAACCATTAATATTCAATCTTCAATCCTCAATCCTCAATCCTCAATCCCCAACCGTCAATACTCAATCCTCAATCCCCAATACCCAATCCTCAATCCTCAGTCGTCAAACCTCAATCCTGAATCCTCAATTTTGAAGCCTCAATCTTCAGCCCTGAGTCCTCAACAATCAGTTGTCAATCCTCAATCCTCAATAGAATATCCTCAATTCACAGTTTTCAATACCCAATACTCAATCTGCAATCTTCAGATCTCTATCCACAAACATCAATTCTCATCACTCAACCCTCAATACTCAGTCCCCAATCCTCAATCTTCAATCCTCAATCCTCAATCCTCAATCCTCAATCCTCAATCTTAATCTTCAATCCTCAATACTCAATCTTCAATCCTCAATCCTCAATCCTCAATCCTCAATCCTCAATCCTCAATCCTCAATCCTCATTTTTCAATCCTCAATACCCAATCCTCAATCTTCAATCCTTAATCCTCAGTCCTCAATCCTCAATCCTCAATCCTCAATCCTCAATCTTCAATCCTCAGTCCCAAATCCTCAATCTTCAATACTCAATCCTCAATCCTCAGTCTTCAATCCGCAGTCCCAAATCCTCAATCGTCAATACTCAATCCTCAATCCTCAATCTTCAATCATTAATATTCAATCTTCAATCCTCAATCCTCAATCCTCAATCCCCAACCCCCAATCCTCAATCCTCAATCCCCAATACCCAATCCTCAATCCTCAGTCCTCAAACCTCAATCCTGAATCCTCAATCCTGAATCCTCAATCTTCAGCCCTGAGTCCTCAACAATCAGTTGTCAATCCTCAATCATCAATAGTATATCCTCAACTCACAGTTTTCAATACTCAATACACAATCTGCTATCTTCAGATCTATGTCCACAAACATCAATTCTCACCACTCAACCCTCAATCCTCAGTCCCCAATCCTCAATCTTCAATCCTCAATCCTCAGCCCTCAATCCTCAATCTTAATCTTCAATTCTCAATACTCAATCTTCAATGCTCAATCCTCAATCCTCAATCCTGAATCTTCAATCCTCAATACTCAATCTTCAATCCTCAACCCTCAATCCTCAATCCTCAATCCTCAATCCTCAATCCTCAATCGTCAATCTTCAATCCTCAACCCTCAATCTTCAATCCTCAATCCTCAATCCTCAATCCTCAATCCACATTCTTCAATCCTCAATACCCAATCCTCAATCTTCAATCCTCTATCCTCAATTCTGAATCCTCAATCCTCAGTCCACAATCCTCAATCTTCAATCCTCATTCCCAAATCCTCAACCCTCAATCTTCAATCGTCAATACTCAATCATGATTCCTCAATCCTCAATCCTCAAACCTCAATCCTCATTCTTCAATCCTCAATACCCAATCCTCAATCTTCAATCCTTAATCCTCAGTCCTCAATCCTCAATCCTCAATCCTCAATCCTCAATCTTCAATCCTCAGTCCCAAATCCTCAATCTTCAATACTCAATCCTCAATCCTCAATCTTCAATCCTCAATACTCAATCTTCAATCCTCAATACTCAATCCTCAATCCTCAATCTTCAATCCTCAATACTCAATCTTCAATCCTCAATTCTCAATCCTCAATCCTCAATCCTCAATCGTCAATCTTCAATCCTCAACCCTCAATCTGCAATCCTCAATCCTCAATCCTCAATCCTCAATACCCATTCTTCAATCCTCAATACCCAATCCTCAATCTTCAATCCTCAATCCTCAATCCTGAATACTCAATCCTCAATCCTCAATCCTTAATCTTCAATCCTCATTCCCAAATCCTCAATCTTCAATCCTCAATCCTCAATCCTCTCTCTTCAATCCTCAATACCCAATCCTCAATCTTCAATCCTTAATCCTCAGTCCTCAATCCTCAATCCTCAATCCTCAATCCTCAATCTTCAATCCTCAGTCCCAAATCCTCAATCTTCAATACTCAAGCCTCAATCCTCAATCTTCAATCCTCAATACTCAATCTTCAATCCTCAATACTCAATGCTCAATCCTCAATCCTCATTCTTCAATCCTCAATACCCAATCCTCAATCTTCAATCCTCAATCCTCAATCCTCAATTCTCAAACCTCAATCCTCAATCCTCATACCTCAAACGTCAATACTGAACCCTCAGTCCTCGTCCTCAATCCACAACACTCAATCCTCATTCCTCAATCTTCAATTCTCAATCCTCAATCCTCAATCCTCAATCCTCAATCCTCAGTCCTCAAACCTCAATCCTGAATCCTCAATCCTGAATCCTCAATCTTCAGCACTCAGTCCTCAACAATCAGTTGTCAAGACTCAATCCTCAATAGAATATCATCAATTCACAGTTTTCAATACTCAATACTCAATCTGCAATCTTCAAATCTCAATCCACAAACATCAATTCTCATCACTCAACCCTCAACACTCAGTCCTAAATCTTCAATCCTCAACCCTCAATCCTCAATCTTCAATCCTCAATACTCAATCTTCAGTCCTCAATCCTCAATCCTCAATCCTCAATCCTCATTCTTCAATCCTCAATACCCAATCCTCAATCTTCAATCCTCAATCCTCAGACCTCAATCCGCAATCCTCAATCCTCAATCCTCAATCTTCAATCCTCAGTCCCAAATCCTCAATCTTCAATACTCAATCCTCAATCCTCAATACCCAGTCCTCAATCTTCAATCCTCAATCCTCAATCCTCACCTCTCAATCCGCAATCCTCAGTCCTCAGTCCTCAAACCACAATCCTCAACCCTCAGCCCTCATCCTCAATCCTCAATCCTCAATCTTCAATCCTCAATCTTCAATCCTCAATACTCAATCTTCAATCCTCAACCCTCAATCCTCAATCCTCAATCCTCAATTCTCAAACATCAATCCTCAATCCTCAGACCTCAAACGTCAATACTCAACCCTCAGTCCTCGTCCTCAATCCACAACACTCAATCCTCATTCCTCAATCTTCAATTCTCAATCCTCAATCCTCAATCCTCAATCCTCAATCCTCAGTCCTCAAACGTCAATCCTGAATCATCATTCCTGAATCGTCAATCTTCAGCCCTCAGTCCTCAACAATCAGTTGTCAATACTCAATCCTCAATAGAATATCATCAATTCACAGTTTTCAATACTCAATACTCAATCTGCAATCTTCAAATCTCTATCCACAAACATCAATTCTCATCACTCAACCCTCAACACTCAGTCCTAAATCTTCAATCCTCAACCCTCAATCCTCAATCTTCAATCCTCAATCCTCAGACCTCAATCCGCAATCCTCAATCCTCAATCCTCAATCTTCAATCCTCAGTCCCAAATCCTCAATCTTCAATACTCAATCCTCAATCCTCAATACCCAGTCCTCAATCTTCAATCCTCAATCCTCAATCCTCACCTCTCAATCCGCAATCCTCAGTCCTCAGTCCTCAAACCACAATCCTCAACCCTCAGCCCTCATCCTCAATCCTCAATTCTCAAACATCAATCCTCAATCCTCAGACCTCAAACGTCAATACTCAACCCTCAGTCCTCGTCCTCAATCCACAACACTCAATCCTCATTCCTCAATCTTCAATTCTCAATCCTCAATCCTCAATCCTCAATCCTCAATCCTCAGTCCTCAAACCTCAATCCTGAATCCTCAATCCTGAATCCTCAATCTTCAGGCCACAGACCTCAACAATCAGACGTCAATCCTCAATCCTCAATAGAATATCATAAATTCACAGATTTCAATACTCAATACTCAATCTGCAATCTTCAGATCTCTATCCACAAACATCAATTCTCATCACTCAACCTTCAACACTCAGTCCCCAATGCTCAATCTTCAATCCTCAATCCTCAATCCTCAATCCTCAATTCTCAATGTCAAATCCGCAATAACCTATTCTCAATCTTCAATACTCAATCCTCAATCCTCAATCCTCGACCCTCAATCTTCAATCCTCAATACCCAACCTTCAATCCTCAATTCTCAATCCTCAATCCTCAATCCTCAATCCTCATTCTTCAATCCTCAACACCCAATCGTCAATCCTCAATCCTCAGTCCTCAAACATCAATTCTGAATCCACAATCCTGAGTCCTCAATCTTCAGCCATCAGTCCTCAACAATCAGTAGTCAATGTTCAATCCTCAATCCTCAATTCTCAATCTTCAATCCTCAATACTGAACCTTCAATCATCAATCCTCAATCCTCAATCCTCAATCCTCAATCCTCAATCCTCAGTCCCCAGTCCTCAATCTTCTATCCTCAATACTCTATCCTCAATCCTCAATCCTCAATCCGCAATCTTCAATCCTCAATACTCAATCTTCAATCCTCAATGCTCAATCCTCAATCCTCAATCGTCAATCCTCAATCATCAATCCTCAATCTTCAATACTCAATCCTCAATCCCCAATCCTCAACCCTCAATCCTCTGTCCTCAAGCCCCCATCCCGAATCCTCAATCCTCAATCCTCAATGTTCAGCCCTGAGTCCTCAACAATCAGTTGTCAATCCTCAATCCTCAATAGAATATCCTGAATTCACAGTTTTCGATACTCAATCCTCAATTCTCAATGTTCAATCCGCAATACCCAATCCTCAATCTTCAATCCTCCATCCTCAATCATCAATCCTCAATCCTCAATCCTCAATCCTCAATCGTCAGGCTTCAATCCTCAATCCTCAACCTCATTCTTCAATCCTCAATCCTCAGTCCTCAATCCTCAATCTTCAATCCTCAGTCCCAAGTCCTCAATCTTCAACACTCAATCCTCAATCCTCAATTTCAATGCTCAATACTCAGTTTTCAATCCTCAATCCTCAATCCTCAATCCTCAATCCTCATTCTTCAGTCCTCAATACCCAATCCTCAATCTTCAATGATCAATCCTCAATCCTCAATTCTCAATCCTCAATCCTCAACCCTCAGACCTCAAACATCAATACTCAACCCTCAGTCCTCGTCCGCAATCCACAACCCTCAATCCTCAATCCTCAATCTTCAATTCTCAATCCTCAATCCTCAATCCTCAAACCTCAATCCTCAGTCCTCAAACCTCAATCCTGTATCCTCAATCCTGATTCCTCAATCTTCAGCCCTCAGTCCTCAACAATCAGTTGTCAATCCTCAATCCTCAATAGAATATCATCAATTCACAGTTTTCAATACTTAATACTCAATCTGCAATCTGCAAATCTCTATCCACAAACATCAATACTCATCACTCAACCCTCAACACTCAGTCTTCAGTCCTCAATCCTCAGTACTCAATCCTCAGTACTCAATCCTCAATCCTCATTCTTCAATCCTCAATACCCAATCCTCAATCTTCAATCCTCAATCCTCAATCCTCAATCCTCAATCCTCAATCCTCAGTCCTCAAACCTCAATCCTGAATCCTCAATCCTGAATCCTCAATCTTCAGCCCTCAGTCCTCAACAATCAGTTGTCAATCCTCAATCCTCAATAGAATATCATCAGTTCACAGCTTTCGATACTCAATACACAATCTGCAATCTTCAAATCTCTATCCACAAACATCAATTCTCATCACTCATTCCTCAACACTCAGTCTTGAATCCTCAATCAACAATCCTCAATCATCAATCCTCATCTTTCAATCCTCAATACCCAATCTTCAGTCTTCAATCCTCAATCCTCAATCCTCAATTCTCAATCCTCAATCCTGAATCCTCAGACCTCAAACAGCAAAACTCACCCCTCAGTCCTCGTCCTCAATACACAACCATCAATCCTCAATCCTCAATATTCAATCATCAATATTCAACATTCAGCCCTCAATCCTCAATCCTCAATCCTCAATCCTCAATTCTCAATGTCAAATCCGCAATAACCTATTCTCAATCTTCAATCCTCAATCCTCAATCCTCGACCCTCAATCTTCAATCCTCAATACCCAACCTTCAATCCTCAATCCTCAATCCTCAATCCTCAATCCTCAATCCTCATTCTTCAATCCTCAACACCCAATCTTCAATCTTCAATCCTCAAGCCTCAATCCGCAATTCTCAATCCTCAATCCTCTATCCTCAATCGTCAGCCTTCAATCCTCAATACTCAACCTTTAATCCTCAGTACTCAATCCTCAATCCTCATTCTTCAATCCTCAATACCCAATCCTCAATCTTCAATCCTCTATCCTCAATCCTCAATCCTCAATTCTCAATCCGCAATCCGCAGTCCTCAGTCCTCAAACTTCGATCCTCAATACTCAATCTTCAATCCTCAATCCTCAGTCCTCAAACCTCAGTTCTGAATCCTCAGTCCTGTGTCCTCAATCTTCAGCCCTCAGTCCTCAACAATCAGTAGGCAATCCTCAATCCTCAATAGAATATCCTATATTCACAGTTTTCAACACTTAATGCTCAATCTGCAATCTTCAAACCTCTATCCACAAACATCAATTCTCATCACTCTACCCTCAACACTCAGTCCTCAATGTTCAATCCTCAATCATCAATTCTCAATCTTCAATCCTCAATACTGAATCTTCCATCATCAATCCTCAATCCTCAATCCTCTCTCCTCAATCCTCAATCCTCAATCGTCAGTCCCCAGTCCTCAATCTTCAATCCTCAATCCTCAATCCTCAATCCTCAATCCTCAATCTTCAATCATCAATATTCAATCTTCAATCCTCAATCCTCAATCCTCAGCCCTCATCCTCAATCCTCAATCCTCAACCTTCATTCCCCAATACTCAGTCTTCAATCCTCCATCCTCAATCCTCAATCCTCAATCCTCAATCCTCAATCCTCAATCGTCAGGCTTCAATACTCAATACTCATTATTCAATCGTCAATTCTCAATCCTCATTCCTCAATCCTCATTCTTCAATCCTCAATACCCAATCCTCAATCTTCAATCCTCAATCCTCAATCCTCAACTCTCAATCCTCAATCCTCAGTCCTCAGCCCTCAAACCTCAATCCTCAACTCTCAGCCCTCATCCTCAATCCTCAATCCTCAATCTTCAATCCTCAAGCATCAATCCTCAAGCCTCAATCCTCAATCCTCAATCCTCAATCCTCAATCCTCAATCCTCAATCCTCAGTCTTCAACCCTCAATACTCAATCTTCAATCCTCAATCCTCAATCCTTAACCCTCAATCCTCAACACTCAATCTTCAATACTCAATCCTCAATCCTCAATCCTCAATCCTCAGTCCTCAGTCCTCAAACCTCAATCCTCAAATCTCAGCCCTCATCCTCAATCCTCAATCCTCAATCCTCAATCCTCAATCCTCAATCCTCAGTCCTCAATCCTCAATCCTCAATCCTCAATCGTCAATCTTCAATCCTCAATACTCAATCTTCAATCCTCGATCCTCCATCCTCAATCCTCAATCCTCATTCTTCAATCCACAATGCCCAATCCTCAATCTTCAATCCTCAATCCTCAATCCTGAATACTCAATCCTCAATCCTCAATCCTCAATCTTCAATCCTCAGTCCCAAATCCTCAATGTTCAATACTCAATCCTCAATCCTCAATCTTCAATGCTCAATACTCAATTTTCAATCCTCAATCCTCAATCCTCAATCCACAATCCTCATTCTTCAATCCACAATGCCCAATCCTCAATCTTCAATCCTCAATCCTCAATCCTGAATACTCAATCCTCAATCCTCAATCCTCAATCTTGAATCCTCAGTCCGCAATCCTCAATCCTCAATCCTCAATCCTCAGTCCTCAAACCTCAATCCTGTATCCTCAATCCTGAATCCTCAATCTTCAGCCCTCAGTCCTCAACAATCATTTGTCAATCCTCAATCCTCAATAGAATATCATCAATTCACAGTTTTCAATACTCAATACTCAATCCGCAATCTTCAGATCTCTATCCGCAAACATCAATACTCATCACTCAACCCTCAACACTCAGTCTTCAAACCACAATCCTCAATCCTCAATCCTCAATCCTCATTCTTCAATCCTCAGCACCCAATCCTCAATCTTCAATCCTCAAGCCTCAATCCGCAATTCTCAATCCTCAATCCTCAATCCTCAGACCTCAAACATCAATACTCAACCCTCAGTCCTCGTACACAATCCGCAACCCTCAATCGTCGATCCTCAATCTTCAACCATCAATATTCAACCTTCAATCCTCAATCCTCAATCCTCAATACTCAATCCTCAATACTCAATGTTCAATCCTCAATACCCAATCCTCAATCTTCAATCCTCAATCCTCAATCCTCAATCCTCAATCCTCAACCCTCAATTCTCAATCCTCATTCTTCAATCCTCAATGCCCAATCCTCAATCTTCAATCCTCAATACTCAATCCTGAATCCTCAATCCCGAATCCTCAATCCTCAGTCTTCAATCTTCAATACTCAATCCTGAATTCTCAATCCTCAATCCTCAATCCTCAGTCTTCAATCTTCAATTCTCAATACTCAATCTTCAATCCTCAATCCTCAATCCTCAATCCTCAATCCTCATTCTTCAATTCTCAATACCCAATCCTCAATCTTCAACCCTCAATCCTCAGTCCTCAATCCTCAATCCTCAATCCTAATCCTCAATCTTCAATCCTCAGTCCCAAATCTTCAATCTTCAATACTCAATCCTCAATCCTCAATCTTCAATCCTCAATACTCAATCTTCAACCCTCAATCCTCAATCCTCAATCCTCAATCCTCATTCTTCAATCCTCAATACCCAATCCTCAATCTTCAATCATCAATCCTCAATCCTCAATCATCAATCCTCAATCCTCAATCCCCAATCCTCAGTCCCCAGTCCTCAATCTTCTATCCTCAATACTCAATCCTCAATCCTCAATCCTCAATCCGCAATCTTCAATCCTGAATACTCAATCTTCAATCCTCAATACTCAATCTTCAACCTTCAATCCTCAATCCTCGGTCCTCAATCCTCAATCGTCAATCTCCAATCCTGAATACTCAATCTTCAATCCTCAATCCTCAATCCTCAATCCTCAATCCTCAACCTTCATTCCTCAATACTCAGTCTTCAATCCTCCACCCTCAACCCTCAATCCTCAATCCTCAATCCTCAATCGTCAGGCTTCAATCCTCAATACTCAATATTCAATCCTCAATCCTCAAACCTCATTCCTCAATCCTCATTCTTCAATCCTCAATCCTCAACCCTCAATCGTCAATACTCTATCCTCAATCGTCTGTCTTCTATCCTCAATACTCAATCTTTAATCCTCAATACCCAATCCTCAATCCTCATTCTTCAGACCTCAATACCCAATCCTCGATCTTCAATCCTCAATCATCAATCCTCAATTCTCAATCCTCAATCCTCAATCCTCAGACCTCAAACAGCAATACTCATCCCTCAGTCCTCGTCCTCAATCCACAGCCGTCAATCCTCAATCCTCAATCCTCAAACCTCAATCCTCAACCGTCAGTCCTCGTCCTCAAACCTCAACCCTCAATCCTCAATCCTCAACCTTCAATCATCAATACTGAATCTTCAATCGTCAATCCTCAATCCTCCATCCTCAATCCCCAATCCTCAATATTCAACGCACAACCCTCAAGCATCTATCCTCAATACTCAACCATCAATCCTCAATTCTCAATACTCAATAGAATATCCTGATTTCTCATGGTTCAATATTCAATCCACAATATTCAATAATCAAATCTCAATCCTCAAACATCAATCCTCAAGACTCAATCCACAACCCTCAGTCCTCTCTCTTCACTCCTCCATCCTCAATCCTCATTCCTCAATCCTGAATCCTCAATCTTCAGATCTCAGTCCTCAAAAATCAATTGTCAATCCTCAATACTCAATAGAATATCCTCGATTCACAGTTTTCAATACTCAATCCCCATTCTTCAATCTTCAAATCTCAATCCACAAACATCAATCCTCATCACTCCACCATTAACACTCAGTCCTCAATCTTCAATCCTCAATCCTCAATCCTCAATATTCAATCCTCAATCATCATCCTCAATTCTCAATCCTCAATCCTCAATCCTCAGACTTCAAACATCAATACTCAGCCCTCAGTCCTCGTCCTCAATCAACAACCCTCAATCCTCAATCCTCAACCTTCAACCATTAGTATTCAATCTTCAATCCTCAATCCTCAATCCTCAATCCTCAACCCTCAATCCTCAATCCTCAATCCCCAATACCCAATCCTCAATCCTCAGTCCTCAAACCTCAATCCTGAATCCTCAATCATGAATCCTCAATCTTCAGCCCTGAGTCCTCAACAATCAGTTGTCAATCCTCAATCCTCAATAGAATATCCTCAATTCACATGTTTCAATACTCAATAATCAACCTGCAATCTTCAAATCTCTATCCACAAACGTCAATTCTTATCACTCAACCCTCAACACTCAGTCCCCAATCCTCAGTCTTCAATCCTCAATCCTCAATCCCCAATCCTCAATCCTCAATCTTCAATCCTCAATACTCAATCTTCAATCCTCAATCCTCAATCCTCGGTCCTCAATCCTCAATCGTCAATCTCCAATCCTGAATACTCAATCTTCAATACTCAATCCTCAATCCTCAATCCTCAATCCTCAATCCTCAATCCTCAATACTCAACCTTCATTCCTCAATACTCAGTCTTCAATCCTCCATCCTCAATCCTCAATCCTCAAGCGTCAATCCTCAATCCTCAATCCTCAACCCTCAATCCTCTGTCCTCAAGCCCCCATCCCGAATCCTCAATCCTGAATCCTCAATCTTCAGCCATCAGTCCTCAACAATCTATTGTCAATCCTCAATCCTCGATAGAATATCCTGAATTCACAGTTTTCGATACTCAATCCTCAATTCTCAATGTTCAATCCGCAATATCCAATCCTCAATCTTCAGTCCTCAATCCTCAATCCTCAATCCTCAATCCTCAATCCTCAATGTTCAGCCCTGAGTCCTCAACAATCAGTTGTCAATCCTCAATCCTCAATAGAATATCCTGAATTCACAGTTTTCGATACTCAATCCTCAATTCTCAATGTTCAATCCGCAATACCCAATCCTCAATCTTCAATCCTCCATCCTCAATCATCATTCCTCAATCCTCAATCCTCAATCCTCAATCGTCAGGCTTCAATCCTCAATCCTCAATCCTCATTCTTCAATCCTCAATCCTCAGTCCTCAATCCTCAATCTTCAATCCTCAGTCCCAAGTCCTCAATCTTCAACACACAATCCTCAATCCTCAATTTCAATGCTCAATACTCAGTTTTCAATCCTCAATCCTCAATCCTCAATCCTCAATCCTCATTCTTCAATCCTCAATACCCAATCCTCAATCTTCAATGATCAATCCTCAATCCTCAATTCTCAATCCTCAATCCTCAACCCTCAGACCTCAAACATCAATACTCAACCCTCAGTCCTCGTCCGCAATCCACAACCCTCAATCCTCAATCCTCAATCTTCAATTCTCAATCCTCAATCCTCAATCCTCAAACCTCAATCCTCAGTCCTCAAACCTCAATCCTGTATCCTCAATCCTGAATCCTCAATCTTCAGCCCTCAGTCCTCAACAATCAGTTGTCAATCCTCAATCCTCAATAGAATATCATCAATTCACAGTTTTCAATACTTAATACTCAATCTGCAATCTGCAAATCTCTATCCACAAACATCAATACTCATCACTCAACCCTCAACACTCAGTCTTCAGTCCTCAATCCTCAGTACTCAATCCTCAGTACTCAATCCTCAATCCTCATTCTTCAATCCTCAATACCCAATCCTCAATCTTCAATCCTCAATCCTCAATCCTCAATCCTCAATCCTCAATCCTCAGTCCTCAAACCTCAATCCTGAATCCTCAATCCTGAATCCTCAATCTTCAGCCCTCAGTCCTCAACAATCAGTTGTCAATCCTCAATCCTCAATAGAATATCATCAGTTCACAGCTTTCGATACTCAATACACAATCTGCAATCTTCAAATCTCTATCCACAAACATCAATTCTCATCACTCATTCCTCAACACTCAGTCTTGAATCCTCAATCAACAATTCTCAATCCTCAATCCTCATCTTTCAATCCTCAATACCCAATCTTCAGTCTTCAATCCTCAATCCTCAATCCTCAATTCTCAATCCTCAATCCTGAATCCTCAGACCTCAAACAGCAAAACTCACCCCTCAGTCCTCGTCCTCAATACACAACCATCA
Source organism: Calliopsis andreniformis (assembly GCF_051401765.1). Lineage (NCBI taxonomy): Eukaryota > Metazoa > Arthropoda > Insecta > Hymenoptera > Andrenidae > Calliopsis > Calliopsis andreniformis. Next base: position 1,247,757 of record NW_027480531.1, on the reverse strand, counting down.
ATCCTCAATCCTCAATATTCAATCATCAATATTCAACATTCAGCCCTCAATCCTCAATCCTCAATCCTCAATCCTCAATTCTCAATGTCAAATCCGCAATAACCTATTCTCAATCTTCAATCCTCAATCCTCAATCCTCGACCCTCAATCTTCAATCCTCAATACCCAACCTTCAATCCTCAATCCTCAATCCTCAATCCTCAGTCCTCAGTCCTCAAACCTCAATCCTGAATCCTCAATCCTGAATCCTCAATCTTCAGCCCTCAGTCCTCAACAATCAGTTGTCAATCCTCAATCCTCAATAGAATATCATCAGTTCACAGCTTTCGATACTCAATACACAATCTGCAATCTTCAAATCTCTATCCACAAACATCAATTCTCATCACTCATTCCTCAACACTCAGTCTTGAATCCTCAATCAACAATCCTCAATCATCAATCCTCATCTTTCAATCCTCAATACCCAATCTTCAGTCTTCAATCCTCAATCCTCAATCCTCAATTCTCAATCCTCAATCCTGAATCCTCAATCTTCAGCCCTCAGTCCTCAACAATCAGTTGTCAATCCTCAATCCTCAATAGAATATCATCAATTCACAGTTTTCAATACTTAATACTCAATCTGCAATCTGCAAATCTCTATCCACAAACATCAATACTCATCACTCAACCCTCAACACTCAGTCTTCAGTCCTCAATCCTCAGTACTCAATCCTCAGTACTCAATCCTCAATCCTCATTCTTCAATCCTCAATACCCAATCCTCAATACTCAATCCTCAATACTCAATGTTCAATCCTCAATACCCAATCCTCAATCTTCAATCCTCAATCCTCAATCCTCAATCCTCAATCCTCAACCCTCAATTCTCAATCCTCATTCTTCAATCCTCAATGCCCAATCCTCAATCTTCAATCCTCAATACTCAATCCTGAATCCTCAATCCCGAATCCTCAATCCTCAATCCCCAACCCTCAATCCTCAATCCTCAATCCCCAATACCCAATCCTCAATCCTCAGTCCTCAAACCTCAATCCTGAATCCTCAATCCTGAATCCTCAATCTTCAGCCCTGAGTCCTCAACAATCAGTTGTCAATCCTCAATCATCAATAGAATATCCTCAATTCACAGTTTTCAATACTCAATACACAATCTGCTATCTTCAGATCTATGTCCACAAACATCAATTCTCACCACTCAACCCTCAATCCTCAGTCCCCAATCCTCAATCTTCAATCCTCAATCCTCAGTCCTCAATCCTCAATCTTAATCTTCAATCCTCAATACTCAATCTTCAATCCTCAATCCTCAATCCTCAATCCTCAATCCTCAATCGTCAATCCTCATTCCCAAATCCTCAATCTTCAATCCTCAATCCTCAATCCTCTCTCTTCAATCCTCAATACCCAATCCTCAATCTTCAATCCTTAATCCTCAGTCCTCAATCCTCAATCCTCAATCCTCAATCCTCAATCTTCAATCCTCAGTCCCAAATCCTCAATCTTCAATACTCAAGCCTCAATCCTCAATCTTCAATCCTCAATACTCAATCTTCAATCCTCAATACTCAATCCTCAATCCTCAATCCTCATTCTTCAATCCTCAATACCCAATCCTCAATCTTCAATCCTCAATCCTCAATCCTCAATTCTCAAACCTCAATCCTCAATCCTCATACCTCAAACGTCAATACTCAACCCTCAGTCCTCGTCCTCAATCCACAACACTCAATCCTCATTCCTCAATCTTCAATTCTCAATCCTCAATCCTCAATCCTCAATCCTCAATCCTCAGTCCTCAAACCTCAATCCTGAATCCTCAATCCTGAATCCTCAATCTTCAGCACTCAGTCCTCAACAATCAGTTGTCAAGACTCAATCCTCAATAGAATATCATCAATTCACAGTTTTCAATACTCAATACTCAATCTGCAATCTTCAAATCTCAATCCACAAACATCAATTCTCTTCACTCAACCCTCAACACTCAGTCCTAAATCTTCAATCCTCAACCCTCAATCCTCAATCTTCAATCCTCAATACTCAATCTTCAATCCTCAATCGTCAATCCTCAATCCTCAATCCTCATTCTTCAATCCTCAATACCCAATCCTCAATCTTCAATCCTCAATCCTCAGACCTCAATCCGCAATCCTCAATCCTCAATCCTCAATCTTCAATCCTCAGTCCCAAATCCTCAATCTTCAATACTCAATCCTCAATCCTCAATACCCAGTCCTCAATCTTCAATCCTCAATCCTCAATCCTCACCTCTCAATCCGCAATCCTCAGTCCTCAGTCCTCAAACCACAATCCTCAACCCTCAGCCCTCATCCTCAATCCTCAATCGTCAATCTTCAATCCTCAACCCTCAATCTGCAATGCTCAATCCTCAATCCTCAATCCTCAATACTCATTCTTCAATCCTCAATACCCAATCCTCAATCTTCAATCCTCAATCCTCAATCCAGAATACTCAATCCTCAATCCTCAATCCTTAACCTTCAATCCTCATTCCCAAATCCTCAATCTTCAATCCTCAATCCTCAATCCTCTCTCTTCAATCCTCAATACCCAATCCTCAATCTTCAATCCTTAATCCTCAGTCCTCAATCCTCAATCCTCAATCCTCAATCCTCAATCTTCAATCCTCAGTCCCAAATCCTCAATCTTCAATACTCAAGCCTCAATCCTCAATCTTCAATCCTCAATACTCAATCTTCAATCTTCAATACTCAATCCTCAATCCTCAATCCTCATTCTTCAATCCTCAATACCCAATCCTCAATCTTCAGTCCTCAATCCTCAATCCTCAATTCTCAAACCTCAATCCTGAATCCTCATACCTCAAACGTCAATACTCAACCCTCAGTCCTCGTCCTCAATCCACAACACTCAATCCTCATTCCTCAATCTTCAATTCTCAATCCTCAATCCTCAACCCTCAATCCTCAATCCTCAGTCCTCAAACCTCAATCCTGAATCCTCAATCCTGAATCCTCAATCTTCAGCACTCAGTCCTCAACAATCAGTTGTCAAGACTCAATCCTCAATAGAATATCATCAATTCACAGTTTTCAATACTCAATACTCAATCTGCAATCTTCAAATCTCAATCCACAAACATCAATTCTCATCACTCATCCCTCAACACTCAGTCCTAAATCTTCAATCCTCAACCCTCAATCCTCAATCTTCAATCCTCAATACTCAATCTTCAATCCTCAATCCTCAATCCTCAATCCTCAATCCTCATTCTTCAATCCTCAATACCCAATCCTCAATCTTCAATCCTCAATCCTCAGACCTCAATCCGCAATCCTCAATCCTCAATCCTCAATACTCAATCCTCAATCCTCAATCCTCAATCCTCAATCCTCTGTCCCCAAACCTCAATTCTGAATCCTCAATCCTGAATCCTCAATCTTCAGCCCTCAGTCCTCAACAATCAGTTGTCAATCCTCAATCCTCAATAGAATATCACCAATTCACAGATTTCAAAACTCAATACTCAATCTGCAATCTTCAGATCTCTATCCACAAACATCAATTCACATCACTCATCCCTCGACACTCAGTCCTTTATGTTCAATCCTCAATCCTCAATTCTCAATCTTCAATCCTCAATACTGAATCTTCAATCCTCACTACTCAATCCTCAATCCACAATCCTCAATCCTCAATCCTCAATCTTCAATACTCAGTCCCCAATCCTCAATCTTCAATCCTCAATCCTCAATCCTCATCCCTCGATCCTCGAACCTCAATCCTCAGTCCTCAATCCTCAAACCTCAATGTTCAATCCGCAATACCCTATCCTCAATCCTCAATACTCAATCTTCAATCCTCAATCCTCAGTTCTCAATCCTCAATACTCAATCCTCAATCGTCAATCCTCAATCCCCAATCCTCAATCTTCAATCCTCTATCCTCAATCCTCAGTCCTCAATCTTCAATCCTCAATCTTCAATACTCAATACTCAATCTTCAATCCTCAATCCTCAATCCACAAACATCAATTCTCATCACTCAACCCTCAACACTCAGACCTCAATCTTCAATCCTCAATCCTCAATCCGCAATCTTGAATCCTCAATACTCAATCATCAATCCCCAATTCTCAATTCTCAATCCTCAAAACTCAATCCTCAATCGTCAATCCTCAATCCCCTATCCTCAATCTTCAATCCTCTATCCTCAATTCTCAGTCCTCAATCTTCAATCCTCAATCTCCAATACTCAATACTCAATCTTCAATACTCAATCCTCAATCCTCAGTCCTCAATCCTCAATCTTCAATCCTCAGTCCCAAATCCTCAATCTTCAATACTCAAGCCTCAATCCTCAATCTTCAATCCTCAATACTCAATCTTCAATCTTCAATACTCAATCCTCAATCCTCAATCCTCATTCTTCAATCCTCAATACCCAATCCTCAATCTTCAGTCCTCAATCCTCAATCCTCAATTCTCAAACCTCAATCCTGAATCCTCATACCTCAAACGTCAATACTCAACCCTCAGTCCTCGTCCTCAATCCACAACACTCAATCCTCATTCCTCAATCTTCAATTCTCAATCCTCAATCCTCAATCCTCAATCCTCAATCCTCAGTCCTCAAACCTCAATCCTGAATCCTCAATCCTGAATCCTCAATCTTCAGCACTCAGTCCTCAACAATCAGTTGTCAAGACTCAATCCTCAATAGAATATCATCAATTCACAGTTTTCAATACTCAATACTCAATCTGCAATCTTCAAATCTCAATCCACAAACATCAATTCTCTTCACTCAACCCTCAACACTCAGTCCTAAATCTTCAATCCTCAACCCTCAATCCTCAATCTTCAATCCTCAATACTCAATCTTCAATCCTCAATCGTCAATCCTCAATCCTCAATCCTCATTCTTCAATCCTCAATACCCAATCCTCAATCTTCAATCCTCAATCCTCAGACCTCAATCCGCAATCCTCAATCCTCAATCCTCAATCTTCAATCCTCAGTCCCAAATCCTCAATCTTCAATACTCAATCCTCAATCCTCAATACCCAGTCCTCAATCTTCAATCCTCAATCCTCAATCCTCACCTCTCAATCCGCAATCCTCAGTCCTCAGTCCTCAAACCACAATCCTCAACCCTCAGCCCTCATCCTCAATCCTCAATCGTCAATCTTCAATCCTCAACCCTCAATCTGCAATGCTCAATCCTCAATCCTCAATCCTCAAAACTCAATCCTCAATCGTCAATCCTCAATCCCCTATCCTCAATCTTCAATCCTCTATCCTCAATTCTCAGTCCTCAATCTTCAATCCTCAATCTCCAATACTCAATACTCAATCTTCAATACTCAATCCTCAATCCTCAGTCCTCAATCCTCAATCCTCAATCCTCTATCCTCAATCTTCAATCCTCAATACTCAATCTGCAATCCTCAATCCTCAATCCTCAATCCTCAATCCTAATTCGTCACTCCTCAATACCCAATCCTCAATCTTCAATCCTCATTCCTCAATCCTCAATTCTCAGTCCTCAATCTTCAATCCTCAACCCTCAATCTTCAATCCTCAATCCTCAATCCTCAATCCTAAATACTCAATCTTCAATCCTCAATCCTCAGTTCTCAATCCTCAATACTCAATCCTCAATCGTCAATCCTCAATCCCCAATCCTCAGTCTTCAATACTCAATCCTCAATCCTCAATCCTCAATCCTCAATCTTCAATCTTCAATACTCAATCTTCAATCCTCAATCCTCAATCCTCAATCCTCAATCCTCAATCCTCAATCTCCAATCCTCAATACTCAATCCTCAATTCTCAATCCTCAATCCTGAATCCTCAATCCTCAATCCTCAACCCTCAATCCTCAGTCCAGAAACATTAATACCGAATCCTCAATCCTGAATCCTCAATCTTCAGACCTCAGTCCTCAACAATCAGTTGTCAATCCTCAATCCTCAATAGAATATCCTCAATTCACAGTTTTCAATACTCAATCCCCATTCTTCAATCTTCAAATCTCAATCCCAAACATCAATTCTCATCACTCAACTCTCAACACTCAGTCCTTTATGTTCAATCCTCAATCCTCAATTCTAAATCTTCAATCCTCAATACTGAATCTTCAATACTCAATCCTCAATCCTCAATCCACAATGTTTAATACTCAGTCCCCAATCCTCAATCTTCTATCCTCAATCCTCAATCCTCTATCCGCTATTCTCGAAACTCAATCCTCAGTCCTCAATCCTCAATCCTCAATGTTCAATCCGCAATACCCAATCCTCAATCTTCAATCCTCAATCCTCAATCCTCAAACCTCAATCCTCAATCGTGAACCCTCAATCCTCAGTCCTCGAACATCAATCCTGAATCCTCAATCCTGAATCCTCAATCTTCATCCCTCAGTCCTCAACAATCAGCTGTCAATCCTCAATCCCCAATAGAGTATCCTCAATTCACAGCTTTCAATACACAATCCCCATTCTTCAATCTTCAAATCTCAATCCACAAACATCAATTCTCATCACTCAACCCTCAACACTCAGTCCTCAATCTTCTGTCCTCAGTCCTCAATCGGCAATCTTGAATCCTCAATCCTCAGTCTTCAATCCTCAATCCTCATTCCTCAATCCTCAATCTTCAATCCTCAATACTCAATCTGCAATCCTCTATCGTCAATCCACAATCCTCAATCCTCATTCTTCAATCCTCAATACCCAATCCTCAATCTTCAATCCGCAATCCTCAATCCTCAATTCTCAACACTCAATCCTCAATCCTCAGACCTCAAGCATCAATACTCAACCCTCAGTCCTCGTCCGCAATCCACAACCCTCAATCCTCAATCCTCAACCTTCAATCATCAATATTCAATCTTCAATCCTCAATCATCAATCCTCTATCCTCAATCCACAATCCTGAATGTTCAATCCACAATACCCAATCCTCAATATTCAATCCTCAATCCTCAATCCTCAATCCTCAATCCTCAATCCCCAACCCTCAATCTTCAATCGTCAATATTCAATCTTCAATCCACAACCCTCAATCCTCTATCCTAAATCCTCAATCCTGAATGTTCAACCACCAATACCCAACCCTCAATCTTCAATCCTCAATCCTCAATCCTCAATCCTCAATCCTCAATCCTCAATCCTCAATCCTCAATCTTCAATCCTCAATCCTCAATCCTCAATTCTCAACCCTCAATCCTCAATCCTCAATCCTCAATCCTCAGTCCTCAACCCTCAATCCTCAGTCCAGGAACATCAACACCGAATCCCCAATCCTGAATCCTCAATCTTCAGCCCTCAGTCCTCAACAATCTATTGTCAATCCTCAATCCTCAATAGAATATCCTCAATTCAGAGTTTTCAATACTCAATCACCATTCTTCAATCTTCAAATCTCAATCCCAAACATCAATTCTCATCACTCAACCCTCAACACTCAGTCCTCAATCTTCAATCCTCAATCCTAAATCCTCTTTCTTCAATCCTCAATACTCAATCTTCAATCCTAAATCCTCAATTCTCAATCCTCAATACTCAATCCTCAATCGTCAATACTCAATTCCCAATCCTCAATCTTCAATCCTCAATCCTCAATCTTCAATCCTTAATCCTCAATCCTCAATCCCCAATCCTGAATCTTCAATACTCAATCTTCAATCCTCAATCCTCAATCCTTAGTCCTCAATCCTCAATCCTCAATCCTCCATCCTCAATCTTCAATCCTCAATGCTCAATCTGCAATCCTCAATCCTCAATCCTCAATCCTCAATCCTAATTCGTCACTCCTCAATAACCAATCCTCAATCTTCAATCCTCAATCCACAATCCTCAATTCTCAATCCTCAATCCTCAATACTCAATCCTCAATCTTCAATCCTCAATCCTAAATCCTCAGTCCTCAATCCTCAATCCTCAATCCTCCATCCTCAATCTTCAATCCTCAATGCGCAATCTGCAATCCTCAATCCTCAATCCTCAATCCTCTATCCTAATTCGTCACTCCTCAATACCCAATCCTCAATCTTCAATCCTCAATCCTCAATCCTCAATTCTCAATCCTCAATCCTCAATCCTCAGACCTCAAACATCAATACTCAACCCTCAGTCCTCGTCCGCAATCCACAACCCTCAATCCTCAATCATCAATGTTCAATCCTCAATCTTCAATACTCTATACTCAATCTTCAATCCTCAATCCTCAATCCTCAGTCCTCAATCCTCAATCCTCAATCCTCTATCCTCAATCTTCAATCCTCAATACTCAATCTGCAATCCTCAATCCTCAATCCTCAATCCTCAATCCTAATTCGTCACTCCTCAATACCCAATCCTCAATCTTCAATCCTCAATCCTCAATCCTCAATTCTCAATCCGTAATCCTCAATCCTCAATCCTCAATCTTCAATCCTCAATACTCAATCTTCAATACTCAATCCTCAATCCTCAATCCTCAATCCTCAATCCTCAATCGTCAATACTCAATTCCCAATCCTCAATCTTCAATCCTCAACCCTCAACCTTCAATCCTCAATCCTCAATCCTCAATCCTCAATACTCAATCTTCAATCCTCAATCCTCTGTTCTCAATCCTCAATACTCAATCCTTAATCGTCAATCCTCAATCCCCAATCCTCAGTCTTCAATACTCAATCCTCAATCCTCAATCCTCAATCCTCAATCTTCAATCCTCAATACTCAATCCTCAACCCTCAATCCTCAGTCCAGAAACATTAATACCGAATCCTCAATCCTGAATCCTCAATCTTCAGACCTCAGTCCTCAACAATCAATTGTCAATCCTCAATCCTCAATAGAATATCCTCAATTCACAGTTTTCAATACTCAATCCCCATTCTTCAATCTTCAAATCTCAATCCCAAACATCAATTCTCATCACTCAACTCTCAACACTCAGTCCTTTATGTTCAATCCTCAATCCTCAATTCTCAATCTTCAATCCTCGATACTGAGTCTTCAATACTCAATCCTCAATCCTCAATCCTCAAGCTTTAATACTCAGTCCCCAATCCTCAATCTTCAATCCACAATCCTCAATCCTCATTCTTCAATCCCCAATACCCAATCCTCAATCTTCAATCCGCAATCCTCAATCCTCAATTCTCATCACTCAATCCTCAATCCTCAGACCTCAAGCATCAATACTCAACCCTCAGTCCTCGTCCGCAATCCACAACCCTCAATCCTCAATCCTCAACCTTCAATCATCAATATTCAATCTTCAATCCTCAATCATCAATCCTCTATCCTCAATCCACAATCCTGAATGTTCAATCCACAATACCCAATCCTCAATATTCATTCCTCAATTCTCAATCCTCAATCCTCAATCCTCAATCCCCAACCCTCAATCTTCAATCGTCAATATTCAATCTTCAATCCACAACCCTCAATCCTCTATCCTAAATCCTCAATCCTGAATGTTCAACCACCAATACCCAACCCTCAATCTTCAATCCTCAATCCTCAATCCTCAATCCTCAATCCTCAATCCTCAATCCTCAATCCTCAATCTTCAATCCTCAATCCTCAATCCTCAATTCTCAACCCTCAATCCTCAATCCTCAATCCTCAATCCTCAGTCCTCAACCCTCAATCCTCAGTCCAGGAACATCAACACCGAATCCCCAATCCTGAATCCTCAATCTTCAGCCCTCAGTCCTCAACAATCTATTGTCAATCCTCAATCCTCAATAGAATATCCTCAATTCAGAGTTTTCAATACTCAATCCCCATTCTTCAATCTTCAAATCTCAATCCCAAACATCAATTCTCATCACTCAACCCTCAACACTCAGTCCTCAATCTTCAATCCTCAATCCTAAATCCTCAATCTTCAATCCTCAATACTCAATCTTCAATCCTAAATCCTCAATTCTCAATCCTCAATACTCAATCCTCAATCGTCAATACTCAATTCCCAATCCTCAATCTTCAATCCTCAATCCTCAATCTTCAATCCTTAATCCTCAATCCTTAATCCCCAATCCTGAATCTTCAATACTCAATCTTCAATCCTCAATCCTCAATCCTTAGTCCTCAATCCTCAATCCTCAATCCTCCATCCTCAATCTTCAATCCTCAATGCTCAATCTGCAATCCTCAATCCTCAATCCTCAATCCTCAATCCTAATTCGTCACTCCTCAATACCCAATCCTCAATCTTCAATCCTCAGTCCTCAATCCTCAATTCTCAATCCTCAATCCTCAATCCTCAGACCTCAAACATCAATACTCAACCCTCAGTCCTCGTCCGCAATCCACAACCCTCAATCCTCAATCCTCAATGTTCAATCCTCAATCTTCAATACTCAATACTCAATCTTCAATCCTCAATCCTCAGTCCTCAGTCCTCAATCCTCAATCCTCAATCCTCAATCCTCAATCCTCAATCCTCAATCCTCAATCCTCAATCCTCGATCTTCAGCCCTCAGTCCTCAACAATCAATTGTCAATCCTCAATCCTCAATAGAATATCCTCAATTCACAGTTTTCAATACTCAATCCCCATTCTTCAATCTTCAAATCTCAATCCCAAACATCAATTCTCATCGCTCAACCCTCAACACTCAGTCCTCAATCTTCAATCCTCAATCCTAAATCCTCAGTCTTCAATCCTCAATACTCAATCTTCAATCCTAAATCCACAATTCTCAATCCTCAATACTCAATCCTCAATCGTCAATACTCAATTCCCAATCCTCAATCTTCAATCCTCAATCCTCAATCCTCAATCCTCAATCCTCAGTCCTCAATCCTCAATCCTCAATCCTCAATCCTCAATCTTCAATCTTCAATACTCAATCTTCAATCCTCAATCCTCAATCCTCAGTCCTCAATCCTCAATCCTCAATCCTCAATCCTCAACCCTCAATCCCCAATCCTCAATCTTCAATCCTCAATACTCAATCTTCAATCCTCAATCCTCAATCCTCAATCCTCAATCCTCAATCCTCAACCCTCAATCTTCAATCCTCAATACTCAATCTTCAACCCTCAATCTTCAATCCTCAATCCTCAATCCTCATTCTTCAATCCTCAACACCCAGTCCTCAATCTTCAATCCTCAATCCTCAATCCTCAATTCTCAATCCTCAATCCTCAATCCTCAGACCTCAAACACCAATACTCAACCCTCAGTCCTCGTCCGCAATCCACAACCCTCAATCCTCAATCCTCAATCTTCAATCATCAATATTCAACCTTCAATCCTCAATCCCCAATCCTCAATCCTCAATCCTCAATCCTCAATCCTCAAACCTCAATACCCAATCCTCAATCCTCAATCCTCAATCCTCAATCCTCAGTCCTCAATCCTCAATCCTCAATCCTCAATCCTCAATCCTCAATCCTCAATCCTCAATCCTCAATCCTCAATCCTCAATCCTCAATCCTCAATCCTCAATCCTCAATCCCCAATCCTCAATCTTCAATCCTCAATACTCAATCTTCAATCCTCAATCCTCAATCCTCAATCCTCAATCCTCAATCCTCAACCCTCAATCTTCAATCCTCAATACTCAATCTTCAACCCTCAATCTTCAATCCTCAATACCCAATCCTCAATCTTCAATCCTTAATACTCAATCCTCAATCCTCAATCCTCAATCCTCAGTCCTCAATTCGCAATCCTCAATCCTCAGACCTCAGGCATTAATACCCAACCCTCAGTCCTCGTCCTCAACCTACAACCCTCAATCCTCAATCCTCAATCTTCAATCATCAATATTCAACCTTCAATCCTCAATCCCCAATCCTCAATCATCAATCCTCAATCCTCAATCCTCAAACCTCAATACCCAATCCTCAATCCTCAATCCTCAATCCTCAATCCTCAATCCTCAATCCTCAATCCTCAATCCTCAATCCTCTGTCCCCAAACCTCAATCCTGAATCCTCAATCCTGAATCCTCAACCTTCAGCCCTCAGTCCTCAACAATCAGTTGTCAATCCTCAATCCTCAATAGAATATCACCAATTCACAGATTTCAAAACTCAATACTCAATCTGCAATCTTCAGATCTCCATCCACAAACATCAATTCACATTACTCATCCCTCGACAGTCAGTCCTTTATGTTTAATCCTCAATCCTCAATTCTCAATCTTCAATCCTCAATACTGAATCTTCAATCATCAATACTCAATCCTCAATCCATAATCCTCAATCCTCGACCCTCAATCTTCAATACTCAGTCCCCAATCCTCAATCTTCAATCCTCAATCCTCAATCCTCAATCCTCAAACCTCAATGTTCAATCCGCAATACCCAATCCTCAATCTTCAATTCTCAATCCTCAATCCTCAAACCTCAATCCTCAAACCTCAACCCTCAATCCTCAGTCCTCGAACATCAATCCTCAATCTTCAATCCTCAATCCTCAATGCTCAATCGTCAATCTTCAATCCTCAATACTCAACCTTTAATCATCAATACTCAATCCTCAATCCTCATTCTTCAATCCTCAATACCCAATCCTCAATATTCAATCCTCAATCCTCAACCCTCAGTTATCAATCCGCAATCCGCAGTCCTCAGTCCTCAAACCTCAATCCTCAACCCTCAGCCCTCATCCTCAATCCTCAATCGACAATCCGCAATCCTCAATCTTCAATCCTCAATACTCAATCTTCAACCCTCAATCCTCAGTCCTCAAACCTCAATTCTGTATCCTCAATCCTGTGTGCTCAATCTTCAGCCCTCAGTCCTCAACAATCAGTAGTCAATCCTCAATCCTCAATAGAATATCCTCAATTCACAGCTTTCAACACTCAATACTCAATCAGCAATCTTCAAGCCTCTATCCAGAAACATCAATTCTCATCACTCAACCCTCAACTCTCAGTCCTCAACGTTCAATACTCAATCATCAATTCTCAATGTTCAATCCTCAATACTGAATCTTCAATCATCAATCCCCAATCTTCAATCCTCAATCCTCAATCCTCAATCCTCAATCCTCAGTCCCCAGTCCTCAATCTTCTATCCTCAATACTGAATCCTCAATCCTCAACCCTCGATCCGCAATCTTCAATCCACAATACTAAATCCTCAATCCTCAATCCTCAATCCTCAATCCTCAATCGTGAATCCTCAATCATCAATCCTCAATCTTCAATACTCAATTCTCAATCCTCAATCCTCAATCCTCAATAATCAACCATCAATACTCAATTCTCAATACTCAACGGAATATCCTGAATTCTCAGGATTCGATACTCAAACCTCAATCGTCAACCGTCAGCCCTCACTCTCAATCCTCAATCCACAAACCTCAAACCTCAATCCTCAACCGTCAGTCGTCGTCCTCAATCCTCTACCCTCAATCCTCAATCCTCCCATCTTCAATCATCAATACTCAATCCTCAATCCTCAATCCTCAATTCTAAATCCTCAATCCTCAATCCTCAGACCTCAAACACCAATACTCAACCCTCAGTCCTCGTCCGCAATCCACAACCCTCAATCCTCAATCCTCAATCTTCAATCATCAATATTCAATCATCAATCCTCAATCTTCAATCGTCTATCCTCAATCCTCAATCCTGAATGTTCAATCCTCAATACCCAATCCTCGATCTTCAATCCTCAATACTCAATCCTCTATCCTCAATCCTCAATCCTCAGTCCTCAATTCGCAATACTCAACCCTCAGACCTCAAGCATTAATACCCAACCCTCAGTCCTCGTCCTCAACCTACAACCCTCAATCCTCAATCCTCAATCTTCAATCATCAATATTCAACCTTCAATCCTCAATCCCCAATCCTCAATCCTCAATCCTCAATCCTCAATCCTCAAACCTCAATACCCAATCCTCAATCCTCAATCCTCAATCCTCAATCCTCAATCCTCAATCCTCAATCCTCAATCCTCAATCCTCTGTCCCCAAACCTCAATCCTGAATCCTCAATCCTGAATCCTCAACCTTCAGCCCTCAGTCCTCAACAATCAGTTGGCAATCCTCAATCCTCAATAGAATATCACCAATTCACAGATTTCAAAACTCAATACTCAATCTGCAATCTTCAGATCTCTATCCACAAACATCAATTCACATTACTCATTACTCGACAGTCAGTCCTTTATGTTCAATCCTCAATCCTCAATTCTCAATCTTCAATCCTCAATACTGAATCTTCAATCATCAATACTCAATCCTCAATCCACAATCCTCAATCCTCAATCCTCAATCTTCAATACTCAGTCCCCAATCCTCAATCTTCAATCCTCAATCCTCAATCCTCAATCCTCGATCCTCGAACCTCAATCCGCAGTCCTCAATCCTCAAACCTCAATGTTCAATCCGCAATACCCAATCCTCAATCTTCAATTCTCAATCCTCAATCCTCAAACCTCAATCCTCAAACCTCAACCCTCAATCCTCAGTCCTCGAACATCAATCCTGAATCCTCAATCCTGAATCCTCAATCTTCATCCCTCAGTCCTCAACAATCAATTGTCAATCCTCACTCCTCAATAGAATATCCTCAATTCACAGCTTTCGATACTCAATCCCCATTCCTCAATCTTCAAATCTCAATCCACAAACATCAATTCTCATCACTCAACCCTCAACACTCAGACCTCAATCTTCAATCCTCAATCCTCAATCCGCAATCTTGAATCCTCAATACTCAATCATCAATCCTCAATCCTCAATTCTCAATCCTCAACACTCAATCCTCAATCGTCAATCCTCAATCCCCAATCCTCAATCTTCAATCCTCTATCCTCAATCCTCAGTCCTCAATCTTCAATCCTCAATCTTCAATACTCAATACTCAATCTGCAATCCTCAATCCTCAATCCTCAGTCCTCAATCCTCAATCCTCAATCCTCAATCCTCAATCTTCAATCATCAATACTCAATCTGCAATCCTCAATCCTCAATCCTCAATCCTCAATCCTAATTCGTCACTCCTCAATACCCAATCCTCAATCTTCAATCCTCAATCCTCAATCCTCAATTCTCAATCCGTAATCCTCAATCCTCAATCCTCAATCTTCAATCCTCAATACTCAATCTTCAATACTCAATCCTCAATCCTCAATCCTCAATCCTCAATCCTCAATCCTCAATCGTCAATACTCAATTCCCAATCCTCAATCTTCAATCCTCAATACTCAATCTTCAATCCTCAATCCTCAATCCTCAATCCTCAATAATCAATCTTCAATCCTCAATCCTCAATCCTCAAACCTCAATCCTCAATCGTGAACCCTCAATCCTCAGTCCTCGAACCTCAATCCTGAATCCTCAATCCTGAATCCTCAATCTTCATCCCTCAGTCCTCAACAATCAGTTGTCAATCCTCAATCCTCAATAGAATATCCTCAATTCACAGTTTTCAATACTCAATCCCCATTCTTCAATCTTCAAATCTCAATCCCAAACATCAATTCTCATCACTCAACCCTCAACACTCAGTCCTCAATCTTCAATCCTCAAACCTAAATCCTCAGTCTTCAATCCTCAATACTCAATCTTCAATCCTCAATCCTCAATCCTCAATCCTCAATCGTCAATCCTCAATCCTCAATCTCCAATCCTCAATCCTCAATCCTCAATTCTCAATCCTCAATCCTGAATCCTCAATCCTCAATCCTCAACGCTGAATCCACAGTCCAGAAACATCAATACCGAATCCTCAATCCTGAATCCTCAATCTTCAGACCTCAGTCCTCAACAATCAATTGTCAATCCTCAATCCTCAGTAGAATATCCTCAATTCACAGTTTTCAATACTCAATCCCCATTCTTCAATCTTCAAATCTCAATCCCAAACATCAATTCTCATCACTCAACCCTCAACACTCAGTCCTTTATGTTCAGTCCTCAATCCTCAATTCTCAATCTTGAATCCTCAATACTGAATCTTCAATACTCAATCCTCAATCCTCAATCTTCAATACTCAGTCCCCAATCCTCAATCTTCAATCCTCAATCCTCAATCCTCAATCCTCGATCCTCGAAACTCAATCCTCAGTCCTCAATTCTCGATCCTCAATGTTCAATCCGCAATACCCAATCCTGAATCTGCAATCCTCAATCCTCAATCCTCAAACCTCAATCCTCAATCCTCAACCCTCAATCCTCAGTCCTCGAACCTCAATCCTGAATCCTCAATCCTGAATCCTCAATCCTCATCCCTCAGTCCTCAACAATCAGTTGTCAATCCTCAAACCTCAATCCTCAATCCTCAATCTTCAATCCTCAATACTCAATCTTCAATACTCAATCCTCAATCCTCAATCCTCAATCCTCAATCCTCAATCCTCAATCCCAAATCCTCAATCCTCAATCCTCAACCCTCAACCCTCAATCCTCAGTCCTGAAGCCTCAATACCGAATCCTCAATCCTCAATCCTCTATCCTCAATCCTCAATCCTCAATACCCAATCCTCAATCTTCAGTCCTCAATACTCAATCCTCAATCCTCAATCCTCGATCCTCAATCCTCAATCCTTAATCCTCAATCCTCAACCCTCAATCATCAGTCCTGAAACCTCAATCCCGAATCCTCAATCCTGAATCCGCAAACTTCAGTCCTCAGTCCTCAACAATCAATTGTCAATCCTCAATCCTCAACAGAATACCCTCAATTCACAGTTTTGAATACTCAATCCCCATTCTTCAATCTCCAAGTCTCAATCCACAAGCATCAATTCTCATCACTCAACCCTCAACACTCAGTCCTCAATCTTCAATCCTCAACCCTAAATCCTCAATCTTCAATCCTCAATACTCAGTCTTCAGTCCTCAATCCTCAATTCTCAATCCTCAATCCTCAATGTTCAATCCTCAATCTTCAATACTCAATACTCAATCTTCAATCCTCAATCCTCAATCCTCAGTCCTCAATCCTGAATCCCAAATCCTCAATCCTCAATCCTCAATCCTCAACCCTCAATCCTCAGTCCTGAAACATCAATACCGAATCCTCAATACTGAATCCTGAAACTTCAGCCCTCAGTCCTCAACAATCAATAGTCAATCCCCAATCCTCAATAGAATATCCTCAATACTCAATCTTCAATCCTCAATGCTCAATCCTCTATCCTCAATCCTCAATCCTGAATCCTCAATCCTGAAATCTCAATCTTCAGCCCTCAGTCCTCAACAATCAATTGTCAGTCCTCAATCCTCAATAGAACATCCTCAATTCACAGCTTTCAATACTCAATCCCCATTCTTCGATCTTCAAATCTCAATCCGCAAACATCAACTCTCATCACTCATCCCTCAACACTCAGTCCCCAATCTTCAAACCTCAATCCTCAATCCGCAATCTTGAATCCTCAATACTCAATCTTCAATCCTCAATCCTCAATTCTCAATCCTCAACACTCAATCCTCAATCGTCAATCCTCAATCCCCATCCTCAATCTTCAATCCTCTATCCTCAATCCTCAATCCTCAATCTTCAATCCTCAATCTTCAATACTCAATACTCAATCTTCAATCCTCAATCCTCAATCCTCTGTCCTCAATCCTCAACCCTCAACACTCAGTCCTCAATCTTCAATCCTCAATCCTAAATCCTCAGTCTTCAATCCTCAATACTCAATCTTCAATCCTAAATCCACAATTCTCAATCCTCAATACTCAATCCTCAATCGTCAATACTCAATTCCCAATCCTCAATCTTCAATCCTCAATCCTCAATCATCAATCCTTAATCCTCAACCCTCAATCCCCAATCCTCAATCTTCAATACTCAATCTTCAATCCTCAATCCTCAATCCTCAGTCCTCAATCCTCAATCCTCAATCCTCAATCCTCAATCTTCAATCTTCAATACTCAATCTTCAATCCTCAATCCTCAATCCTCAATCCTCAATCTTCAATCATCAATATTCAATCATCAATCCTCAATCTTCAATCCTCTATCCTCAATCCTCAATCCTGAATGTTCAATCCTCAATACCCAATCCTCAATCTTCAATCCTCAATACTCAATCCTCAATCCTCAATCATCAATCCTCAGTACTCAATTCGCAATCCTCAATCCTCAGACCTCAGGCATTAATACCCAACCCTCAGTCCTCGTCCTCAACGTACAGCCCTCAATCCTCAATCCTCAATCTTCAATCATCAATATTCAACCTTCAATCCTCAATCCCCAATCCTCAATCCTCAATCCTCAATCCTCAATCCTCAAACCTCAATACCCAATCCTCAATCCTCAATCCTCAATCCTCAGTCCTCAATCCTCAATCCTCAATCCTCAATACTCAATCCTCTGTCCCCAAACCTCAATCCTGAATCCTCAATCCTGAATCCTCAACCTTCAGCCCTCAGTCCTCAACAATCAGTTGTCAATCCTCAATCCTCAAGAGAATATCACCAATTCACAGATTTCAAAACTCAATACTCAATCTGCAATCTTCAGATCTCTATCCACAAACATCAATTCACATTACTCATCCCTCGACAGTTAGTCCTTTATGTTCAATCCTCAATCCTCAATTCTCAATCTTCAATCCTCAATACTGAATCTTCAATCATCAATACTCAATCCTCAATCCAGAATCCTCAATCCTCAATCCTCTGTCTTCAATACTCAGTCCCCAATCCTCAATCTTCAATCCTCAATCCTCAATCCTCAATCCTCGATCCTCGAACCTCAATCCGCAGTCCTCAATCCTCAAACCTCAATGTTCAATCCGCAATAACCAATCCTCAATCTTCAATTCTCAATCCTCAATCCTCAAACCTCAATCCTCAAACCTCAACCCTCAATCCTCAGTCCTCGAACATCAATCCTGAATCCTCAATCCTGAATCCTCAATCTTCATCCCTCAGTCCTCAACAATCAATTGTCAATCCTCACTCCTCAATAGAATATCCTCAATTCACAGCTTTCGATACTCAATCCCCATTCCTCAATCTTCAAATCTCAATCCACAAACATCAATTCTCATCACTCAACCCTCAACACTCAGACCTCAATCTTCAATCCTCAATCCTCAATCCACAATCTTGAATCCCCAATACTCAATCAGCAATCCTCAATCCTCAATTCTCAATCCTCAACACTCAATCCTCAATCGTCAATGCTCAATCCACAATCCTCAATCTTCAATCCTCTATCCTCAATCCTCAGTCCTCAATCTTCAATCCTCAATCCTCAATCGTCAATACTCAATTCCCAATCCTCAATCTTCAATCCTCAACACTCAATATTCAATCCTCAATCCTCAATCCTCAATCCTCAATAATCAATGTTCAATCCTCAATCCTCAGTTCTCAATCCTCAATACTCAATCCTCAATCGTCAATCCTCAATCCCCAATCCTCAGTCTTCAATACTCAATCCTCAATCCTCAATCCTCAATCCTCAATCTTCAATCCTCAATACTCAATCTTCAATCCTCAATCCTCAATCCTCAATCCTCAATCCTCAATCCTCAATCCTCAATCTCCAATCCTCAATCCTCAATCCTCAATTCTCAATCCTCAATCCTGAATCCTCAATCCTCAATCCTCAACCCTCAATCCTCGGTCCAGAAACATCAATACCGAATCCTCAATCCTGAATCCTCAATCTTCAGACCTCAGTCCTCAACAATCAATTGTCAATCCTCAATCCTCAGTAGAATATCCTCAATTCACAGTTTTCAATACTCAATCCCCATTCTTCAATCTTCAAATCTCAATCCCAAACATCAATTCTCATCACTCAACCCTCAACACTCAGTCCTTTATGTTCAATCCTCAATCCTCAATTCTCAATCTTCAATCCTCAATACTGAATCTTCAATACTCAATCCTCAATCCTCAATCCTCAATCTTCAATACTCAGTCCCCAATCCTCAATGTTCAATCCTCAATCCTCAATCCTCAATCCTCGATCCTCGAAAGTCAATCCTCAGTCCTCAATTCTCGATCCTCAATGTTCAATCCGCAATACCCAATCCTCAATCTTCAATCCTCAATCCTCAGTCCTCGAACCTCAATCCTGAATCCTCAATCCTGAATCCTCAATCTTCATCCCTCAGTCCTCAACAATCAGTTGTCAATCCTCAATCCTCAATCCTCAATCTTCAGTCCTCAATACTCAATCTGCAATCCTCAATCCTCAATCCTAAATCCTCAATCCTAATTCGTCACTCCTCAATACCCAATCCTCAATCTTCAATCCTCAATCCACAATCCTCAATTCTCAATCCTCAATCCTCAATCCTCAATCCTCAATCTTCAATCCTCAATACTCAATCTTCAATACTCAATCCTCAATCCTCAATCCTCAATCCTCAATCCCAAATCCTCAATCCTCAATCCTCAACCCTCAACCCTCAATCCTCAGTCCTGAAGCCTCAATACCGAATCCTCAATCCTCAATCCTCAATCCTCAATCCTCAATCCTCAATACCCAATCCTCAATCTTCAATCCTCAATACTCAATCCTCAATCCTCAATCCTCAATCCTCAATCCTCAATCCTTAATCCTCAATCCTCAACCCTCAATCCTCAGTCCTGAAACCTCAATCCCGAATCCTCAATCCTGAATCCGCAAACTTCAGTCCTCAGTCCACAACAATCAATTGTCAATCCTCAATCCTCAATAGAATATCCTCAATTCACAGTTTTCAACACTCAATCCCCATTCTTCAATATTCAAGTCTCAATCCACAAACATCAATTCTCATCACTCAGCCCTCAACACTCAGTCCTCAATCTTCAATCCTCAATCCTCAATCCGCAATCTTGAATCCTCAATAATCAATCTTCAATCCTCAATCCTCAAATCTCAATCCTCAACACTCAATCCTCAATCGTCAATCCTCAATCCCCAATCCTCAATCTTCAACCCTCTATCCTCAATCCTCAATCCTCAATCCTCAATCCTCAATCTTCAATACTCAATCCTCAATCCTCAATCCTCAACCATCAATCGTCAGTCCTGAAACGTCAATACCGAATCCTCAATCCTGAATCCTCAACCTTCAGCCCTCAGTCCTCAACAATCAATTGTCAATCCTCAATCCTCAATAGAATACCCTCAATTCACAGTTTTCAATACTCAATCCCCATTCTTCAATCTTCAAATCTCAATCCACAAGCATCAATTCTCATCACTCAACCCTCAACACTCAGTCCTCAATCTTCAATCCTCAACCCTAAATCCTCAATCTTCAATTCTCAATACTCAATCCTCAATCGTCAATACTCAATTCCCAATCCTCAATTTTCAATCCTCAATCCTCAATCTTCAATCCTTAATCCTCAATCCGCAATCCCCAATCCTCAATCTTCAATCCTCAATACTCAATCTTCAATCCTCAATCCTCAATCCTCAATCCTCAATCCTCAATCCTCAATCCTCAATCTTCAATCCTCAATACTCAATCTTCAACCCTCAATCTTAATCCTCAATCCTCAATCCTCATTCTTCAATCCTCAACACCCAATCCTCAATCTTCAATCCTCAATCCTCAATCCTCAATTCTCAATCCTCAATCCTCAATCCTCAGACCTCAAACATCAATACTCAACCCTCAGTCCTCGTCCGCAATCCACAACCCTCAATCCTCAATCCTCAATGTTCAATCCTCAATCTTCAATACTCAATACTCAATCTTCAATCTTCAATCCTCAATCCTCAATCCTCAGTCCTCAATCCTGAATCCCAAATCCTCAATCCTCAATCCTCAATCCTCAACCCTCAATCCTCAGTCCTGAAACATCAATACCGAATCCTCAATACTGAATCCTGAATCTTCAGCCCTCAGTCCTCAACAATCAATAGTCAATCCTCAATCCTCAATAGGATATCCTCAATACTCAATCTTCAATCCTCAATGCTCAATCCTCTATCCTCAATCCTCAATCCTGAATGTTCAATCCTCAATACCCAATCCTCAATCTTCAATCCTCAGTACTCAATCCTCAATCCTCAATCCTCGAACCCTCAGTCCTCAAACCTCAATCCTGAATCCTCAATCCTGAAATCTCAATCTTCAGCCCTCAGTCCTCAACAATCAATTGTCAGTCCTCAATCCTCAATAGAACATCCTCAATTCACAGCTTTCAATACTCAATCCCCATTCTTCAATCTTCAAATCTCAATCCGCAAACATCAATTCTCATCACTCAACCCTCAACACTCAGTCCCCAATCTTCAAACCTCAATCCTCGATCCGCAATCTTGAATCCTCAATACCCAATCCTCAATCTTCAATCCTCAGTACTCAATCCTCAATCCTCAATCCTCGAATCCTCAGTCCTCAAACCTCAATCCTGAATCCTCAATCCTGAAATCTCAATCTTCAGCCCTCAGTCCTCAACAATCAATTGTCAGTCCTCAATCCTCAATAGAACATCCTCAATTCACAGCTTTCAATACTCAATCCCCATTCTTCAATCTTCAAATCTCAATCCGCAAACATCAATTCTCATCACTCAACCCTCAACACTCAGTCCCCAATCTTCAAACCTCAATCCTCAATCCGCAATCTTGAATCCTCAATACTCAATCATCAATCCTCAATCCTCAATTCTCAATCCTCAACACTCAATCCTCAATCGTCAATGCTCAATCCACAATCCTCAATCTTCAATCCTCTATCCTCAATCCTCAGTCCTCAATCTTCAATCCTCAATCCTCAATCGTCAATACTCAATTCCCAATCCTCAATCTTCAATCCTCAACACTCAATCTTCAATCCTCAATCCTCAATCCTCAATCCTCAATAATCAATGTTCAATCCTCAATCCTCAGTTCTCAATCCTCAATACTCAATCCTCAATCGTCAATCCTCAATCCCCAATCCTCAGTCTTCAATACTCAATCCTCAATCCTCAATCCTCAATCCTCAATCTTCAATCCTCAATACTCAATCTTCAATCCTCAATCCTCAATCCTCAATCCTCAATCCTCAATCCTCAATCCTCAATCTCCAATCCTCAATCCTCAATCCTCAATTCTCAATCCTCAATCCTGAATCCTCAATCCTCAATCCCCAACCCTCAATCCTCAGTCCAGAAACATCAACACCGAATCCTCAATCCTGAATCCTCAATCTTCAGACCTCAGTCCTCAACAATCAATTGTCAATCCTCAATCCTCAGTAGAATATCCTCAATTCACAGTTTTCAATACTCAAGCCCCATTCTTCAAACTTCAAATCTCAATCCCAAACATCAATTCTCATCACTCAACCCTCAACAATCAGTCCTTTATGTTCAATCCTCAATCCTCAATTCTCAATCTTCAATCCTCAATACTGAATCTTCAATACTCAATCCTCAATCCTCAATCCTCAATCTTCAATACTCAGTCCCCAATCCTCAATCTTCAATCCTCAATCCTCAATCCTCAATCCTCGATCCTCGAAAGTCAATCCTCAGTCCTCAATTCTCGATCCTCAATGTTCAATCCGCAATACCCAATCCTCAATCTTCAATCCTCAATCCTCAGTCCTCGAACCTCAATCCTGAATCCTCAATCCTGAATCCTCAATCTTCATCCCTCAGTCCTCAACAATCAGTTGTCAATCCTCAATCCTCAATCCTCAATCTTCAGTCCTCAATACTCAATCTGCAATCCTCAATCCTCAATCCTAAATCCTCAATCCTAATTCGTCACTCCTCAATACCCAATCCTCAATCTTCAATCCTCAATCCACAATCCTCAATTCTCAATCCTCAATCCTCAATCCTCAATCCTCAATCTTCAATCCTCAATACTCAATCTTCAATACTCAATCCTCAATCCTCAATCCTCAATCCTCAATCCTCAATCCTCAATCCCAAATCCTCAATCCTCAATCCTCAACCCTCAACCCTCAATCCTCAGTCCTGAAGCCTCAATACCGAATCCTCAATCCTCAATCCTCAATCCTCAATCCTCAATCCTCAATACCCAATCCTCAATCTTCAATCCTCAATACTCAATCCTCAATCCTCAATCCTCAATCCTCAATCCTCAATCCTTAATCCTCAATCCTCAACCCTCAATCCTCAGTCCTGAAACCTCAATCCCGAATCCTCAATCCTGAATCCGCAAACTTCAGTCCTCAGTCCACAACAATCAATTGTCAATCCTCAATCCTCAATAGAATATCCTCAATTCACAGTTTTCAACACTCAATCCCCATTCTTCAATATTCAAGTCTCAATCCACAAACATCAATTCTCATCACTCAGCCCTCAACACTCAGTCCTCAATCTTCAATCCTCAATCCTCAATCCGCAATCTTGAATCCTCAATAATCAATCTTCAATCCTCAATCCTCAAATCTCAATCCTCAACACTCAATCCTCAATCGTCAATCCTCAATCCCCAATCCTCAATCTTCAACCCTCTATCCTCAATCCTCAATCCTCAATCCTCAATCCTCAATCTTCAATACTCAATCCTCAATCCTCAATCCTCAACCATCAATCGTCAGTCCTGAAACGTCAATACCGAATCCTCAATCCTGAATCCTCAACCTTCAGCCCTCAGTCCTCAACAATCAATTGTCAATCCTCAATCCTCAATAGAATACCCTCAATTCACAGTTTTCAATACTCAATCCCCATTCTTCAATCTTCAAATCTCAATCCACAAGCATCAATTCTCATCACTCAACCCTCAACACTCAGTCCTCAATCTTCAATCCTCAACCCTAAATCCTCAATCTTCAATTCTCAATACTCAATCCTCAATCGTCAATACTCAATTCCCAATCCTCAATTTTCAATCCTCAATCCTCAATCTTCAATCCTTAATCCTCAATCCGCAATCCCCAATCCTCAATCTTCAATCCTCAATACTCAATCTTCAATCCTCAATCCTCAATCCTCAATCCTCAATCCTCAATCCTCAATCCTCAATCTTCAATCCTCAATACTCAATCTTCAACCCTCAATCTTAATCCTCAATCCTCAATCCTCATTCTTCAATCCTCAACACCCAATCCTCAATCTTCAATCCTCAATCCTCAATCCTCAATTCTCAATCCTCAATCCTCAATCCTCAGACCTCAAACATCAATACTCAACCCTCAGTCCTCGTCCGCAATCCACAACCCTCAATCCTCAATCCTCAATGTTCAATCCTCAATCTTCAATACTCAATACTCAATCTTCAATCTTCAATCCTCAATCCTCAATCCTCAGTCCTCAATCCTGAATCCCAAATCCTCAATCCTCAATCCTCAATCCTCAACCCTCAATCCTCAGTCCTGAAACATCAATACCGAATCCTCAATACTGAATCCTGAATCTTCAGCCCTCAGTCCTCAACAATCAATAGTCAATCCTCAATCCTCAATAGGATATCCTCAATACTCAATCTTCAATCCTCAATGCTCAATCCTCTATCCTCAATCCTCAATCCTGAATGTTCAATCCTCAATACCCAATCCTCAATCTTCAATCCTCAGTACTCAATCCTCAATCCTCAATCCTCGAACCCTCAGTCCTCAAACCTCAATCCTGAATCCTCAATCCTGAAATCTCAATCTTCAGCCCTCAGTCCTCAACAATCAATTGTCAGTCCTCAATCCTCAATAGAACATCCTCAATTCACAGCTTTCAATACTCAATCCCCATTCTTCAATCTTCAAATCTCAATCCGCAAACATCAATTCTCATCACTCAACCCTCAACACTCAGTCCCCAATCTTCAAACCTCAATCCTCGATCCGCAATCTTGAATCCTCAATACCCAATCCTCAATCTTCAATCCTCAGTACTCAATCCTCAATCCTCAATCCTCGAATCCTCAGTCCTCAAACCTCAATCCTGAATCCTCAATCCTGAAATCTCAATCTTCAGCCCTCAGTCCTCAACAATCAATTGTCAGTCCTCAATCCTCAATAGAACATCCTCAATTCACAGCTTTCAATACTCAATCCCCATTCTTCAATCTTCAAATCTCAATCCGCAAACATCAATTCTCATCACTCAACCCTCAACACTCAGTCCCCAATCTTCAAACCTCAATCCTCAATCCGCAATCTTGAATCCTCAATACTCAATCATCAATCCTCAATCCTCAATTCTCAATCCTCAACACTCAATCCTCAATCGTCAATGCTCAATCCACAATCCTCAATCTTCAATCCTCTATCCTCAATCCTCAGTCCTCAATCTTCAATCCTCAATCCTCAATCGTCAATACTCAATTCCCAATCCTCAATCTTCAATCCTCAACACTCAATCTTCAATCCTCAATCCTCAATCCTCAATCCTCAATAATCAATGTTCAATCCTCAATCCTCAGTTCTCAATCCTCAATACTCAATCCTCAATCGTCAATCCTCAATCCCCAATCCTCAGTCTTCAATACTCAATCCTCAATCCTCAATCCTCAATCCTCAATCTTCAATCCTCAATACTCAATCTTCAATCCTCAATCCTCAATCCTCAATCCTCAATCCTCAATCCTCAATCCTCAATCTCCAATCCTCAATCCTCAATCCTCAATTCTCAATCCTCAATCCTGAATCCTCAATCCTCAATCCCCAACCCTCAATCCTCAGTCCAGAAACATCAACACCGAATCCTCAATCCTGAATCCTCAATCTTCAGACCTCAGTCCTCAACAATCAATTGTCAATCCTCAATCCTCAGTAGAATATCCTCAATTCACAGTTTTCAATACTCAAGCCCCATTCTTCAAACTTCAAATCTCAATCCCAAACATCAATTCTCATCACTCAACCCTCAACAATCAGTCCTTTATGTTCAATCCTCAATCCTCAATTCTCAATCTTCAATCCTCAATACTGAATCTTCAATACTCAATCCTCAATCCTCAATCCTCAATCTTCAATACTCAGTCCCCAATCCTCAATCTTCAATCCTCAATCCTCAATCCTCAATCCTCGATCCTCGAAAGTCAATCCTCAGTCCTCAATTCTCGATCCTCAATGTTCAATCCGCAATACCCAATCCTCAATCTTCAATCCTCAATCCTCAGTCCTCGAACCTCAATCCTGAATCCTCAATCCTGAATCCTCAATCTTCATCCCTCAGTCCTCAACAATCAGTTGTCAATCCTCAATCCTCAATCCTCAATCTTCAGTCCTCAATACTCAATCTGCAATCCTCAATCCTCAATCCTAAATCCTCAATCCTAATTCGTCACTCCTCAATACCCAATCCTCAATCTTCAATCCTCAATCCACAATCCTCAATTCTCAATCCTCAATCCTCAATCCTCAATCCTCAATCTTCAATCCTCAATACTCAATCTTCAATACTCAATCCTCAATCCTCAATCCTCAATCCTCAATCCTCAATCCTCAATCCCAAATCCTCAATCCTCAATCCTCAACCCTCAACCCTCAATCCTCAGTCCTGAAGCCTCAATACCGAATCCTCAATCCTCAATCCTCAATCCTCAATCCTCAATCCTCAATACCCAATCCTCAATCTTCAATCCTCAATACTCAATCCTCAATCCTCAATCCTCAATCCTCAATCCTCAATCCTTAATCCTCAATCCTCAACCCTCAATCCTCAGTCCTGAAACCTCAATCCCGAATCCTCAATCCTGAATCCGCAAACTTCAGTCCTCAGTCCACAACAATCAATTGTCAATCCTCAATCATCAATAGAATATCCTCAATTCACAGTTTTCAACACTCAATCCCCATTCTTCAATATTCAAGTCTCAATCCACAAACATCAATTCTCATCACTCAGCCCTCAACACTCAGTCCTCAATCTTCAATCCTCAATCCTCAATCCGCAATCTTGAATCCTCAATAATCAATCTTCAATCCTCAATCCTCAAATCTCAATCCTCAACACTCAATCCTCAATCGTCAATCCTCAATCCCCAATCCTCAATCTTCAACCCTCTATCCTCAATCCTCAATCCTCAATCCTCAATCCTCAATCTTCAATACTCAATCCTCAATCCTCAATCCTCAACCATCAATCCTCAGTCCTGAAACGTCAATACCGAATCCTCAATACTGAATCCTGAATCTTCAGCCCTCAGTCCTCAACAATCAATAGTCAATCCTCAATCCTCAATAGAATATCCTCAATACTCAATCTTCAATCCTCAATGCTCAATCCTCTATCCTCAATCCTCAATCCTGAATGTTCAATCCTCAATACCCAATCCTCAATCTTCAATCCTCAGTACTCAATCCTCAATCCTCAATCCTCGAATCCTCAGTCCTCAAACCTCAATCCTGAATCCTCAATCCTGAAATCTCAATCTTCAGCCCTCAGTCCTCAACAATCAATTGTCAGTCCTCAATCCTCAATAGAACATCCTCAATTCACAGCTTTCAATACTCAATCCCCATTCTTCAATCTTCAAATCTCAATCCGCAAACATCAATTCTCATCACTCAACCCTCAACACTCAGTCCCCAATCTTCAAACCTCAATCCTCAATCCGCAATCTTGAATCCTCAATACTCAATCTTCAATCCTCAATCCTCAATTCTCAATCCTCAACACTCAATCCTCAATCGTCAATCCTCAATCCCCAATCCTCAATCTTCAATCCTCTATCCTCAATCCTCAATCCTCAATCTTCAATCCTCAATCCTCAATACTCAATCCTCAATACTCAATCCTCAATCGTCAATCCGCAATCCCCAATCCTCAGTCTTCAATACTCAATGCTCAATCCTCAATCCTCAATCCTCAATCCTCAATCTTCAATCCTCAATACTCAATCTTCAATCCTCAATCCTCAATCCTCAATCCTCAATCCTCAATCCTCAATCCTCAATCTCCAATCCTCAATCCTCAATCCTCAATTCTCAATCCTCAGTCCAGAAACATCAATACCGAATCCTGAATCCTGAATCCTCAATCTTCAGACCTCAGTCCTCAACAATCAATTGTCAATCCTCAATCCTCAGTAGAATATCCTCAATTCACAGTTTTCAATACTCAATCCCCATTCTTCAATCTTCAAATCTCAATCCCAAACATCAATTCTCATCACTCAACCCTCAACACTCAGCCCTTTATGTTCAATCCTCAATCCTCAATTCTCAATCTTCAATCCTCAATACTGAATCTTCAATACTCAATCCTCAATCCTCAATCCTCAATCTTCAATACTCAGTCCCCAATCCTCAATCTTCAATCCTCAATCCTCAATCCTCAATCCTCGATCCTCGAAAGTCAATCCTCAGTCCTCAATTCTCGATCCTCAATGTTCAATCCGCAATACCCAATCCTCAATCTTCAATCCTCAATCCTCAGTCCTCGAACCTCAATCCTGAATCCTCAATCCTGAATCCCAAATCTTCATCCCTCAGCCCTCAACAATCAGTTGTCAATCCTCAATCCTCAATCCTCAATCTTCAGTCCTCAATACTCAATCTGCAATCCTCAATCCTCAATCCTAAATCCTCAATCCTAATTCGTCACTCCTCAATACCCAATCCTCAATCTTCAATCCTCAATCCACAATCCTCAATTCTCAATCCTCAATCCTCAATCCTCAATCCTCAATCTTCAATCGTCAATACTCAATCTTCAATACTCAATCCTCATCCTCAATCCTCAATCCTCAATCCTCAATCCTCAATCCCAAATCCTCAATCCTCAATCCTCAACCCTCAACCCTCAATCCTCAGTCCTGAAGCCTCAATACCGAATCCTCAATCCTCAATCCTCAATCCTCAATCCTCAATCCTCAATACCCAATCCTCAATCTTCAATCCTCAATACTCAATCCTCAATCCTCAATCCTCAATCCTCAATCCTCAATCCTTAATCCTCAATCCTCAACCCTCAATCCTCAGTCCTGAAACCTCAATCCCGAATCCTCAATCCTGAATCCGCAAACTTCAGTCCTCAGTCCTCAACAATCAATTGTCAATCCTCAATCCTCAGTAGAATATCCTCAATTCACAGTTTTCAATACTCAATCCCCATTCTTCAATCTTCAAATCTCAATCCCAAACATCAATTCTCATCACTCAACACTCAACAATCAGTCCTTTATGTTCAATCCTCAATCCTCAATTCTCAATCTTCAATCCTCAATACTGAATCTTCAATACTCAATCCTCAATCCTCAATCCTCAATCTTCAATACTCAGTCCCCAATCCTCAATCTTCAATCCTCAATCCTCAATCCTCAATCCTCGATCCTCGAAAGTCAATCCTCAGTCCTCAATTCTCGATCCTCAATGTTCAATCCGCAATACCCAATCCTCAATCTTCAATCCTCAATCCTCAGTCCTCGAACCTCAATCCTGAATCCTCAATCCTGAATCCTCAATCTTCATCCCTCAGTCCTCAACAATCAGTTGTCAATCCTCAATCCTCAATCCTCAATCTTCAGTCCTCAATACTCAATCTGCAATCCTCAATCCTCAATCCTAAATCCTCAATCCTAATTCGTCACTCCTCAATACCCAATCCTCAATCTTCAATCCTCAATCCACAATCCTCAATTCTCAATCCTCAATCCTCAATCCTCAATCCTCAATCTTCAATCCTCAATACTCAATCTTCAATACTCAATCCTCAATCCTCAATCCTCAATCCTCAATCCTCAATCCTCAATCCCAAATCCTCAATCCTCAATCCTCAACCCTCAACCCTCAATCCTCAGTCCTGAAGCCTCAATACCGAATCCTCAATCCTCAATCCTCAATCCTCAATCCTCAATCCTCAATCCTCAATACCCAATCCTCAATCTTCAATCCTCAATACTCAATCCTCAATCCTCAATCCTCAATCCTCAATCCTCAATCCTTAATCCTCAATCCTCAACCCTCAATCCTCAGTCCTGAAACCTCAATCCCGAATCCTCAATCCTGAATCCGCAAACTTCAGTCCTCAGTCCACAACAATCAATTGTCAATCCTCAATCCTCAATAGAATATCCTCAATTCACAGTTTTCAACACTCAATCCCCATTCTTCAATATTCAAGTCTCAATCCACAAACATCAATTCTCATCACTCAGCCCTCAACACTCAGTCCTCAATCTTCAATCCTCAATCCTCAATCCGCAATCTTGAATCCTCAATAATCAATCTTCAATCCTCAATCCTCAAATCTCAATCCTCAACACTCAATCCTCAATCGTCAATCCTCAATCCCCAATCCTCAATCTTCAACCCTCTATCCTCAATCCTCAATCCTCAATCCTCAATCCTCAATCTTCAATACTCAATCCTCAATCCTCAATCCTCAACCATCAATCCTCAGTCCTGAAACGTCAATACCGAATCCTCAATCCTGAATCCTCAACCTTCAGCCCTCAGTCCTCAACAATCAATTGTCAATCCTCAATCCTCAATAGAATACCCTCAATTCACAGTTTTCAATACTCAATCCCCATTCTTCAATCTTCAAATCTCAATCCACAAGCATCAATTCTCATCACTCAACCCTCAACACTCAGTCCTCAATCTTCAATCCTCAACCCTATATCCTCAATCTTCAATTCTCAATACTCAATCCTCAATCGTCAATCCTCAATTCCCAATCCTCAATTTTCAATCCTCAATCCTCAATCTTCAATCCTTAATCCTCAATCCTCAATCCCCAATCCTCAATCTTCAATCTTCAATACTCAATCTTCATTCCTCAATCCTCAATCCTCAATCCTCAATCCTCAATCCTCAATCCTCAATCTTCAATCCTCAATACTCAATCTTCAACCCTCAATCTTCAATCCTCAATCCTCAATCCTCATTCTTCAATCCTCAACAGCCAATCCTCAATCTTCAATCCTCAATCCTCAATCCTCAGTTCTCAATCCTCAATCCTCAATCCTCAGACCTCAAACATCAATACTCAACCCTCAGTCCTCGTCCGCAATCCACAACCCTCAATCCTCAATCCTCAATGTTCAATCCTCAATCTTCAATACTCAATACTCAATCTTCAATCCTCAATCCTCAATCCTCAGTCCTCAATCCTGAATCCCAAATCCTCAATCCTCAATCCTCAATTCTCAACCCGCAATCCTCAGTCCTGAAACATCAATACCGAATCCTCAATACTGAATCCTGAATCTTCAGCCCTCAGTCCTCAACAATCAATAGTCAATCCTCAATCCTCAATAGAATATCCTCAATACTCAATCTTCAATCCTCAATCCTCAATCCTCTATCCTCAATCCTCAATCCTGAATGTTCAATCCTCAATACCCAATCCTCAATCTTCAATCCTCAGTACTCAATCCTCAATCCTCAATCCTCGAATCCTCAGTCCTCAAACCTCAATCCTGAATCCTCAATCCTGAAATCTCAATCTTCAGCCCTCAGTCCTCAACAATCAATTGTCAGTCCTCAATCCTCAATAGAACATCCTCAATTCACAGCTTTCAATACTCAATCCCCATTCTTCAATCTTCAAATCTCAATCCGCAACCATCAATTCTCATCACTCAACCCTCAACACTCAGTCCCCAATCTTCAAACCTCAATCCTCAATCCGCAATCTTGAATCCTCAATACTCAATCTTCAATCCTCAATCCTCAATTCTCAATCCTCAACACTCAATCCTCAATCGTCAATCCTCAATCCCCAATCCTCAATCTTCAATCCTCTATCCTCAATCCTCAATCCTCAATCTTCAATCCTCAATCCTCAATACTCAATCCTCAATACTCAATCCTCAATCGTCAATCCGCAATCCCCAATCCTCAGTCTTCAATACTCAATCCTCAATCCTCAATCCTCAATCCTCAATCTTCAATCCTCAATCTTCAATCCTCAATACTCAATCTTCAATACTCAATCCTCAATCCTCAATCCTCAATCCTCAATCCCAAATCCTCAATCCTCAATCCTCAACCCTCAACCCTCAATCCTCAGTCCTGAAGCCTCAATACCGAATCCTCAATCCTCAATCCTCAATCCTCAATCCTCAATCCTCAATACCCAATCCTCAATCTTCAATCCTCAATACTCAATCCTCAATCCTCAATCCTCAATCCTCAATCCTCAATCCTTAATCCTCAATCCTCAACCCTCAATCCTCAGTCCTGAAACCTCAATCCCGAATCCTCAATCCTGAATCCGCAAACTTCAGTCCTCAGTCCACAACAATCAATTGTCAATCCTCAATCCTCAATAGAATATCCTCAATTCACAGTTTTCAACACTCAATCCCCATTCTTCAATATTCAAGTCTCAATCCACAAACATCAATTCTCATCACTCAGCCCTCAACACTCAGTCCTCAATCTTCAATCCTCAATCCTCAATCCGCAATCTTGAATCCTCAATAATCAATCTTCAATCCTCAATCCTCAAATCTCAATCCTCAACACTCAATCCTCAATCGTCAATCCTCAATCCCCAATCCTCAATCTTCAACCCTCTATCCTCAATCCTCAATCCTCAATCCTCAATCCTCAATCTTCAATACTCAATCCTCAATCCTCAATCCTCAACCATCAATCGTCAGTCCTGAAACGTCAATACCGAATCCTCAATCCTGAATCCTCAACCTTCAGCCCTCAGTCCTCAACAATCAATTGTCAATCCTCAATCCTCAATAGAATACCCTCAATTCACAGTTTTCAATACTCAATCCCCATTCTTCAATCTTCAAATCTCAATCCACAAGCATCAATTCTCATCACTCAACCCTCAACACTCAGTCCTCAATCTTCAATCCTCAACCCTAAATCCTCAATCTTCAATTCTCAATACTCAATCCTCAATCGTCAATACTCAATTCCCAATCCTCAATTTTCAATCCTCAATCCTCAATCTTCAATCCTTAATCCTCAATCCGCAATCCCCAATCCTCAATCTTCAATCCTCAATACTCAATCTTCAATCCTCAATCCTCAATCCTCAATCCTCAATCCTCAATCCTCAATCCTCAATCTTCAATCCTCAATACTCAATCTTCAACCCTCAATCTTAATCCTCAATCCTCAATCCTCATTCTTCAATCCTCAACACCCAATCCTCAATCTTCAATCCTCAATCCTCAATCCTCAATTCTCAATCCTCAATCCTCAATCCTCAGACCTCAAACATCAATACTCAACCCTCAGTCCTCGTCCGCAATCCACAACCCTCAATCCTCAATCCTCAATGTTCAATCCTCAATCTTCAATACTCAATACTCAATCTTCAATCTTCAATCCTCAATCCTCAATCCTCAGTCCTCAATCCTGAATCCCAAATCCTCAATCCTCAATCCTCAATCCTCAACCCTCAATCCTCAGTCCTGAAACATCAATACCGAATCCTCAATACTGAATCCTGAATCTTCAGCCCTCAGTCCTCAACAATCAATAGTCAATCCTCAATCCTCAATAGGATATCCTCAATACTCAATCTTCAATCCTCAATGCTCAATCCTCTATCCTCAATCCTCAATCCTGAATGTTCAATCCTCAATACCCAATCCTCAATCTTCAATCCTCAGTACTCAATCCTCAATCCTCAATCCTCGAACCCTCAGTCCTCAAACCTCAATCCTGAATCCTCAATCCTGAAATCTCAATCTTCAGCCCTCAGTCCTCAACAATCAATTGTCAGTCCTCAATCCTCAATAGAACATCCTCAATTCACAGCTTTCAATACTCAATCCCCATTCTTCAATCTTCAAATCTCAATCCGCAAACATCAATTCTCATCACTCAACCCTCAACACTCAGTCCCCAATCTTCAAACCTCAATCCTCGATCCGCAATCTTGAATCCTCAATACCCAATCCTCAATCTTCAATCCTCAGTACTCAATCCTCAATCCTCAATCCTCGAATCCTCAGTCCTCAAACCTCAATCCTGAATCCTCAATCCTGAAATCTCAATCTTCAGCCCTCAGTCCTCAACAATCAATTGTCAGTCCTCAATCCTCAATAGAACATCCTCAATTCACAGCTTTCAATACTCAATCCCCATTCTTCAATCTTCAAATCTCAATCCGCAAACATCAATTCTCATCACTCAACCCTCAACACTCAGTCCCCAATCTTCAAACCTCAATCCTCAATCCGCAATCTTGAATCCTCAATACTCAATCATCAATCCTCAATCCTCAATTCTCAATCCTCAACACTCAATCCTCAATCGTCAATGCTCAATCCACAATCCTCAATCTTCAATCCTCTATCCTCAATCCTCAGTCCTCAATCTTCAATCCTCAATCCTCAATCGTCAATACTCAATTCCCAATCCTCAATCTTCAATCCTCAACACTCAATCTTCAATCCTCAATCCTCAATCCTCAATCCTCAATAATCAATGTTCAATCCTCAATCCTCAGTTCTCAATCCTCAATACTCAATCCTCAATCGTCAATCCTCAATCCCCAATCCTCAGTCTTCAATACTCAATCCTCAATCCTCAATCCTCAATCCTCAATCTTCAATCCTCAATACTCAATCTTCAATCCTCAATCCTCAATCCTCAATCCTCAATCCTCAATCCTCAATCCTCAATCTCCAATCCTCAATCCTCAATCCTCAATTCTCAATCCTCAATCCTGAATCCTCAATCCTCAATCCCCAACCCTCAATCCTCAGTCCAGAAACATCAACACCGAATCCTCAATCCTGAATCCTCAATCTTCAGACCTCAGTCCTCAACAATCAATTGTCAATCCTCAATCCTCAGTAGAATATCCTCAATTCACAGTTTTCAATACTCAAGCCCCATTCTTCAAACTTCAAATCTCAATCCCAAACATCAATTCTCATCACTCAACCCTCAACAATCAGTCCTTTATGTTCAATCCTCAATCCTCAATTCTCAATCTTCAATCCTCAATACTGAATCTTCAATACTCAATCCTCAATCCTCAATCCTCAATCTTCAATACTCAGTCCCCAATCCTCAATCTTCAATCCTCAATCCTCAATCCTCAATCCTCGATCCTCGAAAGTCAATCCTCAGTCCTCAATTCTCGATCCTCAATGTTCAATCCGCAATACCCAATCCTCAATCTTCAATCCTCAATCCTCAGTCCTCGAACCTCAATCCTGAATCCTCAATCCTGAATCCTCAATCTTCATCCCTCAGTCCTCAACAATCAGTTGTCAATCCTCAATCCTCAATCCTCAATCTTCAGTCCTCAATACTCAATCTGCAATCCTCAATCCTCAATCCTAAATCCTCAATCCTAATTCGTCACTCCTCAATACCCAATCCTCAATCTTCAATCCTCAATCCACAATCCTCAATTCTCAATCCTCAATCCTCAATCCTCAATCCTCAATCTTCAATCCTCAATACTCAATCTTCAATACTCAATCCTCAATCCTCAATCCTCAATCCTCAATCCTCAATCCTCAATCCCAAATCCTCAATCCTCAATCCTCAACCCTCAACCCTCAATCCTCAGTCCTGAAGCCTCAATACCGAATCCTCAATCCTCAATCCTCAATCCTCAATCCTCAATCCTCAATACCCAATCCTCAATCTTCAATCCTCAATACTCAATCCTCAATCCTCAATCCTCAATCCTCAATCCTCAATCCTTAATCCTCAATCCTCAACCCTCAATCCTCAGTCCTGAAACCTCAATCCCGAATCCTCAATCCTGAATCCGCAAACTTCAGTCCTCAGTCCACAACAATCAATTGTCAATCCTCAATCATCAATAGAATATCCTCAATTCACAGTTTTCAACACTCAATCCCCATTCTTCAATATTCAAGTCTCAATCCACAAACATCAATTCTCATCACTCAGCCCTCAACACTCAGTCCTCAATCTTCAATCCTCAATCCTCAATCCGCAATCTTGAATCCTCAATAATCAATCTTCAATCCTCAATCCTCAAATCTCAATCCTCAACACTCAATCCTCAATCGTCAATCCTCAATCCCCAATCCTCAATCTTCAACCCTCTATCCTCAATCCTCAATCCTCAATCCTCAATCCTCAATCTTCAATACTCAATCCTCAATCCTCAATCCTCAACCATCAATCCTCAGTCCTGAAACGTCAATACCGAATCCTCAATACTGAATCCTGAATCTTCAGCCCTCAGTCCTCAACAATCAATAGTCAATCCTCAATCCTCAATAGAATATCCTCAATACTCAATCTTCAATCCTCAATGCTCAATCCTCTATCCTCAATCCTCAATCCTGAATGTTCAATCCTCAATACCCAATCCTCAATCTTCAATCCTCAGTACTCAATCCTCAATCCTCAATCCTCGAATCCTCAGTCCTCAAACCTCAATCCTGAATCCTCAATCCTGAAATCTCAATCTTCAGCCCTCAGTCCTCAACAATCAATTGTCAGTCCTCAATCCTCAATAGAACATCCTCAATTCACAGCTTTCAATACTCAATCCCCATTCTTCAATCTTCAAATCTCAATCCGCAAACATCAATTCTCATCACTCAACCCTCAACACTCAGTCCCCAATCTTCAAACCTCAATCCTCAATCCGCAATCTTGAATCCTCAATACTCAATCTTCAATCCTCAATCCTCAATTCTCAATCCTCAACACTCAATCCTCAATCGTCAATCCTCAATCCCCAATCCTCAATCTTCAATCCTCTATCCTCAATCCTCAATCCTCAATCTTCAATCCTCAATCCTCAATACTCAATCCTCAATACTCAATCCTCAATCGTCAATCCGCAATCCCCAATCCTCAGTCTTCAATACTCAATGCTCAATCCTCAATCCTCAATCCTCAATCCTCAATCTTCAATCCTCAATACTCAATCTTCAATCCTCAATCCTCAATCCTCAATCCTCAATCCTCAATCCTCAATCCTCAATCTCCAATCCTCAATCCTCAATCCTCAATTCTCAATCCTCAGTCCAGAAACATCAATACCGAATCCTGAATCCTGAATCCTCAATCTTCAGACCTCAGTCCTCAACAATCAATTGTCAATCCTCAATCCTCAGTAGAATATCCTCAATTCACAGTTTTCAATACTCAATCCCCATTCTTCAATCTTCAAATCTCAATCCCAAACATCAATTCTCATCACTCAACCCTCAACACTCAGCCCTTTATGTTCAATCCTCAATCCTCAATTCTCAATCTTCAATCCTCAATACTGAATCTTCAATACTCAATCCTCAATCCTCAATCCTCAATCTTCAATACTCAGTCCCCAATCCTCAATCTTCAATCCTCAATCCTCAATCCTCAATCCTCGATCCTCGAAAGTCAATCCTCAGTCCTCAATTCTCGATCCTCAATGTTCAATCCGCAATACCCAATCCTCAATCTTCAATCCTCAATCCTCAGTCCTCGAACCTCAATCCTGAATCCTCAATCCTGAATCCCAAATCTTCATCCCTCAGCCCTCAACAATCAGTTGTCAATCCTCAATCCTCAATCCTCAATCTTCAGTCCTCAATACTCAATCTGCAATCCTCAATCCTCAATCCTAAATCCTCAATCCTAATTCGTCACTCCTCAATACCCAATCCTCAATCTTCAATCCTCAATCCACAATCCTCAATTCTCAATCCTCAATCCTCAATCCTCAATCCTCAATCTTCAATCGTCAATACTCAATCTTCAATACTCAATCCTCATCCTCAATCCTCAATCCTCAATCCTCAATCCTCAATACCAAATCCTCAATCCTCAATCCTCAACCCTCAACCCTCAATCCTCAGTCCTGAAGCCTCAATACCGAATCCTCAATCCTCAATCCTCAATCCTCAATCCTCAATCCTCAATACCCAATCCTCAATCTTCAATCCTCAATACTCAATCCTCAATCCTCAATCCTCAATCCTCAATCCTCAATCCTTAATCCTCAATCCTCAACCCTCAATCCTCAGTCCTGAAACCTCAATCCCGAATCCTCAATCCTGAATCCGCAAACTTCAGTCCTCAGTCCTCAACAATCAATTGTCAATCCTCAATCCTCAGTAGAATATCCTCAATTCACAGTTTTCAATACTCAATCCCCATTCTTCAATCTTCAAATCTCAATCCCAAACATCAATTCTCATCACTCAACACTCAACAATCAGTCCTTTATGTTCAATCCTCAATCCTCAATTCTCAATCTTCAATCCTCAATACTGAATCTTCAATACTCAATCCTCAATCCTCAATCCTCAATCTTCAATACTCAGTCCCCAATCCTCAATCTTCAATCCTCAATCCTCAATCCTCAATCCTCGATCCTCGAAAGTCAATCCTCAGTCCTCAATTCTCGATCCTCAATGTTCAATCCGCAATACCCAATCCTCAATCTTCAATCCTCAATCCTCAGTCCTCGAACCTCAATCCTGAATCCTCAATCCTGAATCCTCAATCTTCATCCCTCAGTCCTCAACAATCAGTTGTCAATCCTCAATCCTCAATCCTCAATCTTCAGTCCTCAATACTCAATCTGCAATCCTCAATCCTCAATCCTAAATCCTCAATCCTAATTCGTCACTCCTCAATACCCAATCCTCAATCTTCAATCCTCAATCCACAATCCTCAATTCTCAATCCTCAATCCTCAATCCTCAATCCTCAATCGTCAATCCTCAATACTCAATCTTCAATACTCAATCCTCAATCCTCAATCCTCAATCCTCAATCCTCAATCCTCAATCCCAAATCCTCAATCCTCAATCCTCAACCCTCAACCCTCAATCCTCAGTCCTGAAGCCTCAATACCGAATCCTCAATCCTCAATCCTCAATCCTCAATCCTCAATCCTCAATCCTCAATACCCAATCCTCAATCTTCAATCCTCAATACTCAATCCTCAATCCTCAATCCTCAATCCTCAATCCTCAATCCTTAATCCTCAATCCTCAACCCTCAATCCTCAGTCCTGAAACCTCAATCCCGAATCCTCAATCCTGAATCCGCAAACTTCAGTCCTCAGTCCACAACAATCAATTGTCAATCCTCAATCCTCAATAGAATATCCTCAATTCACAGTTTTCAACACTCAATCCCCATTCTTCAATATTCAAGTCTCAATCCACAAACATCAATTCTCATCACTCAGCCCTCAACACTCAGTCCTCAATCTTCAATCCTCAATCCTCAATCCGCAATCTTGAATCCTCAATAATCAATCTTCAATCCTCAATCCTCAAATCTCAATCCTCAACACTCAATCCTCAATCGTCAATCCTCAATCCCCAATCCTCAATCTTCAACCCTCTATCCTCAATCCTCAATCCTCAATCCTCAATCCTCAATCTTCAATACTCAATCCTCAATCCTCAATCCTCAACCATCAATCCTCAGTCCTGAAACGTCAATACCGAATCCTCAATCCTGAATCCTCAACCTTCAGCCCTCAGTCCTCAACAATCAATTGTCAATCCTCAATCCTCAATAGAATACCCTCAATTCACAGTTTTCAATACTCAATCCCCATTCTTCAATCTTCAAATCTCAATCCACAAGCATCAATTCTCATCACTCAACCCTCAACACTCAGTCCTCAATCTTCAATCCTCAACCCTATATCCTCAATCTTCAATTCTCAATACTCAATCCTCAATCGTCAATCCTCAATTCCCAATCCTCAATTTTCAATCCTCAATCCTCAATCTTCAATCCTTAATCCTCAATCCTCAATCCCCAATCCTCAATCTTCAATCTTCAATACTCAATCTTCATTCCTCAATCCTCAATCCTCAATCCTCAATCCTCAATCCTCAATCCTCAATCTTCAATCCTCAATACTCAATCTTCAACCCTCAATCTTCAATCCTCAATCCTCAATCCTCATTCTTCAATCCTCAACAGCCAATCCTCAATCTTCAATCCTCAATCCTCAATCCTCAGTTCTCAATCCTCAATCCTCAATCCTCAGACCTCAAACATCAATACTCAACCCTCAGTCCTCGTCCGCAATCCACAACCCTCAATCCTCAATCCTCAATGTTCAATCCTCAATCTTCAATACTCAATACTCAATCTTCAATCCTCAATCCTCAATCCTCAGTCCTCAATCCTGAATCCCAAATCCTCAATCCTCAATCCTCAATTCTCAACCCGCAATCCTCAGTCCTGAAACATCAATACCGAATCCTCAATACTGAATCCTGAATCTTCAGCCCTCAGTCCTCAACAATCAATAGTCAATCCTCAATCCTCAATAGAATATCCTCAATACTCAATCTTCAATCCTCAATCCTCAATCCTCTATCCTCA
This sequence comes from Calliopsis andreniformis, assembly GCF_051401765.1. Classification (NCBI taxonomy): domain Eukaryota; kingdom Metazoa; phylum Arthropoda; class Insecta; order Hymenoptera; family Andrenidae; genus Calliopsis; species Calliopsis andreniformis. The sequence goes on along the minus strand of NW_027480531.1, from coordinate 1,206,701 downwards.
ATCCTCAATCCTGAATGTTCAATCCTCAATACCCAATCCTCAATCTTCAATCCTCAGTACTCAATCCTCAATCCTCAATCCTCGAATCCTCAGTCCTCAAACCTCAATCCTGAATCCTCAATCCTGAAATCTCAATCTTCAGCCCTCAGTCCTCAACAATCAATTGTCAGTCCTCAATCCTCAATAGAACATCCTCAATTCACAGCTTTCAATACTCAATCCCCATTCTTCAATCTTCAAATCTCAATCCGCAACCATCAATTCTCATCACTCAACCCTCAACACTCAGTCCCCAATCTTCAAACCTCAATCCTCAATCCGCAATCTTGAATCCTCAATACTCAATCTTCAATCCTCAATCCTCAATTCTCAATCCTCAACACTCAATCCTCAATCGTCAATCCTCAATCCCCAATCCTCAATCTTCAATCCTCTATCCTCAATCCTCAATCCTCAATCTTCAATCCTCAATCCTCAATACTCAATCCTCAATACTCAATCCTCAATCGTCAATCCGCAATCCCCAATCCTCAGTCTTCAATACTCAATCCTCAATCCTCAATCCTCAATCCTCAATCTTCAATCCTCAATACTCAATCTTCAATCCTCAATCCTCAATCCTCAATCCTCAATCCTCAATCCTCAATCCTGAATCTCCAATCCTCAATCCTCAATCCTCAATTCTCAATCCTCAGTCCAGAAACATCAATACCGAATCCTCAATCCTGAATCCTCAATCTTCAGACCTCAGTCCTCAACAATCCATTGTCAATCCTCAATCCTCAGTAGAATATCCTCAATTCACAGTTTTCAATACTCAATCCCCATTCTTCAATCTTCAAATCTCAATCCCAAACATCAATTCTCATCACTCAACCCTCAACACTCAGTCCTTTATGTTCAATCCACAATCCTCAATTCTCAATCTTCAATCCTCAATACTGAATCTTCAATACTCAATCCTCAATCCTCAATCCTCAATCTTCAATACTCAGTCCCCAATCCTCAATCTTCAATCCTCAATCCTCAATCCTCAATCCTCGATCCTCGAAAGTCAATCCTCAGTCCTCAATTCTCGATCCTCAATGTTCAATCCGCAATACCCAATCCTCAATCTTCAATCCTCAATCCTCAGTCCTCGAACCTCAATCCTGAATCCTCAATCCTGAATCCCCAATCTTCATCCCTCAGCCATCAACAATCAGTTGTCAATCCTCAATCCTCAATCCTCAATCTTCAGTCCTCAATACTCAATCTGCAATCTTCAATCCTCAATCCTAAATCCTCAATCCTAATTCGTCACTCCTCAATACCCAATCCTCAATCTTCAATCCTCAATCCACAATCCTCAATTCTCAATCCTCAATCCTCAATCCTCAATCCTCAATCTTCAATCCTCAATACTCAATCTTCAATACTCAATCCTCAATCCTCAATCCTCAATCCTCAATCCTCAATCCTCAATCCCAAATCCTCAATCCTCAATCCTCAACCCTCAACCCTCAATCCTCAGTCCTGAAGCCTCAATACCGAATCCTCAATCCTCAATCCTCAATCCTCAATCCTCAATCCTCAATACCCAATCCTCAATCTTCAATACTCAATCCTCAATCCTCAATCCTCAACCATCAATCCTCAGTCCTGAAACGTCAATACCGAATCCTCAATCCTGAATCCTCAACCTTCAGCCCTCAGTCCTCAACAATCAATTGTCAATCCTCAATCCTCAATAGAATACCCTCAATTCACAGTTTTCAATACTCAATCCCCATTCTTCAATCTTCAAATCTCAATCCACAAGCATCAATTCTCATCACTCAACCCTCAACACTCAGTCCTCAATCTTCAATCCACAACCCTAAATCCTCAATCTTCAATTCTCAATACTCAATCCTCAATCGTCAATCCTCAATTCCCAATCCTCAATTTTCAATCCTCAATCCTCAATCTTCAATCCTTAATACTCAATCCTCAATCCCCAATCCTCAATCTTCAATCCTCAATACTCAATCTTCAATCCTCAATCCTCAATCCTCAATCCTCAATCCTCAATCCTCAATCCTCAATCTTCAATCCTCAATACTCAATCTTCAACCCTCAATCTTCAATCCTCAATCCTCAGTCCTCATTCTTCAATCCTCAACACCCAATCCTCAATCTTCAATCCTCAATCCTCAATCCTCAATTCTCAATCCTCAATCCTCAATCCTCAGACCTCAAACATCAATACTCAGCCCTCAGTCCTCGTCCGCAATCCACAACCCTCAATCCTCAATCCTCAATGTTCAATCCTCAATCTTCAATACTCAATACTCAATCTTCAATCCTCAATCCTCAATCCTCAGTCCTCAATCCTGAATCCCAAATCCTCAATCCTCAATCCTCTGTCCCCAAACCTCAATCCTGAATCCTCAATCCTGAATCGTCAACCTTCAGCCCTCAGTCCTCAACAATCAGTTGTCAATCCTCAATCCTCAATAGAATATCACCAATTCACAGATTTCAAAACTCAATACTCAATCTGCAATCTTCAGATCTCTATCCACAAACATCAATTCACATTACTCATCCCTCGACAGTTAGTCCTTTACGTTCAATCCTCAATCCTCAATTCTCAATCTTCAATCCTCAATACTGAATCTTCAATCATCAATACTCAATCCTCAATCCACAATCCTCAATCCTCAATCCTCAGTCTTCAATACTCAGTCCCCAATCCTCAATCTTCAATCCTCAATGCTCAATCCTCAATCCTCGATCCTCGAACCTCAATCCGCAGTCCTCAATCCTCAAACCTCAATGTTCAATCCGCAATACCCAATCCTCAATCTTCAATTCTCAATCCTCAATCCTCAAACCTCAATCCTCAAACCTCAACCCTCAATTCTCAGTCCTCGAACATCAATCCTGAATCCTCAATCCTGAATCCTCAATCTTCATCCCTCAGTCCTCAACAATCAATTGTCAATCCTCACTCCTCAATAGAATATCCCTAATTCACAGCTTTCGATACTCAATCCCCATTCCTCAATCTTCAAATCTCAATCCACAAACATCAATTCTCATCACTCAACCCTCAACACTCAGACCTCAATCTTCAATCCTCAATCCTCAATCCGCAATCTTGAATCCTCAATACTCAATCATCAATCCTCAATCCTCAATTCTCAATCCTCAACACTCAATGCTCAATCGTCAATCCTCAATCCCCAATCCTCAATCTTCAATCCTCTATCCTCAATCCTCAGTCCTCAATCTTCAATCCTCAATCTTCAATCCTCAATTCTCAATCCTCAACACTCAATCCTCAATCCTCAATTCTCAATCCGTAATCCTCAATCCTCAATCCTCAATCTTCAATCCTCAATACTCAATCTTCAATACTCAATCCTCAATCCTCAATCCTCAATCCTCAATCCTCAATCCTCAATCGTCAATACTCAATTCCCAATCCTCAATCTTCAATCCTCAACACTCAATCTTCAATCCTCAATCCTCAATCCTCAATCCTCAATAATCAATGTTCAATCCTCAATCCTCAATCCTCAATCTTCAATCCTCAATACTCAATCTTCAACAATCAATCTTCAATCCTCAATCCTCAATCCTCATTCTTCAATCGTCAACACCCAATCCTCAATCTTCAATCCTCAATCGTCAATCCTCAGTTCTCAATCCTCAATCCTCAATCCTCAGACCTCAAACATCAATACTCAACCCTCAGTCCTCGTCCGCAATCCACAACCCTCAATCCTCAATCCTCAATGTTCAATCCTCAATCTTCAATACTCAATACTCAATCTTCAATCCTCAATCCTCAATCCTCAGTCCTCAATCCTGAATCCCAAATCCTCAATCCTCAATCCTCAATTCTCAACCCGCAATCCTCAGTCCTGAAACATCAATACCGAATCCTCAATACTGAATCCTGAATCTTCAGCCCTCAGTCCTCAACAATCAATAGTCAATCCTCAATCCTCAATAGAATATCCTCAATACTCAATCTTCAATCCTCAATGCTCAATCCTCTATCCTCAATCCTCAATCCTGAATGTTCAATCCTCAATACCCAATCCTCAATCTTCAATCCTCAGTACTCAATCCTCAATCCTCAATCCTCGAATCCTCAGTCCTCAAACCTCAATCCTGAATCCTCAATCCTGAAATCTCAATCTTCAGCCCTCAGTCCTCAACAATCAATTGTCAGTCCTCAATCCTCAATAGAACATCCTCAATTCACAGCTTTCAATACTCAATCCCCATTCTTCAATCTTCAAATCTCAATCCGCAACCATCAATTCTCATCACTCAACCCTCAACACTCAGTCCCCAATCTTCAAACCTCAATCCTCAGTCCGCAATCTTGAATCCTCAATACTCAATCTTCAATCCTCAATCCTCAATTCTCAATCCTCAACACTCAATCCTCAATCGTCAATCCTCAATCCCCAATCCTCAATCTTCAATCCTCTATCCTCAATCCTCAATCCTCAATCTTCAATCCTCAATCCTCAATACTCAATCCTCAATACTCAATCCTCAATCGTCAATACGCAATCCCCAATCCTCAGTCTTCAATACTCAATCCTCAATCCTCAATCCTCAATCCTCAATCTTCAATCCTCAATACTCAATCTTCAATCCTCAATCCTCAATCCTCAATCCTCAATCCTCAATCCTCAATCCTGAATCTCCAATCCTCAATCCTCAATCCTCAATTCTCAATCCTCAGTCCAGAAACATCAATACCGAATCCTCAATCCTGAATCCTCAATCTTCAGACCTCAGTCCTCAACAATCCATTGTCAATACTCAATCCTCAGTAGAATATCCTCAATTCACAGTTTTCAATACTCAATCCCCATTCTTCAATCTTCAAATCTCAATCCCAAACATCAATTCTCATCACTCAACCCTCAACACTCAGTCCTTTATGTTCAATCCTCAATCCTCAATTCTCAATCTTCAATCCTCAATACTGAATCTTCAATACTCAATCCTCAATCCTCAATCCTCAATCTTCAATACTCAGTCCCCAATCCTCAATCTTCAATCCTCAATCCTCAATCCTCAATCCTCGATCCTCGAAAGTCAATCCTCAGTCCTCAATTCTCGATCCTCAATGTTCAATCCGCAATACCCAATCCTCAATCTTCAATCCTCAATCCTCAGTCCTCGAACCTCAATCCTGAATCCTCAATCCTGAATCCCCAATCTTCATCCCTCAGCCATCAACAATCAGTTGTCAATCCTCAATCCTCAATCCTCAATCTTCAGTCCTCAATACTCAATCTGCAATCCTCAATCCTCAATCCTAAATCCTCAATCCTAATTCGTCACTCCTCAATACCCAATCCTCAATCTTCAATCCTCAATCCACAATCCTCAATTCTCAATCCTCAATCCTCAATCCTCAATCCTCAATCTTCAATCCTCAATACTCAATCTTCAATACTCAATCCTCAATCCTCAATCCTCAATCCTCAATCCTCAATCCTCAATCCCAAATCCTCAATCCTCAATCCTCAACCCTCAACCCTCAATCCTCAGTCCTGAAGCCTCAATACCGAATCCTCAATCCTCAATCCTCAATCCTCAATCCTCAATCCTCAATACCCAATCCTCAATCTTCAATCCTCAATACTCAATCCTCAATCCTCAATCCTCAATCCTCAATCCTCAATCCTTAATCCTCAATCCTCAACCCTCAATCCTCAGTCCTGAAACTTCAATCCCGAATCCTCAATCCTGAATCCGCAAACTTCAGTCCACAGTCCACAACAATCAATTGTCAATCCTCAATCCTCAATAGAATATCCTCAATTCACAGTTTTCAACACTCAATCCCCATTCTTCAATATTCAAGTCTCAATCCACAAACATCAATTCTCATCACTCAGCCCTCAACACTCAGTCCTCAATCTTCAATCCTCAATCCTCAATCCGCAACCTTGAATCCTCAATACTCAATCTTCAATCCTCAATCCTCAAATCTCTATCCTCAACACTCAACCCTCAATGGTCAATCCTCAATCCCCAATCCTCAATCTTCAACCCTCTATCCTCAATCCTCAATCCTCAATCCTCAATCCTCAATCTTCAATACTCAATCCTCAATCCTCAATCCTCAACCATCAATCCTCAGTCCTGAAACGTCAATACCGAATCCTCAATCCTGAATCCTCAACCTTCAGCCCTCAGTCCTCAACAATCAATTGTCAATCCTCAATCCTCAATAGAATACCCTCAATTCACAGTTTTCAATACTCAATCCCCATTCTTCAATCTTCAAATCTCAATCCACAAGCATCAATTCTCATCACTCAACCCTCAACACTCAGTCCTCAATCTTCAATCCACAACCCTAAATCCTCAATCTTCAATTCTCAATACTCAATCCTCAATCGTCAATCCTCAATTCCCAATCCTCAATTTTCAATCCTCAATCCTCAATCTTCAATCCTTAATCCTCAATCCTCAATCCCCAATCCTCAATCTTCAATCCTCAATACTCAATCTTCAATCCTCAATCCTCAATCCTCAATCCTCAATCCTCAATCCTCAATCCTCAATCTTCAATCCTCAATACTCAATCTTCAACCCTCAATCTTCAATCCTCAATCCTCAGTCCTCATTCTTCAATCCTCAACACCCAATCCTCAATCTTCAATCCTCAATCCTCAATCCTCAATTCTCAATCC